>NW_020837959.1:14200929-14428466 GCF_003676395.1 Aethalodelphis obliquidens
ATAAATATCCTTAAATATTTATTTTTAATTATTTAAATAATTCTTATTTATAAAATAAATAAGAATTTATAAACATTGAACAGTGCTGAGAAGGGTCAGAAAAATCACAAAACTTTTCCAAAAAGATCATGGTAAATATGTGCATTGATGGGGAAGGAGGAGATTGGTCAAGACAAAACTCAAAGGTAGAAAATTTCAAATTTCAGGGGCTTCCCTGGCAGTCCAGTGGTTAAGACTCCGCGCTTCCACTGCAGGGGGCATGGGTTCATCCCTGGCGGGGGAACTAAGATCCCCGTATGCCGTGTGATGTGGCCAAAAAATAAAGAGAAAAGAAAATTTCGAATTTCATCCCCTGTGAACATCGTCATTTGTAAGCTATCCATTTCACTTCAGCTTCTCCCCCAGGAAGGGAAGGGGCACTACCGCGTTCAACGTGACTCTTCTTCATTTCAGCAGCAGGGGGCGCGCTGGAACCCCTGCAGAGGGTTAGGAGCGGTTGCCCATTGTTAACATTTTAGGAATTTTGCGAGGCCATTGACAACGTGTCATCAGAAGTTTGCAATCTGCCAGGGTGGGAGTGTTTACACCACAGAAATTGGCAAATGCTACAAATCAGCCCCTCATGCCCACTCCACCCACCAGTTGTTAGACGTGTACCGGCCCACCTTGAAGTTTGGCATTTTACAGTCAGCGAGCTCTTAGTGTCGTCGTGTGAGGAGGAAAAAGGAGATCCATGGGAGGGAGCAGGAAAAATGAGTGAGGATTCAGAGTCGGGGGTAAAAAAGAAAAAGGTGGAGGAAACCGCGTTCAGGAAGAGTGAGGGAGCGAGCTGGGCATCAACAGGACAGAGACGTGTCCAGAGGCAAGTGGAATCACCTACGTTATACCTTTAGGTGACTGTAGGGTGGCTTAAAGCTTTGTATTATGTGAGCGCTGAATTAAGGTTTTTTTTTAAAACATCTGGTTATATTGTGCCCCACTCCTAGCATTTTTACGAAGCTAGAAGTATTGTGGCTTTGCTGGGCGGCCTGACCATTTGTTTCTCTGCTCATTGCAGCAGGTCCAGAACAATTCTTTTTTTTTTTTTTTTTTTTTTTGCGGTACGCGGGGCTCTCACTGTTGTGGCCTCTCCCGTTGCGGAGCACAGGCTCCAGACGCACAGCCTCAGTGGCCATGGCTCACGGGCCCAGCCGCTCCGCGGCATGAGGGATCTTCCCGGACCGGGGCACGAACCCATGTCCCCTGCATCGGCAGGCGGACTCTCAACCACTGCGCCACCAGGGAAGCCCCAGAACAATTCTTAAAGAATTGGGGCGCTGCCTGCAAACACTCCTGCTCTTCACTGCATCAAGGTAGCAATGATTCATCACACTCAGTTTTCTCGGGAGGACGTCAGCTCTGTCCCCAGATTCCCTGTGAGGCATAGAGGTCCACAGTTGACCGGCCACATAGTGTTCTGACCCTCACACACTTGCCATATCTGTACAGACCTAGCACGTTCAACACCACATTCATGGCCTCTCCACACCTGCCTCTTCTCCTGCAACCCAAGGCTTGTGCATTGTTATCTAAGCAGTTACCCCAAATAAAAAGTTGGGCATCATCTCAGGTTTCTCTTTCTCCCTTGTCACCCATGTCTGATCCAGCTGACAATACCTTTAGAATCTGTTTCCAGTTGCCACTGAGACTGCCTTACGTCAAGTCCTCATTGCTTGTTCCCTAGAGTCCCACAAAACCTTCCTAATTATCTGGGGTCTGTGCCCTTAGCCTCCCCATCCTTCAATCTATGCTCCATATTAGAGACATGTTTAGAAAGCACAAATCTGATCATGTCATTTCCCTGTTCCTCCAAAAGTGTTCTAGAATTTTCATGATAAAGTTCTAACTCCTCACATTAGCCCACAAGGCCTCATGAAACAAGACTTATCTCCTGCTCTGGTCTCATTCCTATGACTCCTCCAAAACCACCCTTCAATCCAGCTCCTCAGACCTCTTTAGATATGCCCTGCTGTTCCTACCTCAGGGCGTCTGCACATTCTATGCCTTCACACTGGAACTCCCATACGACTCCCACAATCCCTCCACCTACTTTGTTATTTAACGAACTCCTACCAATCCTTCAGAATACAGCTCAAAATCACCTCTAAAAGGAAATCTTCTATGACACCCAGATTGATTCCCAGGTCTCTCTCCTGTGCTCTCTGATCCTGTGGAACCTGAGTACATTTCAATGACTCTTCCTGTCACACAGTTGGGAACCTATCTGCTTCCCTTACTACATGGCAGGAATCACGTCCTCTTTGGCCTTGAGTCCCCTTTGCCCAGAACTTAGCTGATGCTCGACACAGGATTGCATAATTGTTAGTTGTGGACCTGATTTTCCTTGTAGCTGAGGCAGGTAGCTTGAGAACGCAGGGGTTAGATATGATGCAGGCAGTAACACGATATGGGGAGTAATATGTATTTGGCTCCAAAGGGTTGGAAAAAGGGTTGGAAAGACAAATGTTTCATGGTGGATTGCCTTATCAACAGTACTGATGCAGAGAAGAGATTTAGAGTGAAGGAAAAGCTGGATCTGGCCACAAGGACATTAATGGAGGCCTTAGGTCAGGTCGCTACAGAGGAACAACATGAATGGGACAGAGGGATGGGAATTGGAGCAGAAACCTAACGAGCATTTGTTAGTTCTGGGTGTTCGACACGCTTTACATGCATCATTTCACATCATCCTCACAACCACTCTATGAAATAGATTTATCCCTGAAAAACTAAAAGTAAAACATAAAAAGAATTAGCAATAAGGAAGCTAAAACTCAAGGTGACGGATGCAATTACCAATAAGGAAGCTAAAACTCAAGGTTCAAATGACAGATGCAACCTTTTCAATGGTTGAGCTAGATTTAAACTGATTTACTCCCTCATAAAACCACGCACTTCCCCCTGCCCCATACTCCTTACTGAAGTAGAAAAGGATGTAGGAATAAAGGTGGTAGAATTTAACTTCAACCTCATTCTTCCCTCAACTCAAAAACGTTTATCCATGGAAGGTGGCAGGAAATTAGGATAATAGCTAAAATTCACAACTGGATCAATGGAATATTTTTTTTCCAACAGAGAAACTTAGGTTATTTAAAAGGCAAACACGTCTTTCTATACTTCTGTTTAATTTCTATGAAAAGTTGTGTTCATTGGGATAATTCTAACACTGTGTTGAGGCTTTGCAAATACATGTGACAGAATAGCATCAGGGTCCAAGGACCAAGGTGAGAAAATAAAGAGCTACGTCCCACTGTTCTCTGTTCGGACCTGCCCCCATGCCTCACGGCCCACTGAAAAACTCCGTTCCAAGAGCTCTGCTGCCCTCAGACACCTCACTCTTCACATCCGTGTGAGAGGAGGACACGGAGAGAGAAGGGACATCGCCTTCTGGGGGGATGCTGAGTTTGTAGATTGGAACCCTCCCTTTCCCCTCGCCTCCCTTTTGGGGAGAGAGGGGCTTTAACCTGGTACTTCCTGCAATCTTTTTACAAGGTTGGCGGAACCTAGAACATGTCTCTCATCAAGATGAGACTGATGATTGTTTCTTATCAGAAAGTTGCTGAGCTGGATGGTCTGAGTGCAGAACACTGATGGGATATGAAAAAAGATGGGGACCCTGGAGAGAGTGTGACCGTGGGGCTGCCTCAATGCCTGCTGTCTGGTGTGACAAGGGAAGGTGAGTTCCCATGGGCCAAGTGATAAGAAAACAATGTTTCTTTGCCTCAAAAAAAAAAAAAGTTCACTTTAGCAAGGTGTTCTTATTTCTGGATAAAACAGTGAAGAAATCAACCGTGCTGCTAAAGAGGCTGAGCTAGACTTGGCCCACCGCCCCTGTACTCACCAACAGGACCAGGCCCACCTTCCCCTTTACTGAGCACAGAAGGGCCACCATGAGTGAGGATGCGCGTATGTGGCCTTCCATATCTTAACAAAATGAACTGCACTCTATTCCCCTCTTCAGTAACACCCC
This sequence comes from Aethalodelphis obliquidens, assembly GCF_003676395.1. Lineage (NCBI taxonomy): Eukaryota > Metazoa > Chordata > Mammalia > Artiodactyla > Delphinidae > Aethalodelphis > Aethalodelphis obliquidens. The sequence continues at coordinate 14,204,939 of NW_020837959.1, forward strand.
AGCAGGTTAGGCTCTGGTTAACTAGTTTCCCCTGAGGGTGGACCTTGTTAAGAAGAACGGAGTGTGCTGGCATATTTCAGAATTGTTCCTTTGCCCCTCTCCCTGCTGGAAGCACAAGAGGATTTTTCCCCAGTGTGTGCTGTGGGAAGCTGGTCGACTTCTTGGAGGTAAATCTCAAAATATTGCGGGGCTGGGAATTCCCTGGCGGGCCAGTTGTTAAGGCTCCGCGCTTTCACTACCATAGGCTCAGGTTGATCCCTGGTCGGGGAACTAAGATCCCACAATCCACGCTACACAACCAAAAAAATAATTTATATATATGTATGTATGTATATAATACATACATACATATCTATATAGTGAGGCCCTGTTATTACTGGGCCCCCCTGGAGTGTTTTTTTTTTAATTTTAGCGAAGTGTGGTTGATTTACAATGTTTTGTTAATTTCTGCTGTATAGCAAAGTGACTCAGTTATATGTTCATTATGGTTTATCACAGGATATTGAATATAGTTCCCTGTGCTATACAGTAGGACCTTGTTGTTTATCCATCCTATATATATTAGTTTGCATTTGCTAATCCCAAATGCCCAGTCCTTCCCTCCCTGACCCCTTCTCCCCCTTGGCAACCACAAGTCTGTTTTCTATGTCTGTGAGTCTTTTTCTGTTTCGTAGATATGTTTATTTGTGTCGTATTTTAGATTACATATATAAGTGGTATCATATGTATTTGTCTTTCTCTTTCTGACTTACTTCATTTAGTATGATAATCTCTAGGTCCATCCATGTTGCTGCAAATGGCATTATTTCATTCTTTTTTATGGCTGAGTTATATTCCATTTTATATATATATATATATATATATATATATATATATATATATATACATACACACACACACACACACACCACATCTTCTTTAACCATTCATCTGTTGATGGACATTTAGGTTGCTTCCATGTCTTGCCTATTGTAAATAGCGCTGCTATGAACATACCCCCTGGACTGCACTGAGTATGCCTGCACTGAGCCCCCAGCAATTGTCAGGGACAGTTCTGGATCTCCTCCCTGAGCACACGTTCTACTCTGCTTCTACTTGGGGAGTATCTAATGAGGATCTGAGTTTGGCATTGTGGGTCCTGTGAGAATTCAATTAAATAATAATGGGGCAGGGGCAGGGGGATGCTATGATGCTAGGAGATGAGAGCTGCATTGTGAGTTTGAAAGAAGTACTTGCCTCAGACCATGACTTTGAGCTTTTAGATCATTTCTCAGGAAGAGCCTGACTCCGTAACTCTGAGTGCCCTAAAGATCTCTAACAAAGAATCTCCGCTTTTGTTTGATTACATCCAGAAGTTAATAGATTGTAAAATTTTCTCTTGGTTGGTTTTTTAAAATCAGCTTATTCTGTTTCTCTCTTTGTGTGGTTTTTGAATATGGTCAAGTTCAATATCATCTCAATTTAAGTTCATCATCATTTTGAGACATTCCTTTCCTTCTCTTCTTCAATTTTTTTCAAGAATTCCCTTGTCTAGAATTCATTCAGTGGCCTGCTTTCTTTTGAGAGAGGAATGTTTAGCAACTATTCTTTGGCTGCAGAAATGCTGAACAAGTTTTGTTTTTTTAAAATAAATTTATTTATTTAGGGCTGCATTGGGTCTTCATTGCTGTGCGCGGGCTTTCTCCAGTTGCGGAGAGTGGGGGTTACCCTTCTTTGCGGTGCACGGGCTTCTCACTGTGGTGGCTTCTCTTGTTCGGAGCACAGGCTCTAGGCGCGTGGGCTTCAGTAATTGTGGCACTCGGGCTCAGTAGCTGTGGCTTGCGGGCTCTAGAGCGCAGGCTCAGTAGCTGTGGCGCATGGGCTTAGTTGCTCCGCAGCACGTGGGATCTTCCCAGACCAGGGCTCGAACCTGTGTTCCCTGCATTGGCAAGCGGATTCTTAGCCACTGCGCCACCAAGGAAGTCCCTGAACAAGTATTAAACACTTGGATTTCCCGGCTGGCACTGATCCCTTGCCTTGTTACATAAAGGGACCCCCCCCTACATCCTTGAAATTCCAGGGGAATATTTGTGTTGAAGTTTCACTGTTCTAGGATTATTGGGTAAGGTAGATATGGATGAGTAATTGCTATGCAGTTCAAAGATGATGCAAACAGCAGTATTATTTACAGCAAGCAGGAATATGTCTGCTGAGAGCAGAGGGTGATGGGCAGGCCTGCCGCCCTCATTGGGTGGCTGGTCTGTCCTTTGCAGGATTACAGCTCGCTTCCTGCCAGGGCTATGGTGGTTGGCACGGAGCTTTGGCACCAAGGCCAGAGACCCCTTCTCTCTTAAATCTGGCCACATCACTTCAGATTCCTGCCACATGTTTTGGAGGACTCCTCTTGCTGTTTGTCTCAGGGCTACTTTGCCCTAGGAGTCTGCAGTTTAAAATAGAAGCTTGACCTAAAAAAGAACAAAATGTTGCCATTTGCAGCAACGTAGATGGACCTGGAGGGCATTATGGTAAGTGAGATAACTCAGACAGAGAAAGAAAAATACTGTAGAATATCACTTATATGTGTAATATAAGAAATACAACAAACTAGTGAGTATAACAAAGAAGAAGCAGACTCACAGATTTAGAGACCAAACTAGTGGTTACCAGTGGGGAGGGGGAGGGGGGGGCATTATAGGGGTACAGGATTGAGAGGCACAAACTATTAGGTATAAAATAAGCTATAAGGATATATTGTACAACACAGGGAATATAGCCAATATTTTATAATAACTACAAATGGAGCATAACCTCTAAAAATTGTGAATCACTATATTGTTTACCTGTAACTCATGTAATACTGTACATCAACTATATACACGTCAATAAAAAAATAAAATTAAATTAAAAGGCTTGACCCTGCCCCGGTGGTAAAATGCAATATTCAACCTAAACAGAAATTAAATGTTGCCACCTAATGTGTTAGTAATTATTAATATGCTCAGTAATAATTCATATGATAAATTGGTTAATTATACAATTCATTGGCAATGATAACACTTCCCAATTAACTTGTTTCAGGTGCTTACTCTGTGTTGCGCTTTATTGGTTTGTATAGACTCATTTAATCCTCACAACAACCCTGTGAGATGGGAACCATTGTTAACCCTGTTTTTTCAGGTGAGGAGACTCGAGCAAGGAGATTTCAAGAAACTTGTACAGAGTCCCAGAGTCAGGAAGCAGGGGAGCTAGGATGGAATTTGAGTGGTCGTTTTTCTGACTCAGGCAGGCTGACTCCAAAGCCTGCCCCTGAGTATGTGTCCCAAGGTTTATCCCATAAAACATACTACAGACGATGCGATGAGAAAAATGAAGGGGGGTGTTGTTATGGACAGAATGTTTGTGTCCCCTGTCAGCTACAAACTGGCATTTTCCATTGCCACTTGCCACCTACCTCTACAAGGATTAAATCACGTGTTGCTGCAGCCGCTGACCTTCAACACCCACTGAAAGGAGTTCAGGTGGAGAACAGAAATGAGGAACTCTGTGCGCTGGGAAAAACTGGCAGAACAGGTCTTCAGATAGATATTTTCAGAAGCCAATTTTATGAGCCCAATTCTTATATCTCCTCTCATCTAGAAAAGCACTAAAATCCTTCATGGTGAAGTCTGCTCCTCGTAACCTTCATGAGACTAGCAGAAACCTTTTACAAGAAACATGTGCTTGATGGCATGTATTCCCCGTTCACCAAAATCACATATATACTGGCCTTCCCCCCGCCTCTTTGAGCAGTTTCTCTGAACTATCTGAAATGCTGTCTCCTGGGCTGCAGTCCTCATTTTGCCCCAAGTAAAACTTGACTCACAACTCTCACAATGTGCGTTTTTTTAAGTCAACAGTTATTACGCTCAAATTCATATGTTGAAGCCCTAACCCTCAGTGTGATGGTGTTTGGAGAGGGGTCTTTGGGAGGTAATTAGGTTTAGATGAGGCTTGTCTCTTCTCTCTCTGCCCTGTGAGAACACAGCAAGAAGGTGGTCATCTACAAACTGTGAAGAGGGCCCTCACCAGGAACCCAAGTTGCCAGCACCTTGATTTTGAACTTCCCAACCTCCAGAATTGGGGGAAATAAATGTCTGTTGTTTAAGCCATCCGTCTATGTTTTTTTTTTTTTTATAGCAGCTCAAGCTAATACAGGAGGATGCTCTTTAAGCAAATCTATTTAGAAAATGCTCTGTACTTACTCCATATCTTAAAGGACTCACAATGTCTATTAGGAAATCAAAGGCTGTGAAAAGTCCTGCAGTAAAGAAAGCTATTTAAATTTGTTTAACCAATTGCTTCTCAAGCTTTTTTTGACTATGGAACACCCCCCCCCCAACACTTATGAATCCTTCACAAAATACACTTGAAAGGGGCTACAGGTGAGACTGCATGCTTGTTTCCAGGTGGGAGTCAGAAGCTTGTGTAAGGGAGGCTCGGTAGGCGAGCCCAAGAGAAGTGAAGCAATGCAGGCAGAGCAGAGGGCTGCTTCCAAGAGGACGGTGAGAGGCACTGCAGGGAGAAGAATAACCCGGATAGTGTAGAACACGGGGAAGATCTATGATGAGGAAGGTGGTCTTTGCGTAAATCTGGTGAGAGCTAACTGTCAAGGGGAAAGTTTAGGGCCTGCCCTGCACAGAGGACTTGATTTTCAGAAGAGAAAGGATATTCCAGCGTTGTGTTAATTTGAATATAGGAGGAGAAGATAACAAATGGCACTCAGAATTAGTGTCATCCGCTGGAAAGAGCCATATATGCTGTCCCTTAGAAATATAATGCAGGCTGATTTCCTAAAGTTGTCTTAACTTCTTTCTAGGAAATTACAAGATGTGAACTCAAATGGAAGACCCAGCTGAGCAAGAAAGCAAGATCTTGTTTGTCCATAGCAGGACCCAATAAATCTTTGCTGAATATATTTAAAGGACAAAAGGGGAGGATTAATTGCACAATTTGGATTTTGTGCAAATAAAATATCTACACTAAATATTTCATTAAATATTGGCATATGTTTCATAAATATAAAATATTTGCATTAAAATGAAATGTTTCATTATTATTGAATAGTTAGATATTTTTAATAGTTTACACTTATTGCAGGGTAGGGGTGGAGGGGAGAAGGGGAGATCGCTGGCAGAAAGATGACAAATTGCACAGAAAACCATCACTTTGCTGTGTGATTTCAGTCTGCTGTTGGGCTCGACTAGATGGCCTTAAAATTCCATCCAAATCTCACATCCTGCTTCCTTGTTCTTCAGAACAGGCTAGAGCAAGTTTGGAAAAGAAACTGTTTTATTTAGAGGTAGGAACACTTAATACAATTCAGATAGTATATCTGTAATGGGTATTTAACACATAGATCAATTGTGCAAATAGAATCGATTTGCGTTTTTCTTAAGCAGAAGAATATAAAGACATACGGACCTCCATTATTTAACATTTAAAATGTTGATATAGTACACGTAAGCCTCCGTACACGGGCTTCCCATGTTCTCTTAACATTTGAAGTTTGTTTAACATAAATATTTTTTTCTGGAAATTGGAATGTATTGAGCTTTATCACATGTTACACAGAGGAAACAGGCTATTTTCAATTTTCGTGTTCATATATTCACCTGTAATCGCAAATTGCATACAACTGATGTTTTCTCTTGTGTAAATGCTATGTGGAGTTAGCAAATGTCATGATTATAGTGCCATCTATTGGTGAAATGTATTACAACATCCATGGGGTGCAAGACAACTGAGCTGCTTGGGGACAGGGAAAGGATAAAAGGACAGATTAGACACTGATTATATAGTTAGGAATGGGGTTGAATCTACCATGAGACAATTAGAAATTCAAACACTGAAAAGGTATTTGATGATATTAAAGAATTATTGCTAATTATTTTTAGGTGTGATGTTTGTATTGTGGTTATGTTAAAGCATCCTTAACTTTTAAGCGATTTGGGCCCATGTCTGGTCCACTATCTGTTTCTTATGGCCCGTGAGCTAAGAACAGTTTTTACATTTTTAAAAGGTTGAACGAATCCAAAGAAGAACATTTTGTGTCACAGGAGAATTATATGAAATTCGAGCTTCATTGTCCAGAAATAAGGTCTCACTGGAGCATAGCCACGCTCATTGGCTGACATTTGTCTAAGGCCATATTTGTGCTACACCAGCAGAGCTGAGGAGTTGCAGAGATCACAGGTCGGCAAAGCCTGGAAATGTACTGCCTGGCCCTTTGCAGAAAAACTCCGCCCAACCTGCCCTAGAGCTTGCCTACTCTAAGCGTGGCCTGTGGACCAGCAGCCTCGGCTTTGCCTGGGAGGCTGTTAGGAACGGGAATCTTGGTCTCTACCGCAGACCTACTGACTCAGAATCTTCAGATCCCAGGTGAGTCCTACTCACATTAAAGTTTGAGAAGCTCTGGTTTAGAGGGCCTTGCTCGGGTCATCCTCTGGTTGCACCCTCCCCAAGGTGCAGGCAGCTAGAGAGGACAAGGGGGTACATCCACCTGGAGACACCCCCCCCCCCCAGGCCATGCTCTGAACACCTAAACCCTAGAATCCCTGCTCCAAGCACCAATGCAGGCCTTCTTCCTTCCTGGGGCCCATCTCCTAGCCCGACAGGTGGTCAAGATACAGCTGTTTACGGGGTGGGAAGAGGGTGGCCTGAGCTTGGACGTGAAGGCTGCTTGAGCAGCAGATTCCTCACGGCACAAAGCTGGTCAGAGGGAGGCAAGAGCAGAGGGAGGGCTGGGGGCTGGGGCAGTGCTCTCTCTGCTGTCCTACCTTCCGGCTTCGAGCTCCAGAGTCCAGGGATCCCAGCCTGCCGGGTAGTTACGAAGGTGCACTTGACAATTTGTTAGCTGGATTTGTAACTTTTCAACATATGGCCTTTCACTTATATTCTTGACCCGGGGCCCACAGAGGTGAGTGGCAGGTCTGTTCTAAGTGTGTTCAGAGGACCCCTGCATCAGAATTTGCCGGGTTGTTTGTTAAAAATTCAAATTCCCAGGCCCCATTTGTGTGACCCCCTGGGGGCCAGAATCCTTGGGGCCAGAGCCTGGGAATCTGCATTCTAACCACTCCCCTGGTGATTCGGACCCACAGCAGAGTTACAGGAGCACTTGTAACGGGGGAGCGTGGAGAGGCGCTGCCCCAAGTGGAAGCATCAGGGAGAAGAGAGGGAGATCGCCAGGTCAGAGGAAGGTGCTGACCACGAGCTCACACTGCTTCCTGCTTCTCTCATGAGTTCTGCTCGTAACCTGGCCTGACCCCACCCCTGGGAGACAGCTGCAGGGAGAAGCTGCCAGAACAGGACAAGGGTGTCCTCCTGCCAACGTGGGGCTCTCGGGGGCTGCCCTGCAGAAGGAAGTATCCGAGTCAAGGCGCAATAGGGAGCAAAGGGGCTGCGGGCCCCTGGAGGGACCACACGGACTCCACCGGGGAGTCAAATCTCTGGGCAGGTGAGACCTCCTGGGCCCTGCAGGGGACATGGGAGGAGCTGGGGCAGACTGTGTGGTCCCACCGGCCTGGGCTCAGGGGTTGCATCTGTCACTTACAAGTTGTGTGATCTTGAGCAATGTCATTAAGCTCTGTAGGTTTGTTTCCTTGTCTGTAAGATGGGGATCCTTTGGGCTTCCCTGGTGGCGCAGTGGTTGAGAGTCCGCCTGCCGATGCAGCGGACACGGGTTCGTGCCCCGGTCCGGGAGGATCCCACATGCCGTGGAGCGGCTGGGCCCGTGAGCCATGGCCGCTGAGCCTGCGCGTCTGGAGCCTGTGCTCCGCAACGGGAGAGGCCGCAGCAGTGAGAGGCCCGCGTACCGCAAAACAACAGCAACAAAAAGGATGGGGATCCTAACAGCCTCTAGGCTTGTGTTAGAATTAAACATGATGATTACGTAAAAACACACCCTGTGACACAGAGCAGAATAAGGGGCGGCAGCTGATTTGGGAGAAGCTTGTTACCTTACACCTCTGCACTTCCTGATGCTTGATATCACAGGCACTTGTCACTGGTCATAAGACCAGTTTCTCAAACCCCAGGCACAGGAGCAGCCCTGTGACAGAGCCGGCCTTGGCCAGTGGCCTAGAGCTCCCTGAGCTTCCCTGCCCCGGAGCAAGTCCTGAAGTGACTGCCGAGCTGCTCATCGCGTACAGTTCCCGGGGTACCCCTCCCAGCAAACCACACCTTGGGACTCACGCTTAGGTTTGTTATGAACTAATGCTGGGCTTGTATGAAACCTCCAGGGACAGCTTGCTATACTGAAAACCACCGCCGGGGGGCAGCAGAATCCAGACGTCCAGGTGAGGAGCGTGGAAGGGCCGCGGACTGAGGCGTCCGAAGGACACACAGGGGGCGAGAGGGATGGAGGGCCTTAGCCTCGCCCTCCTCCCTCACCTCGCCCTCCGGACACAGAAGCGCACACTGCTGCTCCTGCAGAAGCTCCTGATCACTTTTACTGTCTCCTCGTCCAGGTACAGTCCTTTATATCTTCAATATGGCTGAGACCAGGGGTTTGCAAACTTGGCTGCAAATTCGAACCACCTGGGGAGCGCTGTAGACTCCCAGCGCTGAAGCCTTATCTCAATTCAATCAGAATCTCAGGGAAGGGGAGGCAGGAATCGACACTTTAAAACACCACTGGTGATTCCATCCTGCAGCCAAGTTTGAGAACCACTGTTGGAGACAAAATATCTCATTTCTTCCCAAGTGGCACCTGCTTTCATTGCTAGACGCCTCCTCCAAGAAGCCTTCCTAACTAATCACCCTTCTCCTCCATCTGTCCACGGGTCTGTCTGCAGTTGGGGCCAGCACTTTCCATATTTGAATGCGCCTCCAGGTCACCTGGGGATATTGGTAATCTGCAGATTCGGACTCAGGAGGTCCAGGTGGGGCTGAGAGTCTGCATTGCTAGGAAGCTCCCAGGGGCTGCCCCCAGCTGATGCAGGGCCCACACGTGGCAGGGTCTGTAGGACAGCAGCCTCTGTCTGCACAGGCGCCTTTGCGACTGTTCTTGGGCTGTCTCAGGCTGCTTTTCCGCCTTCCCTGCCACGAGGGGAGAGCGGCAGGTTTCCAGCTCTTTTCCATCCTGCCTGTCATCCCACTCGGGCCCATGGTGTGAACACAGACCTGCACACACACGGAAATCTCACCAATGACTGCTGAATGAATAAATGAGCGAACGTGGTGAGAACAGCTCTGAACTTGGAGTCTGAGACCTGCTCTGCCTCCTACAAACTATGAGAATTGATCAAGAGACGGCCTCTCGGAGACTCAGTGACTTCACCTGTTCAATTTCTGTAATTTCATTGTGGGGAGCAAATGAGATGCATGTGTGGAAGATCCTTTTCATCCACACAGTAGCGTCCTCCTTTCCCTCCCTCTCTCTTGTCACTCTTGTCTAGGGCTTCAGTCCCGTGTCTGATCCCGTGTCTGTCCTGTCTGTTCCCCAGTCTCCACATCTCCACCCCCGACTCAGACCTCCCTCCTGAGTTCCATACGTCTAACCATATACGTGTGCGAGGCACGTTCTGTCTCAGAGATTGGCTGGAGGATCTGATGGGACCACGGAGGTCATCTCCTCCCAACTTGTAGTAACTCAGCAGGGAGCTGGGGCAGCAGATTTAGTAGTGCCTGTTATGGGTTGAGTTATGTCCCCTACCCCCAAATTCAGACACAGAATTCCTCATCCTCAGTCCTTCACAATGTGACCTTGAGATGTTACAGATGTAATTAAGGTGAGGTCATTAGGGCGGGTCCTAATCCAGCTGGTATGATTGGTGTCCTTATGAGAAGGGGACGTTTGGACACAGGGAGAACACCAGCGGAAGATGCAGGCAGAGATGGTGGTGCTGTGTCTCCAAGCCAAAGAACACCAGAGATTGTCAACACATCACCAGAAACGAGGAGAGAGGCAGGGAACAGACTGTCCTCACAGTCCCCAGAGGCAGCCACCCCTTCCCACACCTTGATTTTGGAGTTCTGGCCTCCAGAACTGTGAGAGAATGAATTTCCGTTGTTTAAGCCACCCAAGTTTAAACCTGCTGCGTGTGCTCCAGAGAACAGCCTCCAGACAGGTCTGTCCCACCCTTATGCCACCCCCATCTTTATCCCCTCGACCACCAGAACGATCCTCCCAAAAGGCAAATCCCATCAGGGTTCACCCCCCTCAGGACGCTTTGCCAGTCTTTTTTTTTTTCTTTTCCTTTTTGTGGTACGCGGGCCTCTCACTCTTGTGGCCTCTCCCGCTGCGGAGCACAGGCTCCGGACGCGCAGGCTCAGGCCATGGCTCACGGGCCCAGCCGCTCTGCGGCATGTGGGATCTTCCCGGACCGGGGCACGAACCCGTGTCCCCTGCATCCCCGTGTCCCCTGCATTGGCAGGCGAACTCTCAACAACTGCGCCACCAGGGAAGCCCCGTTACTCCCTTTTTATTTCTCTTTCCTCCACTAGTGGGCGAGCCCCTGGAGGGCAGGAGTTTGTGTCCTCCAAAGCTTAACAGCCTGGCACAGAGCAGCCCTTGAGCAGGTTTTGTGGAACAAGTTCATCAGTGATTCTCAGAGTGTGGTCCCTGGACCAACAGCAGCAGCATGACCTGCGAACTTGTCACAAGTGCAAACTTCCGGACACTCTCCAGACCTGCGGAGTCAGACTCCAGGGTGGGGCCCCTGGGTTCACAAACCCTCCAGGTGATCCTGGTGCACACTCAAGGTCAAGCTCCGCTGAGTTTTAAAAATGAGAACTTCAGGAAATAGGATGTCAGTGGAATTTGCTGTTACTATTCAGCGTAGACTTAGACATCACAGGGTGGTGCCTGGTTGAGAGAAGAGCTCTCCCCTGGTCCCTCGTCACTGGGAATCACCGGGCATTACGGCCGCCTGGGACGCCCGCTGCCCATCTCTTCCTCAGCCCGTGTTGTGCTCTATCCCCTCCCCAGGGTGTTGTTAATATACACGAAGGTCTCAGGAGTGTCCTGAGCAGAAACCCAATGGCCAGGGAGCCCCGGATGCTAAGCGCCATGGTCGGTGCAGTCAGGCCCCACGGTGTAGTCGTGGCACCGGCTTTCTCATCCTCACTCTTAAATTAAATACAGTTTGTCAAAAATAAACAAAAACAAAACAAAACAAAGCCCACGTCGAAACAGAACTCAAAGCTACAAAGAATAGATTGCTTATTGAAGATGTGGGCAGGAAGGGGGAGGAACAAAGTGGGCGGATTGTGGGGTAAATGTCTTAAACTATATTGAAGTCATTATTGAACGGTAACCAAATAGTGTACGAAGTAAATTTCTTCTTTTAGAGACCTTTGAGTTGATAAATGCAGAGGAATAATAGAATTGGAATATTGCTGTTTTGCAACCTCTAATGAAATGATGTATGAAGGCAAATGGTTTTCAATGTCTGCTAAATGATTAGCTGAAGCACTGATGGAAAGTTTGCAATGAATGGACCAGGCTGTGATACCTGAACCCACCAATGATTCTTAATGTGGTTTCATGAGCCTCTTGGTGAGATGCAGTGAGAGCTCACGACACCAAAACAAGCAAAACAAAACGTGAATATGATGAAGTCAGCCTAGCTCTAACTGCCAGCTTATAGGAAATACGTCCCCATAGGGATATAGTCAACAACAAAAAAACAAGTATGGGACATTCTACAGGCCCTTAGACACTATTGTTCTTCAACAAATAAATTGCATGAAAAAAAGAGAGAGAGAGAGGGACGGGGAACCTATAGATTAAAAGAGATTTAAGAGGCGTACCAGCCAAATTCAACATAGCGAATATAGTGGTCCTATATGGAGACTGATTTAAACAAACCAACTGTAAAAATTTTTAAATTATGAGAAAATGAGGGCTATTCGAAACGCTGCTTGGATATTTGATGGTGTTACGGAAATGTAAATTGGGAGAGGTGGCAATGATGTTTATGTGACTATGTTTGGGGTTTTTTTTAATTAATTAATTTATTTATTTTTGGTTGTGTTGGGTCTTCGTTGCTGCATGCGGGCTTTCTCTAGTTGCGGAGAGTGGGCTCTACTCTTAGTTGCGGTGCATGGGCTTCTCATTGTGGTGGCTTCTCTTGTTGCAGAGCATGGGCTCTAGGCGCATGGGCTTCAGCAGTTGTGGCATACGGGCTCAGTAGCTGTGGCTTGCGGGCTCAGTAGTTGTGGCTTGTGGGCTCTAGAGCGCAGGCTCAGTAGCTGTGGAGCATGGGCTTAGTTGCTCCACAGCATGTGGGATCTCCCCGGACCAGGGATCGAACCCATGTCCCCTGCACTGGCAGGCGGATTCTTAACCACTGTGCCACCAGGGAAGCCCGTGACTATGCTTTTTAAAGCCCACGTATTTTCAGATATAGACTGAAATATTTGTGGGTAAAATAATTTTGATATCTGACACTTGCTTCAAAATAACTCAGCAGGGGTAGGAGCAGGGGTGAGGAGTAGAGTGGGTATAGAAAAAACAAGAGTTGTCATGTGTTGATAATTGTTGAAGAATAGAAGATGAGAACATGGGGGTTGATTATACTATTTTCTCTACTTTTATATATTATTTCCATTACAAATTTTTTACAAGTACATGTTTTTTTTTTGTTTTTTTGCTGTATGCGGACCTCTCACTGTTGTGGCCTCTCCCGTTGCGGAGCACAGGCTCCGGACGCACAGGCTCAGCGGCCATGGCTCACGGGCCCAGCCGCTCCGCGGCATGTGGGATCTTCCCGGACTGGGGCACGAACCCGCGTCCCCTGCATCGGCAGGCGGACTCCCAACCACTGCACCACCAGGGAAGCCCTATGTTGTTTTTTAAATGCTTACTCCTCCATTGACATATTTTTAAGGCACCAGTCAAAACCTATTCCTTGTTTTTCTGTTGCAAATATATTTTCATTTGCCTCCTAAACTATATGTTTTTTAACTCTCTTTATCTATCTTGAGGAGGGCTCTCATTTAAGTCATACTTACTTGTAGTGATTTTTAAAATTTTATTGAAATGCATGTTCTGTAGCATAAGTAAGCTTCAATATATCTTCATCACCTTGTGATAAAATGCAGGTACCCCCTACTTTGACAAACAAGGCCCCCCATAATCAAACTCCATCCTACATGTCAGACAAACTCTTCCAAAGTATAGAAGAGAGGAAATACTTAAAAACCCATTTTATGAGGCCAATATTACCCTAATACCAAAACCAGACAAAACATCACAAAAAAAGAAAACTGCAGACCAATATTCATATTCAATGTATACAAAAATTCTTAACAAAATACAAGCAAGTCAAATCCAGCAACATATAAGAAGAATGATACACTTCAACATGGCAAATTTTATGTAATATATATTTTACCACAGTGAAAATATAGTAAAATAATAAAAATAATTATACACCATGACTAAATGGGATTTATCTCAGGGATGCAAGGATGATTTAACATCAGAAAATCAACCAGTGTAATACATCACATCGCAAAAATCACATGATCATCGCAGTAGGTGCAGGGAAAGCATTTGACAAAATTCAAGTTCATGGACCTTCAGATTGAGAACACCCATTCTGGAAAGTCTCTAAACACAGCACATGACAAATATAGTGAAGAAACACCCCAGGGCTAGAAGGTGGATTTAAGGGGCGCTACTGGGATAAAAATGTTCTTTTGAATCTACTGCAGAGAGTTTTCTTGAAACTGCCTTGATCATGAGCAATTAACAGTGTGAATGATTTATCTAAGATCTAAGAGGAGTACAGAGTGTAAACTCCGATAGGATAGGTGTGTGTATTCCTCCTATGCTACAGGCATCATTATTCCCCTCTAGGGGGCATGCGTATCTTTGTGGTACCATAATTAAAGGGCCTTTGAGTGGCTTGGAGACTTAGGGCGAGTGGTTTAGACTTAGAATTAACACTAGCTGTGTGATCGTAGGTCTGTTATTTAAACTATAAGTCTCAGGATTTTTTTTTTTAATTTATTTATTTTGGCTGTGAAGGGTCTTAGTTGTGGAATGTGGGACCTTTTAGTTGTGGCATGCGGGCTCATAGTTTCGGCATGCTGACTTTTAGTTGCAATCATGCATGCGGGATCTAGTTCCCCAACCAGGGATTGAACCCGGGCCCCCTACATTGGGAGCGCAGAGTCCTACCCACTGGGCCACCAGGGAAGTCCCTCAGGATTCTTTTAATAGTTTTTATTCATATCTGAAGTTAGGATTCTAAGACCATAAGAGGAGAATTTAAAAAAATAATACCCATGAAGTATTTTGTGCCTGGGCCATGGAAGTATTCATCATGATAAACAACATCCAAGATGGTGTAAATCATGGGTCTGTGTTGAGACAATTATGTCTGCCTCTTAGATAGATAGATGTCAGGCTAGAGGACTTCATAACAGCAAGTTAAAAGGACTAATATTCTTGTTAAGGACTGGCCTTGCTGCTCGAATAACCTTGAAAACTGAAGAAAAGATTGGCCAGAGAATGAAATTTAATTTGGACAAGTTCAGCAGTTGTGCATTTAAAGTAAACACATAAATGGCACAAAGAAAAGACAGCACTGGCCAGATGTTGCCAAAAAAGAGGGTTTTTCAGGGCAAGGCCTCAGCCTGCATTTTGGGTCCTTGACAAAGGGTGATTTTGTTCACATAGGGGCAGAGCTTAAACTTACTTCAGCTCTGGCTAAATGCTAGAAATAATGTCACACCACTGAATCTGTGTAAATGGTTTCAAAAACTGCTTAAAGATATAACTATTAGTCAAGGGTGCAAACTCAAATGTTTCCATAGGTAACATAACTGAAGGAGGCCCCATGGGCTGTTGCAGAGAGAAGGGGGCCTGTCATCGGAGGGCATGCCCTGTCTAAAAGTATTTATATTTAAAATGTTTCAGAAGCATCAACCAGCCAGACAAACAGGTTGTGGAGGCCTCAGTCCCGCGCAAGCAGCTTATAATCTCTGATCAGTGGAACAAGCATAAATTAGGTGTTTCTCTTTTGTATCCCTGAACCCATAGGTGGTCTTTTCCCTTCCAATCAGATAAATACTTGGCAGGAACTGAACTGCTAAAAGCTCTGAATTGTAGCATCGCAGAATCCTTAGAGTTGCTTGTCTTTTCCCCATTTCTGGTTGCTTCCAGATCCCTTCACAAATTCTTCCCCCCCCCTTTTTTTTTTCTAGCTAACACTCAGCTGCTATTTAGAATAAGATGGTATTTGACCAACATTTTTTTTTTTTTTTTGGTCTTCTTTTCTAAGCACTTAATGCCTCAAACACTTCAATGTGTTCTGGCCCAAGAGCGCCCACCTCTGTCAAGCAGTCACCAGGCCCTGATTTCTTTTCCCTTCCTTCCATCTTCGGAGTGGCTCCCAACCACCTGTGCCAAAGGGGCGCATGTGACAGAACCATCTCCAGCCCTCGGTGCTATTGACTACTCATCTGGAACTCTTGGTTTCCTTTGATAGCAAATTCTTTGCCTGTATGAAAGTTATTTACTTCTGAACAATATTCAGAGAATGGTCAAAGAAAATCAATTACAGTATTAATAAAATTTAAACACTTTTCTTTACAGGCTGATGAACAAAGTAAGCAGAAGTGATATAGGAACTGTAATCTAAAAGCAACTCAGCAATGTAGCATTAGAGGGTAATTTTTAAAAAGGTAAAGTCATGACACTCATGCAAATAATAAATGGTCATTATTAATTCATGACATATTTATTATTAACTATTATTAATTCATGATGGAATCAGTAAGATATTACAATTAGTTTTTATAGTCTCTCCCTGACAAATTCCTTTCTATCGCGATCATTTGCACTGCTGTGAACAGGAATCATTTGTATCACTATTAGTTTTCTGCAAGTTAACTTCTACCTTAACGGAGTTGTAAAATAGCCTCGTGAAAGACAAAGGTGCTCAACTCTAGAGGATAAAACAACCCTGCAAAGATCATAATCCGGCATTCCACTGAAGAGATGTTCTGTGGCCTCTCTTGCCCTTCCAGCATCTTTCACAGCTTTTCCCGTCAGTGGTGATCATTTTATTAACATCTCTCCATCTCGTCTTCATCCCTATCCCGTGCTTCCTCCCCCAACCCACAAGGAATCCTAGGCTTGGATAAATGGTGTCTGTGTGTATTATGGACTGTGTGAAAATGTTGGGAAGCTTGTAAACATTTTACAAGGATGTGGAGAAGAAAAAAAAAGGCTGACCTAGTAATAGAGGTTTAGGGAGATGAGGCTGATAAACATTCATCCAGAAAGGATGGTTATTATATAAATGGCATTTGAGGGCTGTTCCCCAAGCCCCCGTGTCTTAGTCAGCTTGGGCTGCTATAAAAAAGTACCACAGACTGGGAGATTTATAAACAACAGAAATGTATTTCTCACAGTTCTGAAGGCTGGATGTCTGAGGTAGGGGTACCAGCATGGTCGGATTCTGGTGAGGACCCTCTTCATGGTAGCGGACTGTCAACTCCCCACTGTGTCCCAACATGGTGGAGACAGAGGGGGAGAGCTCTCTGGGGTCCCTTTTATAAAGGCACTAATCACCTCCCAAAGGCCCCATCTCCTAACACCATCACATTGGGGGTTAGAATTTCAACATATGAATTTGGGTAGGGAGGGGACACAAACATTCAGTCCATTTTACCCCCCATTTCCTCCTCTTCCCACTAGAACATAAGCTCCATGAGAGCAAGGACTATTTTTTGCCTCATTTTCTTTTTTTTTTTAATTGAAGTACAGTTAATATACAATATTATGTGAGCTACAGGTGTCCAATATAGTGATTCACAATTTTAAAGGTTATACTCCGTTTATAGTTATTATAAAATATTGCCTATATTCCCTGTGTTGTGCAATATATCCTCGTAGCTTCTTTTATACATAATAGTTTGTACCTCTTAACCCCCTACCTCTATATCACCCCTCCCCCCTTCTCTCTCCCCACTGGTAACCACTAGTTTGTTCTCTCTATTCATGAGTCTGTTTCTTTTTTGTTATATTCAATAGTTTGTTGTATTTTTAGATTCCACATATAAATGATATATAATATTTGTTTTTCTCAGTCTGACTTATTTCACTTAGCATAATGCCCTCCAAGTCCATCCATGTTGTTGCAAATGACAAAATTTCCTTCTTTTTTATGGCTGAGTAGTATTCCATTGCATGTATATATGTACCACATTTCCTTATCCATTCATCTGTTGATAGACACTTAGGTTGCTTTTATATCTTGGCAATTGTAAATAATGCTGCTATGAACATTGGGGTGTGTGTGTGTGTTTGTTTCTTTCAGATGTATACTCAGGACTAGAATTGCTGGGTCATGTGGTAGTTCTAGTTTTAGTTTTTTGAGAAATCTCCATACTATTTTCCATAATGTCTGCACCAAGTTACCTTCCTGCCAACAGTGTAGAGTTTAGTTTTTTCCACATCCTCACCAACATTTATTGTGTTCTTTTTCATGATAACCATTCTGACAGGTGTGAGGTGAGATCTCATTGTCAGTTTGATTTGCATTTCCCTGATGATTAGTGATGTTGAGCATCTTTTCATGTGCCTGTTGGCCGTCTGCATGTACTTTGAAAAAATGTCTGTTCAGTTCTTCTGCCCCTTTTTTAATCTTGTTGTTTGTTTCTTTGTTTTTTTTTTTTTTGATGTTGAGTTGTATGAGCCGTTTATGTATTTTAGATAATAACCTCTTATCAGTCATATCATTTGCAATTATTTTCTTCCATTCAGTAAGTTGTCTTTTTGTTTTGTCCATGATATTCTTTATTGTGCAAAAGCTTTTGAGTTTAATTAGGTCCCATTTGTTTATTTTTGCTTCTATTTCCTTGCTTTAGGAGACAGATCCAAAAAAATATTGCTATGATTTATGTCAAAGAATGTTCTGCCTATGTTTTCCTCTAGGAGTTTTATGGTTTCCGGTCTTACATTTAGGTCTTTAATCCATTTTGAGCTTATTTTTACATATGGTGTTAGTGAATCTTTGCCTTGTTTTCTATTGTGTCTCCAGTGCCTAAACAATGAATACTACATGAAGGGGCTCCATTAGTATCTGTAGAGTGAATGAATGAGGAAATGAATGTTTCTCCTTCTCTGGATAAAAGAAATGTTGGCTCCAGTGCTAAAGACCAAAGAAAGAGAATTTCCTTGTTTCATCAGTGACTCTTGCAATCCCTGGCTTTCCTCTAATGTACTTCATTCATCCATCCAGCTAGTGTCTTTTACTGAATCTGCCTTGTTTTCCTAGTACTCTGCTACTTGTTGGTATTATAAAGATGAAAAGGATAAGATATGAGCTCTCAAAGACCATGCAATCTCAGTTCCAAGAGGAGATTGGGAGCAAAGGTAAGAGAAAGGAATCGATGCATATCAAATGTGAAAAGTAGAACTAGCAGTGTTTCTGAATAGGGAGGAATTAGAACAATAGTAAGTGAGGTGAATTATGACTGGACAAAGGTAAACTGTCCATCATAGGAAAGATCAAGGAATGGGGAGGTCTAATTATATGCCCTCACTCCCAAGAGTCCAGGACCATGGGTAAGTCTGAGTTCCCAGCTATAAGAAGCTAATATGTAATATGAAAAATGAAACAAATGTACGGGTTATAGTAAGAAACAAAGTAGTGAGAGGGAAAGTCTAATAACCTATGAGGTGGGTCCAAAGGAGGAAACATTTTCTCTCTGTCTTCTACATCTTCATGTCATATCTGATACGTATAAGCTGCTGCTGTGAAAAAAAAGGCAACTGGATATTGGAGCCTGTCCTTCTAGATCTGTGGTTTAGCAGGGGAGATAGAGCCCATCCATCCATAACCAGTGCTGTGCCGCGACTGACTTACTCTGGCTCCTATCAGGTCTCGAGAGCCAATTGCTAAGCCAGTTTTTAAACACAGCCATTTTTAAAAGGTTAAATTTACAATTAAATAAATCATATTGAAAACAAAGGTAATGAATCCTCAAAACATATCACATCCTAAATTATCTGTGCTCTTCCGGATCTTAGGTTGACTATATCTGTATAATTGTGGGCTAGTGTGCATATTTTCCCAACTCCTCATTCAGTGACATAACATTAGTAGCTTGAAATTGCCGTAGTAGAAGGTTTTACACCATTGACACCACAGAAATTGGCAAATGCTACAAATTGAGACTTTGCTCATCCTTTTGTTTTCTAGATTTAAGAAAATGATGTAGAAAATGTTTAAAATGTAGATTAAACTGAAAAGGATGTCATGCCTAAGCCATGACATTGTGAATAGCACAAACAATTTGAGGAAATATTCTTCCAATATTCAAAACTATTATCCAAAGAAGTTACTTGTGTCGTTGACTATCAAGTGATATACCAACATGCTTCTTCGTTGTTTTGCTTTTACATGACTTGTTATGTATCAGGCAATGATCATGTAGGAATTACACTTGTTCATCAGTTGCAACAATTAGCTGGCCATGAATACAAAAATTCAGCTAAAAGCATTCTTTGAGAATCAATTGGCTACATGTAATTTACGATAAAGAATACTGTGCATCTTATTACTATTTGTAAATTGTGTGCTATGTATTCTTTATATCAGTAAAAATCTATCATATGTATTTACATGTGCATATGTGTATATGCATCTATATCATTATATCTCTATTTATACTCATATTTTTTTTGGAGCACTGGTTGTTAACATTTACCAACACACCACTGTCCAAAATCAAAAAACAGAGTGGACAGTAACAAATGCCATAAGAGAGTTACATGAGGCTGTGGAAACAGATTCCCTGGGAAACATGGAAGCTATCATGGGCTTCATGAAGGGGATGAGAACCAGTGGAGTCTGGAGGCAGAACTCAAGGGAACCATTTCCTCGGAGGCCCTTGGCTTTGCTGGTCCCTGAGGGGAGAAGAGAGGTGCCTTTCTAGTAACAAGGGGGCCACTGCCTGCCTGAGGCTGTCACTGTTGTCTGATTTCTGGAAACCAGAATGAGACACAGGCTCTGAGGACCACAAAAGGTTGTATAAGAAGACAGGATGAGCTCAGGAATCATCAAAGCCTCTAGAAATAGGAATGTTCATCTCCTTCTGTGGCTCCAGGGACTGGTCAGTACAGAGCAAACTGTAGAGAGAATGGCCTAGTCCCACTAGCAGAAAAAGTCCACTAGCCATTGGTTTCTGTAAAGGGGCATTTTTCTTTAACTGGACTTGGAGGCTTGGAATTCAAACTTTATTGCAAAATAGGGGGTAGAATTAGGCCCCCAAATGTCCTTTTGCATTACATGTAATTATTACATATCCTATAGAGTTGGACAGCATCTTTGCCCTCAATATCTATTCATATTCACAAATTTTCATGGGAGTCAAGTTTTCTGAAAGGCACTAGGACACTAACATCATCCCCCAGACCCCACTTCCATTTTTCCATCCTCACACACCACCTGCTCTACTACCGTCTCCACTGAACCTCTAAGATGAGGCCAGAGTGTAGAAAGGACAGCACTTCCCTTCCCACCCTGCCATCAACCCCATAAAAGGGAGGAGAGAGAAAAAGGGGAGCCTGAGCAGCGATATGGTCTCAGCATCAATTTTCTTCAAATTGTTGGAGGGGACAAGGTCTTGGTCCAATGTGGCACCAACATCAAAAGGTAGCCTGACTTGGCCATCCTGACTGTGGGTGTATTTTGTGGGAAACACCTACCCATAGGTGAATTGAAATTGTCTCCGTCTTGGGACCCTTGGGACAAGTGTATCTGCAGGTGACACAGGGAGGGAGGGAAGAGGAGACAGGCTGGACGCAGAGGCCAGCAGTGGTGGAATATGACCTTGAGGAGAAATGAGGGCACTGGATTTCTAGGTGGGAGGAGCTTGTACACAGTGGTGTTGTTGGGAAAGGTATGCCTGGGAGTCTTTTCTAGAAGCTATGTTTGCATAGAATGCATAGCTTTTACTCTCCTTTGTGTTTACTTAGAGGAAAGGCTGATGGAGTTTGAGGTGGAGCCGTGGTGGTGGTGGTGGTGGTGGGACTTGAGCCCTATTGAGAAGAACCTGAGTTCTCCCCTGAGACAACAGCAAGTACGAAATGAGATCATTACAAGCACTGCCAGGAAGCTCGGAGATATTCAGGGCAGCGGCCCGCGGAAAAGTCTGGAGTTTCTGCCTGGATTCCATTTGAACTGGGGCAGAAATGTAAAGATATAGCATTTGTTCCCATAGACTGATGTGGTGTAGAGCGTAACTTTTACGCATAGAAAAAAATAAAATAAAAAGTGTAAGATATAAGACAGGATTGGATTCTATCTTATACTCAAAATGTATTAAAGACCTAAATGTAAGACCGGAAACCATAAAACTCCTAGAGGAAAACATAGGCAGAACACTCTTTGCAGATATTGAAAAATCCTTGCATCCCTGGGATAAATCCCGCTTGATCATAGTTTATGATCCTTTTAATGTAATGTTGGATTCAGATTGCTAGTATTTTGTTGAGGATTTTTGTGTCTATGTTCATCAGTGATATTGGCCTGTCATTTTCTCTTTTTTTGTGGTATTTTTGTCTGCTTTTGGTATCAGGGTGATGCCATTTGCAGCAACATGGATGGACCTAGAGATTGTCATACTGAGTGAAGTAAGTCAGACAGAGAAAGACAGAATCGTAGGATGTGGCTTATATGTGAAATCTAAAAACAAAACAAAACAAATGAACTTATTTAGAAAACAGAAACTGACTCACAGACTTATAGAACGAACTTATGGTTACCAAAGGGGAAGGGTGTGGAGGAGGGAGGGACTGCGGGTTTGAATTGACATGTACACACTGCTGTATTTATAATGGACAGCCAACAAGGACCTACTGTGCCGCACGCGGAACTCTACTCAATGTTATGTGACAGCCTAAATGGGAAAATAATTTGAAAAAGAATACATGTATAACTGAATCATTTTGCTGTACACCTGAAACTAAAACAACATTGTTAACCAACTGTATTCCAATATAAAATAAAAAGATAAGAAAAAAAACTAAAAAAAAGGATTACAGGCTGATTAAGGGAAGAATCCAGATTTAGGATTCTTAGGAAGAGAAGGTCTGTCAATTAAGTTAATAATGGAAGATAATTACAAATATTTTAAGAAGCTAGTGAAGCACAGTTGAGCACTCGGGTGTGTGTGGTCAGGGAACAGGGAACGAAGAGAAAATCCTGACAGGAAAAAAATTCAGGAAGGAAATAACTAACTGTTGGAAAATGATTTCCACTCCTCGTCTCAACTATTTGAGTTAAAAGAAAGTAAGACCCGTGAAAGAACAACTATTTCCAAAGCAGTCATCCTCGGACATGCTTTGTATCGCAGATAACCCGGGTGGTACCAGGCTATCTTGAGAAGGTTCTGGCGTGTGATCTGGTCTGTTTGCAGTGAGTGGTGCTTTGTGCTCACCCTGCCCTTCTTACCCAGCTGCTTATAACGTGCAGAAAGTAAACCCTCAGAGAAACGGCCCCGCCGCCCAGCCCCTCTTCAGAGTCTATCGGATGAAGAGACGCAGAGCTCTGTTTTCTGCTGGCTGTGGTCACGCATGGCTGGAAGATTCATGGACAAGACCAACAGCTCCATCTGTATCTCAGAGTCACTGATTACCAAGAGAAGGACTCAGCCCAGAACCATGCAGAGGATAGAAAGTCCTCAGAGAGTGAGTCTGTTAGAGTAATCCGAACAATCAGAGCCATTCTTACCACATTCTGATTTCTCCGTTGCCCCTTTCAAATACAAGCCGTTTCCTAAGGTCCAAAGGGAACACTGTGAATGGTGCCTAAGATTTTTCATAATGTGAACATCTGAATGAAAGGACCAGATGTGATCTTAGACTGAAGGCAATGACCAGGGAGAAGGGCAGGGGTCAAGGGAAGGCCCCAAATTTCAAAAGGGTACATTTCAGAAATTGCCATTGGTATGCTTGGTAGCAAACTCCAGATAAATTCTAGAATGGATAATTAAAGGGATGGTTTTAGAGCTCTTAGTAAAGCAAGAAGCTCCCAGTAGGAAGCGTATGATTCCCTAAGAGCAAGAAACATCATATTAGACAATTTCTCTTTTGACGAGTTTACTAGGATGCTTCAAAACTTCTATCGTGCTGTGCTGCTGGACAAGAAGGAGAGACACGGGGCTGGTCACCATGCAGACAGACTCAGTGATGGTACCAAGGATGGTGAACCACGCCCTATGGGCCCGTCCTCGCTCCCATTCACTCACCTCAATAAAAAAACTCACTAATTCAACATACACCTTATAGAGCATGGACTTTATGGAGTTTATCTTCTGGGAAAGAGATAGGAAGAAATTGTTCAATCCCTGTCCTCATGGGGCTTATAACCTAGAGGTGGGAAAGGACAAGGACACAAGTAACCACAATCCAAGCCAGAAAAACAAAATCACAGAAAGAAAAGTACAAAGCGCTATGGGGGGGATCAATGGAGACAAAGGTCCTACCTGGTTGGAAGGTTGAAAAGGCTTTGCATGGGAGATGGCACTGGAGGTGGAGTTGGAAGGAGGAGAGAGATGCAGGTGATGAAGAAAGGCATTTGCCCCATACGGTGTGAGCAGAGGCACAGACTAGGGAAAAGGTTAAGCACAAAGTCCAGGTTGATGGAAGCAGGGGGACGAGAAAGGCAAGTCAGGACTGCTGTGACGCATTCCTCTCGCTGGGAAGCGGCTGCGGGGAGTCCTTCCATCAGGTGTTTGGATTCAGGAGTCACACCGTCTGGCATGAATCTTGGCATGGCCACCACCTTCGCCAAGAAATTAAGTTACGAAACTTCTCCAAGCGCTGGTTACTCCACCTGTAGACCAGGCCTGGTTACAGCAACGCCCCACGCTGAGGGTCACTGGGGAGTAGGCGATATTCTGTGTCAATTCTGTGCCTGGCGCGGAGGGAGCGCTCTCTAAATGGGCTGAATGAAGCCCAGAATTAAACTGGAGGAAGCTCTGTTTTGCAAGTGTGATCTGGCAGTGCTGGATAGCCTTGATTAGAGCAAGTTCAAAGAGCGGAAAACGTCTTCCTGATATTTGATCCCAATCTATGGAAAGCCATAGGCTGAGCCACAGAAAAGGCAGACCTCCCCGCAGGGAGAATGGGAGGGTGGGCAGGCAGATTCTGCAGAATTTGGCAACTGAGAAGGTGTGGGATCAGCAGTTTGGGAAAAGCAAGGAGGAGAAACGTGTGCAGCATCCTCTTGGATTTGGAGATCTGGGGACAAGTGTGGGACTGGGTGGAAGATGTCTTTACCTCTATGCGAGGAATTCCACAGAGATCACAGGGAGTGTGCTGAAGGCTTTTGGGTGACGCTAAACTGGGAGGTTGGTGAATACAAAGATGACCAAATCAGGATTCGAAACAGTCTTGAAGGCTAGAATTTGCGTTGGAGAAAACAACCGCAATAATAGCACACTCATTTATTAGCTTATTTAATCTTTTTCATAAGGGAGATATTATTATCATGCTCATTTTACAGGTAGGGAAACTGTTGAAAGTCAGGTTTCAAGGTCTGTGCTCTAGAGGGAAGAAAGAAGGAAACTGATCTTTATGGATCAGTGTGCCAGACACGAAGTTTCACCCAAGGGAATACTTAGGAAGCTGGAAGACCTGGAAGGAGCGCAGATGATTTAAAGTAGGACCTGGGAGATGAAGATGACAGTGTGATGAAACGTTATTTCTAGGCGCTCCATAGGCCTGTGAGAGGCATTTGAGCACGAGGCAGAGAGCTAAATTTTCTGTGCTGACCCCTGATCCATGTGAATTATTTCCTACTATGGCGTGAGGAGCAGGGATCTTCAACTGTTTCTGTTCAGTGGGTCCACATTCCTGTCTGCGATAATCTTGGTCTCTAAGTCTGTCTTTTGACTCTGATGACTATGGTGTGGGATATGTGGGCGATGTCTACATGGTGAAGTTGCATGTGTGAGTGTGACGTGTAGAGGCGTCTGCAGGGTGAGAGTTTGTATAGACGTGTAGTTAGCTGTAGAACCAGCTGCGTCTGTGTACATGCGTGTGCCCACGTGGTGTGAACACTCTGGTGTGAATCTGTTTTATGATTCTAGTGTAATTGGAGCACAAGCTGCATGGCTCACCACCTTGGTCAGAGGCACACCCCACCCTCACCCCCAGCACTCCCAGGAGGGATTAACGAAGGAGCAGGAGGCAGAAGCAGAAAGAACCCTGCAGAGCAGAGGCTGGGGTACTGCTCACTAAGAACCTGCTGACCCCACTATAGGAAGAGCGTAAGAGCTGCAGCTGGAACAGGAATTTCCCTGCGGAGGGCGCTAATGTCTCTCAGACTCCAAACCCTCCCCGTACTGACTTGAATCTGGGATAGAGGGAGTCAGTAGGATAATGTGGGTATTTTCCCAGATGATATAAATGGATTCCAGATAATTCTCTCATAGCGCCTGCGGGCTCCTCTTTGTGGCTCCATCACCTACCAAGACCACCGCCAACTGCATTCTCTTTATCAATTGGGCTGTGGATGTGATTCCTGCTTCGCTCCTTCCCTCGCCCTCTCCCGTCCCCCCCAGTTCTCACAGCTTGCAGAACAGTCCTTCCCGAGGCACAGGGTGGGAGAAGAGCATGTTCTGGTGAGGAAGCAGAACTCAGAGCAGAGGAAATGGGTGAGCCAGAGGGCAGACCAGCCAGGTCTGGAGCTCAGAGTTGAGAGCAGGCATTGGGTCAGGACTGAATGGCCAAGCAAGCTGGAATTAGCGGGTAGGACAGTCATAAGACAGTTGTACTGCCTGGAACCCAGACATCAGCCAGCAGAACAAAGTGAGAGTCTGAGGTCTAGGTTTCAGCAGGAGAGTGGGCATCAGCTGATCTCCAGGAGCTGGGAGGCTGAGCAAAGCAGGAAGAGCACAGAGCCAGGGCACAGGGCCAAGGAAGGGTCCTGACCCCTGCAATAGAGAATCAGCTTCGTGGAGAGTCCTACAGAGCAGGCTGAAATCCCCAAACACGACTGGCTGGAGGTTTGCAGGTTGGGCGTAAATGAGAGCATCTGCTGTTGTCAGACAGGGAGAAAATAGCCTTCTGTTTCCTCTGCCCACCTTGCCACATTTTGTGTTGTCACATTTTGTGCTCTGGAGAAAAATCTGTCTCCCAGTAGGGTGACTGGTCTGCTTATTATACATGGACTATATTTGGTTTGTATAAATGAAAAATATTGATCCAAAGATATCCAATTAAAGGCAGGATTTGTCCTCTCGTATTCCCCCCAGCCCAGCAGCACTCAGCTCTATGCCTGGAATTAGAAGCAGTCATTCCTTCCCTGGGAAGGGTTAGGGGGCACATCCCTTGGGTTTGCTTAGGACCTTTAAAAATATCAGTTCAAGATAGAGAATTGCATATTTACTACATTGATTCTAACATACATTAATATATTGATTTAAATATAATAACATTAATATAACATATGTATTATGACTTTTACTACTTTAACTTCTAGGCTATGAACATCTCCAGGGCAGAGACAGGTCTTTTTATTGCCTTGTTCCCAAGCAACCAGCACGGAGCCCATGAGTTGTCCAAAAATATTTAAGTCAATATGCAAATCAGGAATACTGATGTTTAACTATTTCTTTTTCTTTTTATATATTCTCAGAATCTCAGATCTCAAACTGGATATGACTTTAGAGATTACCCAGTGTGTCTTCCCAACCAATGCAGGAATTATTTCTACCACCTTTTTAGTAGAGGAGCATCAGCCTCCTCTAGATACTTCTAGTCAGTTCTTTGTGGGACAGACCATTCCGTTGTTAGGCAACTCTGATAGAAATTGCTTCTTCAGAGAGCCCCTAATTCTGATTCCCTCGTAACATCTACCCAGGGGTCCTACTCATCTTCTTCCCATTCCTCCATCCCTCTCACACCCTTACCCACCATATTCTGTTCCTTTTTTCCAGGTGAAACAATTGCCCACGTGAATTTATTTCAAGACCTCCCATCTTCTTAGTTACCCTCCTCTCACATCAATGAATGTGGTTTGTATTCACGTTCCTTAAGATATGGTGCCCAAGACCAGCACTGTGCAATTTGACTATGGAATATGCGGGAGTGAGGGGCTATTACCCTTCCAATTTGGACATTCTTATGCTGTTATTGGCACTTTGGATTGCATTAATCTTTATGGCTGCTACCTTTTCCTGTTGTTTTTTACTAAACGTCTAAGAAGCACAGCTTGTTTTTTTTTTTTAATTAAATTCAGTCAAACTATTCTCTCTCATTCTATCCAATCGATTTTTAAAGCCAAACATTAAGTTGAGAATCTGACTGCTTGAGATCTTTGTATGTATTGGAAAATACTGTCCTGGGAGAAGGGATGGAACTTAGGGTGGGACCTGCTCTGTAGCCAGCTTCCCCTTCCACTGCCCCCAAGTCTCTGGGCAGGAGCCTCGGAGCACCTGTGACCCCTTCATCCCTCATGAGTCACCAAGTTACTCGGTCTTATCAGTTCTACCTCTAAGTACCTTCCTTGTCTGTTCCCACTGTTGCCCTCACATGAGGTTCAGGTTCTCACATGAAGTACTGCAGGATCTTTCTGAAATGCAAGTCCCGTCAGGGATTCTCTGCTCAAAATGTTTCAACGGCTTTCCGGCTCCTCTAAGACAAAGTCGAAATCCCCTCATAGAGCTTACAGGTCCCTTTGCAAGTCCCCCTCCATGTGCACCTGCACCCCATCTTGACGTCCTCCCGCACATCCACGTGGAGTCTTTCCAATGTGCTCGCTGGTCCCCGAGGCACTCGGCTCCTTTCTGCTTGGAGGTCTTTGCTCGTACGTGCCAGGCCCTGCTCTGAACGCTCTACACAAATTAACTCACTTCATCTTCACCACCACCCTCTGAAGTAGATAATATTACTCCCATTTTACAGACGGGGGAGCTCATATGTTAAGCATTTTGCCTGGTGTCATGCAGTTAATAAGTTGTAGAGCAGGATGAGTCCCGTGACCCGAAATGCCCCCCCTTTCTTCCTCCTGGGTGAACTTCTACCCATCTTTCAAGACAGTTCAAGCACTGGCTTTTCTGGGAAGTCTGCCTATGCCCTGAACTTAACCCCAGATAGCACTTATCGTTCTGGGATAATCGTTTGCGAAATGATCATTGCCCTCTAAGCAGCACATCCACAGAGATAGACCCCTGTGCTTTCCTCACTGAGCCCCCAGAAACTGTATTCTGTGCTGGGAATCTAATGAATGCTTTGATGAAAGGAACTCATTAATGAATAAGTGACTTAACTACTTACAGGGTTCCTTCTGTAGTTGTAATATGGCGTCATAGCCATTTACCAAATTGTTAATTTGGGGTCATCAGTTTTTCCTATAATGTGTACAAAAATCTACCCAAAGCTTAATTGTACATCAATTCTTAATTTTCTTAAGAAAGAATTAAAGAATTAAAAAATTCTTAATTTTCCCCTGAAATTCAGATCAGTTATCCTGGCTTTGTCTAAGAGCAATTCTGCTTTCTGAAGTGCTCTGGAATTACTTAAAAACGCACAGCGGCAGTATGTTTTAAAACTACCAACCCCAGTTTGCTCTTTGCTCAGGTGTCCTTTGAGTTCATCCCCTTGAGGATGCGAGTTAGTCTGTAAGGGAATGGAGCAGAGGAGACTCAGGAGCGTCAGCTTGCCGCTCGTGCGGTCGGACGGGCAATGAGCGAGAGAGGAGCAGTGGGCCCGGAGAGAAATACGCCTGAGCCTTTTCTACACATCATCATCATCTTATAGATAAGAAAGGGAAACAAAGTGAATTTAAGTGACTTATCCAAGGGCACACAAGAAATTAACGGCAGAGCTAGGACTTAAACGCAGGTTTGGGGCTGGTACAGAATGCTGAACATTTCCCCAAAAGCTCTATAGACGACCATACAAAGTTATAAATACGTTCTCCTGTTGAGTCTCAGATATTTTGTCTGTAAAATGGGGATTATACCATCTTTTGGATAAATACGATAATATATGTGAAAGCACTTTGTAAAATGCAAATATGATTCAAATCAATATATTAAACTGTCTGTCACAAAATTTTTCCCAGTTCTTAGGGCCAGGAATATTTGAGTAAACTTTGTCCATTTTTTGACTGCCCAGCATACAAACGCACCTTAGTTCTGGTGAAGCTCTATCTCCCACCATGGAGCCCGAAATGGGCCTTTTCTCCTCATCTCCAGCAGAGGCAACATATGATTGACAAAATGAAGAGGCCCACATCTGTGGTGAGAACCTGACTTCTAGATGCAGTGTGGTCTTGCTTTATAAGGTACAGTAAATCCTAACCTGTAGGATAAGCATAAACTGTAGTCTAATGAGCACAATAGCCTTTGCTTTGTTATAAATATGACATAAGACATGCAACAAGGCATCAGAGTCATCCTTCTATTAGGTTCTGGATTCCAGGAAGCAGCTACTGCAGTCCTGGCTGGAAACAAATAGATGGAGCGGAAGTAACGGTCACCTTCCTGCCACTGAGATGTGAGCTCTCCAGGCATTGAAATCTGTATTCATAAGAATGATTGCTACCCTTTATGGTGTGCGTCTCGCCTGTGTTTTCTCGTTTCATCGCCATTTAACAAGTAAGAAAACTGAAGCACAGGGAGGTTAAGACCCCTTAGTTAGTAAATGGTGAGTCCATCACACTCAAAGTCTAGACTCAAAGATTCAGACTCTAAGCAGAATTTCTCACCCTTTTATGTGCTTGGGGGACACCTGGAGATGTTGTTAAAGTGCAGATTCTGATTCTATGGGTCTGTGGTGGGGCCTGAGAGTCTGCATGTCTAGCAAGCTCCCAAGTGATATAGATGCTGCTGGTCTGAGGACCACACTTCTAGAAGCAAGGTTCTAAATCGTTCTTGAAAAGTGCACTTGAAGCACTTTGAAAAGTGCTTCTTGAATCTCACCATAAAAAACACTCATGGCTCTTCAACTATGCACTTCCCTAGGGCTTCTCCTTTTGCCAGAGCTTAGTGACATGAGAGGAGAGTCCCTATGCATCTATTAAATGCTGATTTCTTCTTCCATTTGTTCAATCCACAAATTTTATTGAGAGCCTGCCTGGAGCCAGCCATAATAGTGGGTGCTGAGGATATCAGGATAAGTAAGATAAGGTCCTGGCCTCTAAGAGAGGAGCTACTGATGGACACAGGCTGTCCTGAAAACCTCTGAACACCCTGCAGCAGACTGACTTAGGACCAGGTCCACTTGTGGGCTGCCTGGGCTCTGGTACCATCCTCACCGCCACAAGGTGTGGGCATGTTTCAGCACGTGGGTCCAATCCTCTTGGCATAGAGACAACTTTCTGGCGGCTCCTCCTGTCCAGAGTCTACTGGGAAAATACAATTCACCTACCTTGGGTCATTGATTGTGTCAGTAAACATAAAACTATGCCATTTTTTTTGTTGGGATAAGAACGCACTAAATGTTTCTTACACTTCTTTTGGGGTGAGAACTGCCAAAGACAGAACTTGAGCTTTTCTACATGCTTTTAGATAACTTTACATGCATTTGGATCACAACAAGAAAATCACTCTGAATGAAAATTAACCTTAGGTTTATTTAACAAAATTAAGTCTCAGAAAGCAATCAGCATTTTAGCAAATGGACACCTATCTTGAGATTAAAGGTAAATGCCTTCTAAGGCTGCAGAGATCTATCAAATGTGTTATTTTGAAAATATTTTTGAAACATCTTAATTATTCAAGTCAATTTTCCCTCACTGAGGCTGTAATTAGTTTTCATTTATTATTACTGTTGTTTGAAATTTAAATGTACTACTGTTATTTAGTCATAGACTAAGGCACACATTCCAACCAGGAAGAAATCTAAAGTTATGACATCAGATGATTCCCACCTGTTCCCTATGTGAGAATAAACATCCACAGAAACCTCTTTTCTTTAGCAAATGCCATTCCTTTCCCCTATCTTTATGGCCTGGCTGTTGAGGGGACGGGGAGAGAGGTGAAGGATAGGCAGGTGAGGAGAGGTCCACCTTTACTAAGTGTCATATGGTCGTTTGAGATCATTCAGACCTATCTCCACTCAGATGCAGATAAGATTCTATACTGTCAGGATCCAGGAAGCCAGCAAGATAATAGATAAGTGGAGAAAAAGAGGGACAATTCTCAGGAGGAATAATGTTAGAGGACCCTATTACAGTCATCATCCTTCAGTGAACTTCTATGGCGAAGTGGTGAAGGATTGTAAAGCTCTTGAGTGAACTTCAAGTTGAAACGGGCTTTAAGGGACTCCTGGCATCCAGCTCTTTCAATATAAGGGGGAAGAAAGTTATGAATGAGGCACAGAGAGTTTCATTACCAAAGTCAAGGTCTTAAGACTAGTTAATAAAAAAGTCAGAACTTGAAGCTCCATCTGCTGAATTACCATCCAGTCATCTTCCTTTTTGTTGCAGGAATACAATCTTGCCCTCATCACAAACTATCTGTCTCCTCATTATTTTGTTCATTCAGTCATTTTGCAAATATGTATCCAGAGCCCATTGTGTGCCTGGAGCACGAGGAGAACATCACAGACCAGGTCCCTGCCCTCGAGGCGACCATGACTCAGCTTTACTCTCTCCTTGGAGCAATGCTTTCTGGATCCAGCCTTCCCCGTCAGAAATTACTGCTGCTCTCCCTGTGAGAGATGCTTTCCTCTCACAGTTAAAACTCTCTACTAACATCGAGAGGAGAGAAAAACAAAACACAGCAAAACAAGAGACACAGCCTAGAGTGGATATTGCATCTAAAGACAGTGAATTGCTTTTGAAATTGAGTCAAGAAGTTTTCAGTCCACAATGAGGATTGAATTACAAGTGTCCCTATGGTGTTGTCCTGAAATTCATTCCACAGAACTATAGTTGAAGGGGGCCTATGTTTTTCACAACTGGAAATGCCCCTTGTCCAAAGAAATGCTGGCTTACATCAAATCTTTTAAGGTTGTAGTCACTACTAATGTAAATGAATTCCTAAAAAACTGTAGCTATACTGGGTCATCTAAGAGGGTTAGTTAGCAACAAGAAGGTATGACTTTGACAGTGAAGTTATGTAACCAGCAAGGAAAAAAAAATCTAGCAATTTAAAAAGATTTTCTGTTTTTCTTTCTTAAAGGAGGTTTAATGTGGCCTAAGTCTAAGAAGATTTGTCTCAAATTGAGAAAGTAGGCTTAAATCAATTTATTATTTTAAAACACACGATAACCATTTTCATTCCCCTTTGGTTTCTGAGTTTCCTTCTCAATTTGGAATTATTGTGATGATTGAGAGCCTACTGGCATAGAAAGCTTCCCAACACCCCACTGTTGTGTTTTCAAATAAGAATAAAGGAAAAGCAACCGGCCTCATCAGCAATGACTCCGTGTGAATGAGGACATCCAAACTGGTGAGTGTCCATTTTCTTGGAAATATGAATCAGTGTTCCTGATGTTGAATATAGATTTCTGTAGCAACTTGTATCTTTGATAAAGATTTTGATTCAGGATGAAGGAAGTAGAAAGATTATGTTAAATGAATTTTACAAATTCTAATTGAAGCATTGTCAGTGGACAAGGTTTTCCAAATTACCTCTCGTGTGCAGGGTACAGAGCAGACATAGAATACATTATTTTTACTACTGAGAAAGAAAATCAAGAGGATAAAGTTTTAAGGTGGAAGGTTATTTGGACCACTATCAACACTGTTCATTAATTAGCCCACTTTGGAGCTAAGGTTGAACACCTATTTTTCACAATAACTGGGTTTCATTAAGGAATGAGAATGAAGGGTAATAACACCATACATATATATAAATACATATATAACTATATATATAACTATATATATAACTATATATAAATATATATATATATATATATATAGAATGAACCCAGTAGAGAACAAAAAAATACACTTAGCCTCGTGACATAACTTCTACCTGCTGCCTCAAGGTGGGAATGGGCCAAGAGGTCTGTGGAATGACAACAGTGTCCCCATAATACTCTTCTCTTTTTACAATTTTCCCTGCACCTAGGGAAACCTTCTGCAGTAGAAGGAGAATTTTGAAATATCCTAAAATAAGTTTAGAAGCTGGGACTGAAGAGAGAGTAGCATTGATTCCTCTAATGGGTGCTCAGGAAAGTCCATGTTACTTGGAGGCCTAACTGAGGTGTCCAAGCTTGAACACTTCCCTTTATTGTCATTAGACTCTCCTGGATTTAACTAAATATCCTCTCTTCATCCTTTGGCACGCACTGTGGACTAATGACGTGAATACTTGACACAAAATCCCATAAAATATGATGCTTTAGTAACTTCCTAGTTAAAATTTGATTTCATTTCCTTTATTGGGGCCAGGGTACAGTGTTGCCATTTTATTGTGAAAAGTCTATATATTATAAAACACCAGGGGCAATTTTTAATGTAATAAACCCACCACCTGCGGCTGATTTGTAAACATAATCAAATAGGCAGAAAGCAGGGGCAGGTAGCAATTCTTATAATGACATACAAGCAAATAGCAAATAATTGTTGCCCTGGAGGTATCCTGTTGTGTGAAAATGGCTTTTTTTGAAGTCTAGTTGATTTAAATATTATATTGGTTTCAGGTGTACAATATAATGATTTGATATTCTTATAGATTATACTGAAAATGCCCTTACAATTTTTCCCTCTTTAAAATACACAGTTTCTAATAGTTTCTAGTATGCCTAACATTGAAAGCTTGTCTACATACTTTTTTTTTTTTTTTTTTTTTTGCGGTACGCGGGCCTCTCACTGCTGTGACCTCTCCCGCTGTGGAGCACAGGCTCCGGACACGCAGGCTCAGCAGCCATGGCTCACGGGCCCAGCCGCTCCGCGGCACGTGGGATCTTCCCGGACCGGGGCACGAACCCGTGTCCCCTGCATCGGCAGGCAGACTCTCAACCACTGCACCACCAGGGAAGCCCTCTTAACTACTTTTTAAAATTTTCTTGCTCTGCTGTATTATCACTAAACACGATTTTTAAAAAAAATATGGAAACCCCTTTAAAAACCCCTACATCTCTCAACACTGTCCATCTTCTCATATGTTTCTATCACTGTGAATATGCACACGTATGTGTATGGATTTCATGCTAGAATGGCCTGAGGAAGTACAGGGACTTAGGATAACATATGATCAGGACTTCCCTGGCAGTCCGGTGGTAAGACTCTGTGCTTCCACTGCAGGGGCATGGGTTCCATCCCTGGTCAGGAAACTAAGATCCCGCATGCCGCGCGGTGAGGCCACAAAAACAAAACAGTACAACGTATGATCTACTGACGGCGTGTGTTTACCATATGTATATATATGGTGTCCTCCATGACACAAGGCAAATCAAAACCTGTTTTAAAACAAGCCACTCACTTCTGCCCTTTCCTTTGGAGTCGATCATTCGCATTAGGTATTTCTAAAAGATCCATGCAGTTATTTGCCATATGAAAGACATGATTTAATTCTTTCAGTCAGCATTCATACACCCCGTCCCTCCTAGGCAAATCTTGGCACTTGGATTAAGTACTCAGAGTTAACAGCCAACTGTATACGGACTCTTCAGCACAGTGAGGGGAAAAGTGACATTTTACCTCCACCCCAAACAAAGCTATTATATTTACCTTCTACTTTGAAGATAGTAAAGTGCGGTCGACAATGGAAAGAACCCAACGCGTTACCTGCGCAGTTCATCCACAGACCCTGGTAAACCCAAGTGGCCGTTATCACCGAGGATGCTCGGGTAGTTACTTTCCACTCATTGGATGCGGTGGCAGCGACGAGAGCACCAAAGCCCCCGACGCCAAACACCAGAGCCGAGATCTGTGCCCTGGACATGTCGCTCAGGCGTCTCCAGGGACACTGTCCAGACAGATCGCTGCGGTGGTCTAGGCATGCAGCGGACACAACCCGCTTGGACCAGTGTTGCGGCAAGTTAATGCGGGCAGGTGACAGTACTTCATGCTCGGGTGGCCTGAGGAAGGACCAGAACTTAGGATAAAGTCTGATTTACCGATGGCATTTTAAAGGTAGCCTAAGACGATCTTTCTAACTTCCTACACGGATATTTACTAAAAGTTTGTAGATGGATTCTGAAGGTTTTGAGTTCGCAGATTTTTTTCCTGCCACATAGTTAATGTTTAATTTTCTGTTAGCCTGAAGCTTAATGAACCATGCAGGGACCAGATATTACAAAGTACAAATTATACAGTAACAGTTAAGGCTTCTTTGACCCATTGCTTTAGTCTTGCGTGCTTCTGAATCTTATATAAATGGAATCATAGTGCGGCTTTCTTCTGTAACCAATTTTTTCACACATTATGTTTGTGAAATTCATCTACATTCAGCAATGTAGCTATGGCTCATTAATTAGTGCAGCAGAATATAGTATTTCATTAAATGAATTTTGCTGGGTTACACATTCATTTCGACTCAGTACTTTGAAGATATAATTCTGTTTTCATTTGGCTTCCATTGTTGTTTTTGAGAAATCGAGCGTCTGATTTGTCATTTCTTTGGAGGTTAACCTGTATTTTCTCTTTGGTTTTAAGATTGTCTTTGTCTTTGGTTTTGGCAGTTTCACTAATTTTCTAAGTGTGGATTTAAAAAAAAAAATCTTATTTGGGATTTACTGAACTTTTTGAAACTGATGATTCATTGCTTTCATCAATTCTGGACAACCATTAGTCCCTTCCTTCTCCAGATATCACTTCTGTCCCTATCCTTTCTTTATCTCCTTCTGTGACTCACAAGCTCTATTTTTTTAGTTGGTCCTATGTCTCAAAATCTCTTTAACATTATTTACTTCTTTATTGTTCCATGATGAATTCTGGGAATTTTTTCAGACATATGTTCTAATTTTTAAATTTTTTCTTCAACTATATATAATCTGCTGTTAACCCATCCAGAGTTTCTAATTTCTATTACTCTCCTTTTTAAAATAATTCTGGAAGTTCCATTTTATTCTTTTTCAAATCTTCCTGTTTCTTTTTCTAATCTCTTGTTCTTTAGTCATAATTCAAAGGCCATATTTTATTTTACTTTTTAAATTTTATTTATTTATTTTAACATCTTTATTGGAGTATAATTGCTCTACAATGGTGTGTTAGTTTCTGCTTTATAACGAAGTGAATCAGCCATACATATACATATATCCCCATATCCCCTCCCTCTTGCATCTCTCTCCCACTCTCCCTATCCCACCCCTCTAGGTGGTCACAAAGCACTGAGCTGATCTCCTTGTGCTACGTGGCTGCTTTCCACTAGCTATTGATTTTACATTTGGTAGTGTATATATGTCCATGCCACTCTCTCACTTCATCCCAGCTTACCCTTCCCCCTCCCCGTGTCCTCAAGTCCATTCTCTAGTAGGTCTGCGTCTTTATTCCCGTCCAGCCCCTAGGTTCTTCATAACCCCCTTTTTTTTTTTTTTTTAAGATTCCATATATATGTGTTAGCATATGGGATTTGTTTTTCTCTTTCTGACTTACTTCACTCTGTATGACAGGCTCTATGTCCATCCATCTCACTACAAACAACTCAACTTCATTACTTTTTATGGCTGAGTACTATTCCATTGTATATATGTGCCACATCTTCTTTATCCATTCAGCTGTCGATGGACACTAGGTTGCTTCCATGTCCTGGCTATTGTAAATAGAGCTGCAATGAACATTGTGGTACATGACTCTTTTTGAATTATGGTTTGCTCAGGGTATATGCCCAGTAGTGGGATTGCTGGGTCATATGGTAGTTCTATTTGTAGTTTTTAAGGAACCTCCATACTGTTCTCCATAGTGGCTGTATCAATTTACATTCCCACCAACAGTGCAAGAGGGTCTCCTTTTCTCCACACCCTCTCCAGCATTTATTGTTTGTAGATTTTTTGATGATGGCCATTCTGACTGGTGTGAGGTGATACCTCATTTTAGTTTTGATTTGCATTTCTCTAATGATTAGTGATGTTGAGCATCCTTTCAGGTATTTGTTGGCAATTTGTATATCTTCTTTGGAGAAATGTCTATTTAGGTCTTCTGCCCATTTTTGAATTAGGTTGTTTGTTTTTCTGATATTGAGCTGCATGAGCTGCTTATAAATTTTGGAGTTTAATCCTCTCTCAGTTACTTTGTTTGCAAATATTTTCTCCCATTCTGAGGGTTGATTTTTCGTCTTGTTTATGGTTTCCTTTGCTGTGCAAAAGCTTTGAAGTTTCATTAGGTTCCATTTGTTTATTTTTGTTTTTATTTCCATTTCTCTAGGAGATGGGTCAAAAAGGATCTTGCAGTGATTTATGTCAGAGTGTTCTGGTTATGTTTTCCTCTAAGAGTTTTATAGTGTCTGACCTTACATTTAGGTGTTTAATCCATTTTGAGTTTATTTTTGTGTACGGTGTTAGGGAGTATTCTAATTTCATTCTTTTACATGTAGCTGTCCAATTTTCCTAGCACCACTTATTGAAGAGGCTGTCTTTTCTCCGTGGTATATTCTTGCTTCCTTTATCAAAAATAAGGTGACCATATGTGCATGGGTTTATCTCTGGGCTTTCTATCCTGTTCCACTGACCTATATTTCTGTTTTTGTGCCAGTACCATACTGTCTCAATTACTGTAGCTTTGTAGTATAGTCTGAAGTCTGGGAGCCTGATTCCTCCAGCTCCATTTTTCTTTCTCAAGATTGCTTTGGCTATTCCGGGTCTTTTGTGTTTCCATACAAATTGTGAAATTTTTTGTTCTAGTTCTGTGAAAAATGCCATTGGTAGTTTGATAAGGATTGAATCTGTAGATTGCTTTGGGTAGTATAGTCATTTTCACAGTGTTGATTCTTCCAATCCAAGAACATAGTATATCTCTCCATCTGTTTATATCTTTCATCAGTGTCTTATAGTTTTCTGCATACCAGTCTTTTGTCTCCTTAGGTAGGTTTATTCCTAGGTATTTTATTCTTTTTGTTGCAGTGGTCAATGAGAGTGTTTCCTTAATTTCCCTTTCAGATTTTTCATCATTACTGTGTAGAGGAATGCAAGAGATTTCTGAGCATTAATTTTGTATCCTGCTACTTTACCAAATTCATTGATTAGCTCTAGTAGTTTTCTGGTAGCCTCTTTAGGATTCTCCTATGTATAGTATCATGTCATCTGCAAACAGTGACAGCTTTACTTCTTTTCCAATTTGGATTCCTTTTATTTCTTTTTCTTCTCTGATTGCTGTGGCTAAAACTTCCAAAACTATGTTGAATAATAGTGGTGAGAGTGGAGAACCTTGTCTTGTTCCTGATCTTAGAGGAAATGATTTCAGTTTTTCACCATTGAGAACAATGTTGGCTGTGGGTTTGTCATATATGGCCTTTATTATGTTGAGGTAAGTTCCCCCTATACCTACTTTATGGAGAGTTTTTATTATAATTGGTGTTGAATTTTGTCAAAAGCTTTCTCTGCATCTATTGAGATGATCATATGGTTTTTCTGCTTCAATTTGTTAATAAGGTGTATCACATTGATTGATTTGAGCATATTGAAGAATCTTTGCATTCCTAGGATAAACCCCACTTGATCATGGTGTATGAGCCTTTTAATGTGGTGTTGGGTTCTGTTTGCTAATATTTTGTTGAGGATTTTTGCATCTATGTTCATCAGTGATATTGGCCTGTAGTTTTCTTTCTTTGTGACATCTTAGTCTGGTTTTGATATCAGGGTAATGGTGGCCTTGTAGAATGAGTTTGGGAATGTTCCTCCCTCTGCTATATTTTGGAAGAGTTTGAGAAGGATAGGTGTTAGCTCTTCTCTAAATGTTTCATAGAATTCGCCTGTGAAGCCATCTTGTCCTGGGCTTTTGTTTGTTGGAAGAGTTTTAATCACAGTTTCAATTTCAGTGCTTGTGATTGGTCTGTTTATATTTTCTATTTCTTCCTGGTTCAGTCTTGGAAGGTTGTGCTTTTCTAAGAATTTGTCCATTTCTTCCAGGTTGTCCATTTCATTGGTGTATAGTTGCTTGTAGTAATCTCTCATGATCCTTTGTATTTCTGCAGTGTCAGTTGTTCCTTCTCCTTTTTCGTTTCTAATTCTATTGATTTGAGTCTTCTCCCTTTTTTTGCTAATGAATCTGGCTAATGGTTTATCAATTTTGTTTATCTTCTCAAAGAACCAGCTTTTAGTTTTATTGATCTTTGCTATTGTTTTCTTCATTTATTTTTCATTTATTTCTGATCTGATGTTTATGATTGTTTTCCTTCTGCTAACTTTAGGGTTTTTCTGTTCTTCTTTCTCTAAGTGCTTTAGGTGTAAGGTTAGGTTGTTTACTTGAGATATTTCTTATTTCTTGAGGTAGGGCTGTATTGCTATAAACGTCCCTCTTAGAACTGCTGTTGCTGCATCCCATAGGTTTTGGGTGGTCATGTTTTCATTGTGATTTATTTCTAGGTATTTTTTGATTTCCTCTTTGATTTCTTCAGTGATCTCTTGGTTATTAAGTAGTGTATTGTTTAGCATCCATGTGTTTGTACTTTTTACAGATTTTTTCCTGTAATTGATATCTAGTCTCATAGCATTGTGGTCAGAAAAGATACTTGATACGATTTCAATTTTCTTATATTTATCAAGGCTTGATTTGTGACCCAAGATATGATCTGTCCTGGAGAATGTTCCATAAGCACTTGAGAAGAAAGTGTATTCTGTTGTTTTTGGATGGAATGTCCTATAAATATCAATTAAGTCCATCTTGTTTAATGTATCATTTAAAGCTTGTGTTTCCTTATTTATTTTCATTTTGGATGATCTGTCCCTTGTTGAAAGTGGGGTATTAAAGTCCCCTACGATTACTGTGTTACTGTCGATTTCCCCTTTTATGGCTGTTAGCATTTGTCTTATGTATTGAGGTGCTCCTATGTTGGGTGCATAAATATTTACAGTTGTTATATCTTCTTCTTGGATTGACCCCTTGATCATTATGTAGTGTCCTTCTTTGTCTCTTGTAATAGTCTTTATTTTAAAGTCTATTTTGTCTGATATGAGAATTGTTACTCCAGCTTTCTTTTGATTTCCATTTGCATGGAATATCTTTTTCCATCCCCTCACTTTCAGTCTGTATGTGTCCCTAGGTCTGAAGTGGGTCTCTTTTAGACAGCATATATGTGGGTCTTGTGTTTGTATCCATTCAGCCAGTCTATGTCTTTTGGTTGGAGCATTTAATCCATTTACATTTAAGGCAATTATTGATATGTATGTTCCTATTACCATTTTCTTAATTGTTTTGGGTCTGTTATTGTAGGTCTTTTCCTTCTCTTGTGTTTCCTGCCTAGAGAAATTCCTTTAGCATTTGTTGTAAAGCTGATTTGGTGGTGCTGAATTCTCTTAGCTTTTGCTTGTCTGCAAAGGTTTTAATTTCTCCGTGGAATCTGAATGAGATAGTTGCTGGGTAGAGTAATCTTTGTTGTAGGTTTTCCCCTTTCATCACTTTAAATATGTCCTGCCACTCCCTTCTGGCTTGCAGAGTTTCTGCTGAAAGATCAGTTTTTAACCTTATGGGGATTCCCTCATATGTTATTTGTTGTTTTTCCCTTGCTGCTTTTAATATTTTTTCTCTGTATTTAATTTTTGATAGTTTGGTTAATATGTGTCTTGGCGTGTTTCTCCTTGGATTTATCCTGTATGGGACTCTGCACTTCCTGGCCTTGATTAACTATTTCCTTTCCCATATTAGGGAAATTTTCAACTACATAATCTCTTCAAATATTTTCTCAGTCCCTTTCTTTTTCTCTTCTTCTGGAACCCCTATAATTCAAAAGTTTGGTGTGTTTAATGTTGTCCCAGAGGTCTCTGTGACTGTCCTCAATTCTTTTCATTCTTTTTTCTTTATTCTGCTCTGGGGTAGTTATTTCCACTATTTTATTTTCCAGGTCACTTATCTGTTCTTCTGCCTCATTTATTCTGCTATTGATTCCATCTAGAGAATTTTTAATTTCATTTATTGTGTTGTTCATCATTGTTTGTTTGCTCTTCAGTTCTTCTAGGTCCTTGTTAAACGTTTCTTGTATATTCTCCATTTTATTTCCAAGATTTTGGATCATCTTTACTATCATTACTCTGAATTCTTTTTCAGGTAGACTGCCTATTTCCTCATTTGTTTGGTCTGGTGGGTTTTTGCCTTGCTCCTTCATCTGCTTTGTGTTTCTCTATTTTCTCATTTTGCTTAACTAACTGTGTTTGGGGTCTCCTTTTCACAGGCTGTGGGTTTGTAGTTCCTGTTGTTTTTGGTGTCTGCCCCCAGTGGCTAAGCTTGGTTCAGTGGGTTGTGTGGGCTTCCTGGTAGAGGGGACTGGTGCCTGTGTTCTGGTGGATGAGGCTGGATCTTATCTTTCTGATGGGTAGGACCACATCCGGTGGTGTGTTTTGGGGTGTCTGTGACCTTCTTATGATTTTAGGCAGCCTCTCTGCTAATGGGTGGGGTTGTGTTCCTGTCTTGCTAGTTGTTTGGCGTAGGGTGCCCAGCACTGGAGCTTGCTGGACGTTGAGTGGAGCTGGGTCTTAGTGTTGAGATGGAGATCTCTGGGAGAGCTTTTACTGTTTGTTATTACATGGAGCTGGGAGGTCTCTGGTGGACCAATGTCCTGAACTTGGCTCTTCCACCTCAGAGGCACAGGCCTGACACCTGGCTGGAGCACCAAGACCCTGTCAGCCACATGGCTCAGAAGAAAGGGAGGGAGAAAGAAGGAAAGAAAGAAAGAAAGAAAGAAAGAAAGAAAGAAAGAAAGAAAGAAAGAAAGAAAGAAAGAAAGAAAGAAAGAAAGGAAGGAAGGGAGAAAGGGAGAAAGAAAGGGAGAAAGAAAGAAAGGGAGAGAGAAAGAAAGAAAGAAAGAAAGAGAGAGAGAGAGAAAGAAAAGAAAGTTATTTTAAAAATTATTAAAAATAAGATTTTTTTAAGTAATAAAAGAAAGAAGAGAGCAACCAAACCAAAAAACAAATCCACCAGTGATAACAAGTGCTAAAAACTATACTAAAAAAAAATAAATGGACAGACAGAACCCTAGGACAAATGGTAAAATCAAAGCTATATAGACAAACTCACACAAAGAAGCATACACATACACACTCACACACACACACACAATATATATATATGTATAAAAATAAAAAGGAACACAACAACCAAATCTATAAACAAATCTACCAGTGATAATAAACTCTAAATACTAAACTAAGATAAACATAAAACCAGAAACAAATTAGATGCAGAAAGGAAACCCCAAGTCTACAGTTATTCCCAAAGTCCACCTACTCAATTTGGGATGATTCGTTGTCTATTCATGTATTCCACAGATGCAGATACATCAAGTTGATTGTGGAGATTTAATCCACTGCTCCTGAGGCTGCTGGGAGAAATTTCCCTTTCTTTTCTTTGTTCGCACAGCTCCCGGGGCTCAGCTTTGGATTTGGCCCCGCCTCTGCGTGTAGGTCTCCTGAGGGCGTCTGTTCCCCGCCCAGACAGGATGGGGTTAAAGGAGCCGCTGATTCGGGGGCTCTGGCTCACTCAGGCAGGGGGGAGGGAAGGGTGCGGATACGGGGTGAGCCTGCGGCGGCAGAGGCCAGCATGATGTTGCAACAGCCTGAGGCATGCAGTGTGTTCTCCTAGGGAAGTTGTCCCTGGATCATGGGACCCTGGCAGTGGCAGGCTGCACAGGCTCCCGGGACGGGAGGTGCAGATAGTACCTGTGCTCGCACACAGGCTTCTTGGTGGCGGCAGCAGCAGCCTTAGCGTCCCAATGCCTGTCTCTGGGGTCCGCGCTGATAGCCACGGCTCGCACCCATCTGTGGAGCTCGTTTAGGCAGTGCTCTGAATTCCCTCTCCTCGCACACCAGGAAACAATCGTCTCTTGCCTCTTAGGCATTTCCAGACTTTTTCCCGACTCCCTCCCTGTTAGCTGTGGCGCACTAGCCCACTTCAGGCTGTGTTCATGCAGCCAACCCCAGTCCTCTCCCTGGGGTCTGACCTCTGAAGCCCGAGCCTCAGCTCCCAGCCCCTGACTGCCCCGGCAGGTGAGCAGACAAGCCTCTCGGGCTGGTGAGTGCTGGTCAGCACCGATCCTCTGTGCAGGAATCTCTCCGCTTTGCCCTCTGCACCCCTTGTTGCTGCGCTCTCCTCTGTGTCTCCGAAGCTTACCCCGCCCCCGCCACGCACCGTCTGTGCCAGTGAAGGGCCTTCCTGGTGTGTGAAAACCTTTCCTCCTTCACAGCTCC
Source organism: Aethalodelphis obliquidens (assembly GCF_003676395.1). NCBI lineage: Eukaryota > Metazoa > Chordata > Mammalia > Artiodactyla > Delphinidae > Aethalodelphis > Aethalodelphis obliquidens. The sequence goes on from NW_020837959.1 coordinate 14,248,164, forward strand.
CTCCCCGAGGGGCAGGTACTGTCCCTATTCTTTTGTCTCTGTTTTTTCTTTTTTCTTTTGCCCTACCCAGGTACGTGGGGGAGTTTCTTGCCTTTTGGGAGGTCTGAGGTCTTCTGCCACCGTTCAGTAGGTGTTTTGTAGGAGTTCTTCCACATGTAGGTGTATTTCTGATGTATTTTTGGGGAGGAAGATGATCTCCACGTCTTACTCCTCCGCCATCTTGAAGGTCTCCATATTTTATTTTTTAAGTATTAAAGATGCTTACTTTATATTCTGTATCTCATTATTCTCATATCTGTAGTTTTTGATGGTTGGATTGATTATATTTTCCCCTATAATTCCTAAAAGTTTGACTCTCTTACTTTTAAGAGAGCTCATGTTCCTTGCAACTTTATTCATGGAAATGAAAGGGAGGGAAGGACAGAGGGAGGAAGGAGAGAGGGAAGGAAGGGAGAGGAAAAAGGATGCACACATCTTAACTTGGAAGAGCAATGTACTAAGACTTCATAGGAGGCAGAAACTCTAGGTGGGTCAGGGGAGGGGATACAGACAATGAGCAAGGTAGGTTGGAGTGTGCCCTCTGCTGGTAGCTGCTGAGTGGTGCAGAGAACACCAAATCCAGATGGAGCCTTAGGCCGCCCTCTTCAGGGCAATGTGCTGACTTGTCTCCCAGGACAAGATGTTCCTTCTTTTTTGCAGGCAGGTGGCAGTGTGCGGGGAAGATAAGGTAGAAACAGGAAATACTGGGCTTCTGACAGGAGATCATCGTTTGATTGTGGGAAATAGGAATTCAGTCACTTTCCTCCACCCTCCCCAACACCCATAAAAGCCGAAAACTTGGAGTTATTTGTGAATCCAGGGGTGAGGGAATTCACAGGACACAGGATATTCAGCGCTAAAACCTAGACCATCTGGGCAAATCAAAAGGGTTGGTCAGTCTGAGCTCAGTAGCCTCATTTTTCTGGGAATAACAACAATAGATGATATTTATTTAGCACTTTTTTCTGTGCTCTACATGTCTTATGTCATAATCTTCACATCAACTTAGGAGGGAATCATTTGTGATATAATAAAATTTATTAGCCTGGAAGAGTTCACAGATTCTGCCCTCTCCCCCCGCCAAAGAAAACCCTGTAAATGCAGCTCTACTCACAACAGTCCACTGCCATCCCTCTAGTCGAGTGTTCCATGATTTAAACTGGCTATTTTCAATGTTTCTGTCTTCGCAAACTTAATTCTTTCCCTTTTTTCTATGATTCATTACAATGGAGTCTTCCCTCCACCCCCATCTGCAATTGTTTTTTGAATTCTAGGAGGCTTTGCAAAAGATCAAAAACAGGGCTTCCCTGGTGACGCAGTGGTTGAAGTCCGCCTGCTGATGCAGGGGACATGGGTTCGTGTCCCGGTCTGGGAAGATCCCACATGCCGCGGAACGGCTGGGCCCGTGAGCCATGGCCGCTGAGCCTGCGTGTCCGGAACCTGTGCTCCACAACGGGAGAGGCCACAACAGTGAGACGCCCGCGTAAGGCAAAAAAAAAAAAAAAAAAAAAAAAGATCAAAAACATTTAAGATTTGGTATCTCTTGGTAATTTTGACAGTGGGATAGTGAACAAAATTTGGCTGAATTCTTCCAGAGAAATCACCTCTTCTTTTTCCCCCCAGGGAGAGGTGAACTAGATAAGTGTTTATGCCCAAAACATTTGCAGACTCGCCCAGTGTTTCTCTCGGTTTTCTTTCTCATATTCTAATCCTCTGATTCTTTATGTCAGAAAGGAGACTTAAATATGTATTTACATCTGAAAAAAATCAAAACGCATAAAATTCTGGCAGGAAAATAAGAGACTAATAACTACTTATAGATAGAATTGTTTATCTAATTTTTATTGCTAGTTATTACACGTTTGGAAGAATGTTTGACAACGTTCTAATTAAGCTCTGGAATCAAGATATTGACCAAAAGAGGTGAACATTAATGTTTCTAAGTTTTAAGGAATCTTGGTTAAAATTTCATTTGAATGATATAAGAAAATACGTGGTTTTTCATTTTGAATTGCTGGTTTCCATCTTAAATGTAGAGCCAGGCATATCTTTTCTGGGAATTCTCATAGTGTGAAGAAGAAAAATACAGTATAACGTACTAAGAAAGAGGTTTATCAGGCAGTCTTTTTTTTTTTTTTTTTTAAGGAGAGCTCTTTCCCCGAAAAACATACGACTACTTTCTAAATGAAGCTAGATATGAATCGAGATTAGGTAACACAGCAAAATTTGCAGAAATCTGATATTCCAGGATTCCCCTCATTTGGGATAAATTCATTTATTATTCCCCTCCCTCCCTCTCTCTTCTCCCTTCCACCTTCTTGGCTGTTTCCGTTCCTTTCTTACTTTCGTTTCTGATTTTAGGTGCAGTTGGTTGGGTTTATCACACACCTCGGTTTATAACACAACAGCCTCTTTGCACTGTGGGAAGCTGCTCTCTTGTTTGATTCCTTTTGTCCCTCGTCTCCACTTCCATTTTCCTCTCTTCCATAAACAAACCACTGTCCTCTGGTGTTTATTGTGCCTTCTTTTGTTCTGTATTCTTTTAAAAAGGTACATGGTTGTTTGATGTGCAGGTTTCATTGATTTATAAAAATGTAGTGTATAAAATATATTGTTCTGTTAATGTATCTCACTGTTGCTTTTTTTTTTTTTTTTTTGGTACGCGGGCCTCTCACTGCTGTGGCCTCTCCTGTTGCGGAGCACAGGCTCCGGACACACAGGCTCAGCGGCCATGGCTCACGGGCCCAGCCACTCCACAACATGTGGGATCTTCCCGGACCGGAGCACGAACCCGCGTCCCCTGCATCGGCAGGCGGACTCTCAACCACTGCGCCACCAGGGAAGCCCTCACTGTTGCTTTTTGTCGACACTGTACTTTTAAGACTCTTATATGTTGTTCAGAGCACATGTGGTGATTTTAACCTAATATCACAATGTCAAAATGTAGGCAACTTACCTTCAAATGGTTCAGAAAAATAAGTATATATAAAGCAAAGGTGGCAAGACATTGTTGATAACTGATGACCCTGGATGAGGTGTCTGCGTGTTCTTTGCACTATACATTCAACTTCTCTGGTTGAAAATTTTCAAAATAAAATGTTGGGGGAGAAGAAATAGGAAATCATAGAAACATTAACCATGCACAATGAGAACTGTGTGTAAAAAGGCTTCCATGTCCTCAGAAGCATCAATCAGTCTCCCAGGCAGGAGTGGAGACTGCATTTCGTGACCACGTGGGTCAGCCCCCTGCTTCCCTGAGGTGAGCAGAGTCCCGTGCAGATTTACTCTCCTGGGAGGTTGGAGTCCTGGCTTCTTTTTTCCGATGTCTCCATGTCTGTCTCCTCCACACTCAGGGCTGCTCTCTGGGGCCTGGGCAGAACCAGGCCTGTGTGGACCAGGACTTTCCCCAGGTGTGCAGCTCCCAGGTTTTTCCAGCCCCTGTGGCCACCTTTTCCTTACCCGTCTCTTCCTGTTGGTGGCTTCCTCCATCATCAGCAACCCCTCCTTTGTCTTCTTCCCCCCAAACCCAAGCTGCTCTCAGCAAGGCACCTGCTGTCATTTGACATCAGTGCGGATTTCAGTCTGTGTGTGCCTCCCAAGGATAAACGTTTTTAAATTCAGTGACTGATGGTTTAATGTGCCCCCACTTACCTCCATCACTCTAAACAGTGTTTGCTATGTAAATACAACTTTAAGACAGTCCCCGGCCTCTTTTCCAACAAATTGTTGTCCCTTAGCCCCTCCTACATAGAAATTCTGGGTTCTCAACACCTTAGCCCTTACCTGTACTTGTTATGTAGGAATTACCTGGATGTGATGTTAGCCTCCAAGGGTACCACTGAGGTGAGGTACCCCAGCAGTCATGGATCAGAAAGACTCATGGTCCAAAAGGTGCACAGGCTTAGGGGATGGTGTGTAAGGGGGGAACAAGGACCACTCTGCCTGAATCCCAGATCATACAAATTTCACATGTCCTGCCTCTCTTCTCTCTCTCCCTCCCTCTCCCTCTCCCTTTTTCTGCTGCATCGCCTCCTGGCAGCACGCATGTGAGGACCAGTATTGCGTGTTGAGCAAGCAGACCCAAAAGACAGCAGGCATGGGGGCCAACACACCACCTGCTCTATCAGAGAGACTCAGGTGTGCACACCTGGCCACAGCTGGAGCTTGCCAGTTAGCCTGCCTAGCTCTTGGCGCTTTAATTCACTTTTCTTGGGCAGAGCACATACGGAAGCAGATGGCATATACTGGGCATTGCCAACATGTGGTTGGCGTCAGCATGACCCAGCTGCCAGCTTAGGGCAAGCACGGTGACTTGGTCTCTCCATCTTTCTATCTATGAAGAATATTGTTTGTCCCATTACATATTCCTTTTATCATACTTATCTTTTGCATGCCTTTCAGATGATAACTTACTTATTAGCTATATTTAATATATCCTATTAGGTTTGCTTATATTGCATAAGCTACTTGCTTACCTACTCTCTATACTTAACATTTGGGTGTTTCATCCGTTCTGTCTCTTTTTCTTGTCTTCTACAGCAGAATTTATTATTGCCAAAGAATACAGCAAAAGTACTTGAGAAGGAGACAAGCTTTGGTTTCTATCAAAGGAATTCCCAGCACTCACAGTCATGTAGCAGAGGTTTGGGGAAAACAAGTCACCTTCATATTGTCCTGAAATCAACCTAGGCAGGGAAAGTCAGTCATAATTTCCCCAGAGGAGTCATGGAATATTCTCAGATGTACATGTAAGGATGAGTAAATGGGTAATGAGCTTTGATAGTAATGTCTTGTATTTCACATTTATTGAAGTGGGGAATATATACATATATGGAGAGAGAGATCTGTTTTCACAATGCTAGGTACTTCTGAACAGTGTTAACTATCAGAATACCTCATGCGTGTTTTTTTTAAATTAATTTCTTTATTTTTTTGGCCGTGTCAGGTCTTAGTTGCAGCACGTGGGATCTTCATTGAGGCGTGTGGGATCTTTTGTTGCAGCTCGCGGGCTTCTCTCTAGTTGTGGTGCATGGGCTCTCTCGCTGAGGCATGCGAGCTCAGTAGTTGTGGCGCATGGGCTTAGTTGCCCAGCGGCATGTGGGATCTTAGTTAGCCCGTCAGGGATGGAACCCGCGTCCCCTTCGTTGGAAGATGGATTCTTTACCACCGGACCACCAGGGAAGTCCCCACCTCATGCACGTTTGTACTTCTCTCTTTGCATCAAGCTGGAAAAAGAGCCATCAGTACTTCATTCATAATCAAATGCTCTTTGCAACCCCTTCTCGGTCCTGCAATCCTCCCTATTTCCATTTCTATTAACACGTACAATTCTTGCTCCTGCCAGGAGTGAGTTAAAATAGGAACATGAATTTCTTTGAGCATATGTGACTTAATGTTACTCCGTTTAAACAAAAGTAAAGAAGAGAAGAGAAAACATCTAGAGAGCTCTGTTGTCACCCCAAATAAAGCAGTCACGTGTCCCAAATACAGTGGATGTAATGTTGATTTCGACAGTTGCCTAGTTTGGCCACGAGATGGCGCCATGCACCAGTAAGACGCTATGGCTACTACGGTGCAGGCTGCTGTGCCGGCTTGCGGCCCATGGAGGGGTGGTGACCCTGAGAAGGGACAAAAACAATACGACAAACCTGAGGAAGCGAGTGAAGGCTGAGGACGTGGAGACGGTGCAGAGCAGAGGTGGGGAAAGTAGACTTTGAAATCAAATAGTTGCTTCCCAATCCCAGCTCCCCAACCTTCCTTTTTTCATATATATATATATATTTGAGATTTATTATGAGGAATTGATTAAGAAGTCCCATAATCTGTCCCCCTGGAAACTGGAGACCCAGGAAAGCCAGTGGTGTAATTCAGTTCAAGTCTGAAAGCCTGAGAACCAAGGGAGCTGACGGTGTAAATCCCAGTTCAAGGGCAGGAGAAGATGAGATTGGATGTCACCTCCAGCAGTGAGAGAGCAAAAAAAGGAGTGACTTCCTCTGTCTTCTGCCCTGCTTCTATTCAGGCCCTTAACAGGTTGGGGGGTGGCAACCCACACTGGGGAGGACAATCTACTTTAAAGAGTCCACTGAGTCAAATGCTCATCATCCTCACAGACTCACCCAGAAACAATGGTGAATCTGGGCACTCTGTAGACAGTCAAGCTGACATCGTATTAGGAGACCCATGATGTAGATATGTTTCAGCATTGGTGATATTAACTCAATCACAGGTTTCTCCACTGTGAATTTACTATTTCCCTTCCAGCTTACTAGGGGTTTTGTGGGGATATACTTTCAGTCTATGCCAATATCCTGTTTCTCATATTTTTGCCTATTAATTTTAGCATTATTCTCACCTGCAACTATTATTACTGTGATGTTTACCTCAAGGTAATTTTTAAAATTTCTGCCACCCCTTCTATACTTGTTAATTGGGATCTAAAAGAGTCTTCTGCTCACTTCTAAGTGAGAATGGGTAGGACAGTGTACTGGCTGTTGGCTCTGTGGTTTGTGGTGATGATTCGTGGTCACCTTTGTCCAGTAGAAATATTGGGAGGTGGATGGAAAGGCATCAGCCTTCTGACCGTGAAGAAAAGAATTGAGTTTTTCATATTGTTTTCCAAATTTTAAAGTGTTTACTCTGAACACTTTTACAGTAAAATAGACCTGATCATGAAGAAAAGAATTGTTTTTCATATTGTTTTCCAAATTTTATGTGATTACATTGTCATTAATTTAATAATAACACTTTCACAGTAAAATAGACCGTAACATGACTGGTTATCTTCTGAGTGACTATATTCATCAAGTCAGAAAGAAAAGAGTGTGGGTAGGGTAGAAATGACATGAAAGTTTCTCATTGAATTTCCCCTGCATGTGAGAAGCAGAGAAAGGACAGACTTCTCAAGCTCAGTGTGAATGATATGATGACTTTTATGAACCCTGGTAGCTTTAGATCATCTAACAAAGCCTTTTCATGGACTTGGCTGGAGGCTCAGGAGATGCTTTTGACTCAAGAAAAATACTTTGATTTGAAAGGGGTTTTGGTTACTGTTTTTTCTTTATACGAGCAGAAAACACAACCTTTCCTCTCCTACAGAAAACTGCACTCTGTAGGTAGAGAAATAAGGGCAGGATCTTTTATCCGACGAATTCCAAGTATTTTAGGGTTGGGAACTCACAATCCTTCCTTACAGGCAGGCACGGGATAGAGAACTATGAGTCTTTGTGTAAAAACCAAGGGAAGGAGGGCACAATTACAATAAGAAAGAACGAGCTGGCCTCTGCAGACAGGTGGGCTGATGGCTGGGACATCGGACAGGTGCAGCCCTCACTGCTAAGGTTTGCTGCCAGTGATTCATGCAAGTTCATTCCAGAGCCCTCTCTCCACTGCCCTCACTGCTCAGGGTTTGCTCTCCAAATCTCTAGATTCCCCTCATTCAAAAACTAGCCTGGAAATACCCTACCTTGATCTTCAGTCATTTCCTTGATTACACTTTGACCCTGAACGAGCCTTGCATCAACAAACGACAAAGGAGTGAAAATGAACTTTATATCTTGCGTTATCCTTTTGCCATCTGACTATGAATATTTCCCAACACAAACAAGACCAGATTCTTTCTTCAGAGTGGGTGGAATGTTGAAGGAGGGAAGCGGAGAGAGGATTGAAGACTGAGGGTCCTGATGGGTCTGTCCACTCAAATACTGTTGAGTTCATTTCCTGGTCTCTGCAGCACTGCACTGGGCAGGGATATTCTAATTCAGTTAACTCAAGAGCTGGAATAAACTCAAAAGGGTATTTATTTCAGTGCAGAAGGGAAATAGCTAAAGTTTTTGACAACTTGTCTTTTCCCAGATTCTAAAAGGGAAATCACTTAAAGAACTGGGCCCTTTGCAGAAAGATCCCTTCGTGGGAACTCCCCAGGGTCCACACCATTCCTCTTGCCCCTGGTTTTTTATTGAGGGCCCTTGTTCAACTCTCTTCACGTGAATCTCTACCCATCACCTTCAGGAGACCCATCCTCGTAGGAAAACCTCATCCCCAGGAGGGTCTCATCACCTGCGTCAGGCTCCATTCCCCTGGCCAGTCGCCAAGTCTCAAGTCTAAATCACTCCGTTTAGAGTGACAGGGGCGTTTGCTGGGGCTCAGGTCAGTAGGGTGGGGCGTCTGAAGGAGAAAACACTTGATGCTGCTGGCTCCTGGGTCTCGTGTGAGCCTGGGTCTCCCGGACAACGGATTTTCTTCCAGGATCCCACCTCTGAGAGGTTCCTGAGTGTCTGTTTCTTTAAGTCTCTGACCTGATAGAACAAGAAGGTCTATAAACCTCACCTGGCTTCTATCAGGAGGGGAGGCACAAGTTTCCAAGAGTAAATAATCACTTTTCAAGGGAACGATGCAGACTGCACTCACATCTAAGAAACCAATAATTTTCTTAGCTAGTCCACTGCTTCTCCCTTACCTAGGTCTCTGGGAGATGTCAGTACCCCGTTACTGGGCAGAAGGGGGTCTGATTGCTTCCGGTTCTAGTACTGACCCTCCCGAGTCAGACCCCAACAGGAGTCCTTCCGCCCCGTGTTGCTCGTACCAACAGAATGAGACTTAGTTTGGTTCAGAAGGAGAGGAGAGCTTTATTCTTTGATTAGATCATGGAGAGATAGGAGCTCGCGGTCTAGAGTACGCGTTCGCCGCCCCAAACCAGCAGGGTTGCTTTTCCGGGCTCCTGTCGGCGGGGAGGGGGCGGGGCTCTCGAGGGGCGGGGCTCTCGAGGGGCGGGCTCAGCCGCGCTGCTCACGGCTCCAGCTCGCAGTGCCGTGCGCAGCGGCTCTGCACACGGGCCACCGAGTGAGGCGTCGGCGGCCATCTTGCACGGCCGACTCCGGTCTGAAGGGTCGGCAGCGAGGCCTCTGCACGGGACGACCTGGGAGCAAGTGAAACTCGACTAAGCACAAAGGGAGAGAAGAAAGGTAAGATTTTATTTTACGACCCAGATTCTGTGTTTCCTCCCCGGGACTTGTTGATGGGCTTTGCCGGTGACACGTCCCTCCTCTGGCTTCCGTCCTGCGCCTCGTTCCTGAGGGGTGCTGAGGGGCGCAGGTTCGGCTCCTGGAGCTGTTTCCTGCTGAGTGTGGGGTCGTCAGGCCCCGGGGGGAGGAGCAGGACGTCTCCCGCCGCCTGTAGCCGTGTCTGGTGGCCCCCCGGGGCCCCAGCCCTAACTGTTGCGTCCGTGAGTGACCGCCGTCTAGAGTTTTATAGATCCGGAGGGTCATTAAGGGGCCCAGGAAAGGCCCAGCCCCAGCGGCGCGAGGGTGGCCGGCGTTTCCCCGGCTCCAGAAGTGTTCACCAGGTCAGGCGGCCTGGTTTCTGCAGCCAGGCGGCCTTCCCAGTGGTCTGTGCGCGCCTCCTCCAATTAGGCCGCGTGCGTCCACGTGAAAACAGCTCCACGTGCTGCCCGGTGCACAGACCCCCGCCCCCTCCTCCCCGGGGAAGCTAAGGATGATCCGGGGCAACTCGGTCCCCCAGGACCATACCGGCCAGTGAGTCGGCGGACTTCTGTCACATCTGGAAGTCCGGGCCGGTCTCGCTGGCCGCTGTGGCCAGGGTGGCTGTTAGCTTTTTTATGATGTCAGTGTTGTATATGGTTCCCCCGGCCAAGGTCACTAGCTCCCCTCTGAGCACAGTTGATTCCTACAATTAGTCGTCTGCTCTTTTGAGACAGACTTTTGTTGATTTTTGGAAGAGAAGCTTTAGGTCAGAGAAGGGTTCGCACGAGTAATCAGGGGGGTCCGTTTCCCCAGGTTGTCCCTCTGGAGGTTGGGGCTCCGGGGCCCCCTTCACGCGAGTGTCCCCGTGGAGTGACGCCCAGCGGCTTCCGGGCGGGTGGGTGCGTAGCATCACCAAGTGGGGTCCGTTCCTCTTAGGAGTCGCTGGTATCGCGGGGCTGCAGCTTTTCCAGGTTTTCAGATACACGTGGTCCTGTGGCCGGAAGGGGTGGGGGGCAGGTCGGAGGGTGCGGGCAGCACCTGGTTACCACGGTGTCTCCTACCTGGAGGACACACTCGAGTCGTGCCATTTCATGGACGTCACACTCGAGTCGTTCCAGTTCAAGGAGGCTCCTGCGCTTGGGGAGTGGCTTTACTGAAGGTGAGCTCAACTGCACTTGACTTTAAATTATCCCTTGGGGCTAACGGAATGTGGAGCAGCTCAATTGGGAGTAATTTAATCCAAATTTTTTGAGTCGCCTGGCATAGCTTGACCAAGGTTCCTTCTAAGGGTTGATTGGACCGCTCTACTTTCCCTGGTGATTGGGGTTTCCAGGCTTACTGAAAAGTCCATTTTATGCCCAGGGCACTTGTTATCCCCTTTGTCACTTGAGACAGGAATGCTGGGCCATTAGCACTTTGTGAGGATCCTGGGAGCCCAAACCTGGGGATTATCTCTTTTAGTGATACTTTAGCCACTTCGGCTAATGTTTCAGTTCTAGTGGGGAACCCTTCTACCCACCGTGAACACGTGCCCGCTAGCACCTAGAGATACCTGAAGTTGCCCTGTGCTCTCGGCATGACAGTGAGATCAGTCTGCCATTCTTCTCCAGAATATGTCCCTCTGGTCTGAATGGGCTTTATCTGGGGGGCTCGGGGGGGTCTGGTGTTGGGGATGTTCATTGTGCAGATGGTGCGCGTCTCAACTATCAGACTGACTATACTTTTTATGCCGGGTGTTATCATGAGCTCAACTAACCAGTTATATAGAGCTTCCCGCCTGTAGTGAGTTCCTTGATGAGACTATCTGATGGCTTGACAAACTGCAGTTTGGGGAAAGAAGTATTGCTCATGTTCATTAAGTAGCCCCCTAAGGCCTCCTAGATCTCCGTTACCAAACTGAATTAGGGTCAGCTTGCCTTCGCACAATGAAGCCAATTTACTGACACCAAGTTGTGATGAAGAAAGGTGTAGCATTTATTACAGGTGCATATAAAGAGTACAAGTGGCTAATGCTCAGAAAACTGGGATTCCCCAATGGATTTCTGGGAAATCATATTCATTTTAACATCTTTATTAGAGTATAATTGCTTTACAGTGGTGTGTTAGTTTCTGCTTTATAACAAAGTAAATCAGCTATACATATACATATATCCCCGTATCTCCTCCCTCTTGCGTCTCCCTCCCACCCCTCTAGGTGGTCACAAAGCACTGAGCTGAACTCCCTGTGCTATGCGGCTGCTTCCCACTAGCCATCCATTTTACATTTGGTAGTGTATATATGTCACTGCTGTTCTCTCACTTTGTTCCAGCTTACCCTTCCCCGCCCCCCCGTGTCCTCAAGTCCATTTTCTACGCCTGCGTCTTTATTCAGGGAAGGGTTTTTAAAGGCAAGGTGAGGGAGAGATTCGCAGGGTACATGATCAGCTGGTGCACAATCCTCTGGTTGATGGTGAGGTAACGGGGTGTCACGGGAGTTAACATCAATTCTCTGGCCCCAGGTGGTCTGGGTGCCATGTGCTCATGGTCATCATGCAATTAATTTCTTCCATCTGGTGGGGGTTCTAGTATCAGAAAACAACTCAGGGATGTGCATCAGACAGTGTAATTTATGTCCTTCACGGAGGAAATAATGATTCTGTGACTGCTACATGGCTGATCTATTGTTTAAATTTTTTTTTTTTTTTTACTACATGTTCACAGTCTTTCAATCTTTAATTCTTGAGCCAGCCTTTTGTGACTCAAGGGAGGCCTGGGAGACTAAAGCTTTTCTACAAACAAGAGGCAGGCAGAGGACATGGAGAGGAGGGCGGGCGTCTATCCTGGAAGGCTCCATAGGGTCTTGCTCGGTTACATACTGAAGCCCCACTTCTGGGCTTTGTGTGCTGCTTCCTTTGTATAGACTGGGGAGTAGCTGGATGGATCTGGCCTCTTAGGTGTGAGGGTAATTACCAAGTTACTGGTTCTAGGGCCACCCTTTTGGTGGCTGCTTCTGCTTGTCGTTTCCCTTTATAATCTTCACATTCCCTGTTTGATGACCCCTACAGTGAGTCACTGTCACTTTTCCCAGAAGAACGAGCTGCTTTTAGGAGTCTCAGTATGTTTAAGCCATGTTTTACCTGCTTATTCTCTGCAGTAAGCATACCCCTTTCTTTCCAAATAGCCCCGTGTGTGTGTAGGATGGCATATGCATACCGGGAGTCTGTGTAAACATTTAAGATCTTCCCTGTCCCGAGCTCCAGTGCTCAGGTGAGTGCTATCAGCTCACCTTTTGGGCTGAAGTCCCTGGGGTTAGGCTTCGTGCCTCTATGACTCGGGTCTGGGAGGTCACTGTGGGTCCCACCAGCCTTTTTCCCTCTCTTATGAAGCTGCTCCTATCTGTGAACCATTCCTCTTCTGTGTTTGGGAGAGGCTCACTTCCTAGGTCGGGCGGCTGGAATAGATCATGTCTGTGGTTTCTGTACAGTCAGGCTCCAGAGGCCCTGTTTCTGTGGGTAACAGGGTAGTCGGATTTAGTGTGTGACAGGTTTTTATGGTAACCACTGGGTTATCTAAAAGCATAGCCTGAACTTGACCTTCAGGGGATAACCATTCTCTTCCCTTAGAACTTATTAAAGCCTGAACCTGACATGGGGTCCATGGAGTGACTGGCTGACCAAACGTTAACTTTTCAGCCTCCTTTAGCAGAGTTGTAGTAGCTGCTGCTGCCCGTAGGCAAGGAGGCCATCCCTTAGCAGTCTGATCTAATTGTTTAGAGAAATAAGCAACCACTGAGTAAGGGGTCCCAGTCTTGAGCTAATACCCCAAGGGTGATTCCCCTTCTCTCATGAATGTAAAGGTCCTAAGGTTTAGCTGAATCTGGGAGGGCCAGGGCAGGGACCCAAAGTAATTGCTTTTTCAATTATTGAAAGGCCCTTGACATTCTGAATTCCATTCAAAAGGATCACATCATAGCATGCATCAGTATGTCTATCTTGCCAAACAGTGTTCCATTGCATGTAATACCACATTTTTTTTATCCACTCATCAGCTGATGGACACTTGGTTTCCCCCACCCCCAATACACTTTTTTTGTTTTTATGAATAGTGCTGCTATAACATTTGTATCTAAGTGGATATACGTTTTCATTTACCTTGGGTAGGTAACTAGGAGTAGAATTGCTGGGTTATATGGTAACTTTGCAGCTGTACCATCTTACATTCCCACCAGCAATGTATGAGGGTTCCAGTTTCTCCACATCCTCTTTAACACGCGTTATTGTCTTTTTAGTTATAGTGTTGAACCATTTAAGATCAGTAAACAAGTGCAGAAAGAAGTCTTATGACATCTCCCCCATGTTTGTAAGCTCTGTGCCTGGCCTAATGGTCGTGCACCTAGAAGGCACTCCCTAAACATCTGTTCAATGAAAGAAAATGAAAAAAAAAAAAAAAACCAAACCTTTTATTTGTATGTTGCCTTAGATTTTAGGTTTTTACAAAGTGCATGCACAAATTCTACGGCTCAAAATAACACTATAGGAAGTAGGAAGAGTGGGGATTTCCCATTTTAGACCTGAGACATTTAGGTAATAAGTGAAGCATCTAGATCGCTGGTCCCCTGGCTTCATATCCAGTCTTCTCTGTACAATTTAACACTGATTTTTTCAATATGTCTTTTAAACACCTTATTAGTTAATGTTCAGAAAAGAATGCTGAGAAGCTTCAAAAGATCTTAGTTTAAAAAAAGACAGCAGAAGCTGAAGGGACTGAGTGTATTTGGCCGTTTGGAGACAGCTAATTATGGTCCTGAGATAGTTGTGGCGACTGGAGAGAACAGTTTGGGGAAGCCTGACAAAGGAAGTCACTAGACGTCCAACTTTAGCAAGAAATCTCTTCATCTTTTGAAGTAGAACTAGTAGTTGAGCATTTGCAGGGCTGGAAAATGTAGGGAATGTCAAAGAGAGCTCTAAATCAGTTGAGGATTGATTATGTAGGTTGTAGATTGCATTATCTGAGAAAGAGCTAACACCAGAAAGTAGGTAATCGAAAAATTACAATTTTCAGGGAGTTCGCTGGTGGTATAGTGGTTAGGACTCGGTGCTTTCACCGCTGTGGCCCGGGTTCAATCCCTGGTCAGGGAACTAAGATCCCACGTGCTCCCACATGCTCCCACATGCTGTGTGGTGTGGCCAAAAAAAAAAAAAAAGTAGTATAATAAACCCCCATCATGCCTATCAGTTGAAAATTATCAACATTTTGCCATTCTTATATGTTTGATTTATAAAAAATGTTTGAATACATTAAGGCATTTTTGGGGGGGGTTGTGTTGGGTCTTTGCTGCTGCATAGGGGCTTTTCTCTAGTTGCGGCGAGCAGGAGCTACTCTTCTTTGTGGTGTGCAGGCTTCTCATTGTGGTGGCTTCTCTTGTTGCGGAGCACAGGTTCTAGGCGCGCGGGCTTCAGTAGTTGTGGCTCATAGGCTCTAGAGTGCCCACTCAGTAGTTGTGGTGTACGGGCTTAGTTGCTGCGCGACATGTGAGATCTTCCCGGACTAGGGATCGAACCTGTGTCCCTTGTGTTGGCAGGCGGATTCTTAACCACTGCACAACCGGGGAAGTCCCTTTTAAGGCATTCTTTAAATGTCATTTCCCTCCAGCTTTATTAAGGTATAACTGACCATCAAAACTTGTACATATTTAAGATGTACAATCTTTTGACTTGATTTACGTATACACTGAGAAATATTCACCACAACCAAGCCAGTCAACATAACCATTTCACACCTTAACCATTTTCTTTTTCTATGTTGAGAACACTTAAGATCTACTCTCTCAGCAAATTAAAATACACAGTACAGTATTGTCTATTAAAGCCACATTGCTGTACACCAGTTCTGCAGAACGTATTCATCTTGCATAACTGAAGCTAAAAGCCATTATTAATAACACTATTTTAACCGAGGTATATGGGTAAGTATTAAAGAATAATAATGGGATCTTGTTATAAGCATCAAGAACTTTGATCTTCCTTCATTTAGGGTGAAAGGGAAGAGAAACTGCTGAGCTGGTAAGATAGCCACACAAATAACTAAACACTTATGAGTGGAAGCCCAAGATTTTGTTCATTCAGTCCTACAGTCATTCATTCAAACCATGTATTCTAGGTAATTTCCACACACACTGTCCATCCACCAGTGAGACAGACCATACTGGACTCACACTTGAGTCCAAATCAGGATTCATTATTTACTAATTCAAAGACTTTGGACAAGTGCTGTCCTTGAGCCTCATTTTTCTCATCTGTACAATAGGGATAATAATACCTTCTTGAACAGGGCATTGTTAGAGTTAAAATGGAAGTAAGGTCCCCAGAAATGCGCATGACCTGTTTTCTGTAATATGTGCCATTGTTATTTATCTAGGCTCTGAGCATGCGATGAAAGAAATCATATGACAGTCTCTCTCTCCCAGTATTCCCCTTTCCCAATCTTCAAGGGCAGCAAAAAGCTTACAGAGGTCCCTCGCACAATGTAACATGTGAGATGCCAAAAGGCTGTCCCCAGTGACATCATGCATTCATCTTCCAAAATCATCTGAGCTCACCTAATCTTCTACCTTTCTTTAAGTCTTTGTAGCTCTACAAACATAATCTGGGCTAAATCCTGCTTTGTGTTGGCCTCAGGCTGTGTTGTCAAACCCAAGTTCCCGTACCCAAGGCACAGTGATGCCAGATAAACCGAAGTGTCCAAGTTCTGAGCAGAGAAAGGTTTATCCTCCTTGATGGATTTCAGGGGAGGATTTTTAAAGGCAAGGTGGGGGAGAGAGTCCAGGGTACTAACTTGAGAACTATCTTTTATTCAGCCGACTTGCCGAGGACTTAAACCCTGTAGCTCAGAGATAGCTCCTTGGGTCTGCTCCCAGGAGGTAATGGAGGAGGCAGGATATATAGGAGTTTTTGCAACAAAAACCAGGTAGTCAGAGCATCAAAAGATTACTGTTAATTAAAGAAGACCAGACATCTGAAGTTAATGAATTTAGCACTTTTTTTTTTTTTTTTCCTTGGCCGTTCTGTGAGGCTTGTGGGATCTTAGTTCCCTGACCAGGGATTGAACCTGTGTCCACAACAGTGAAAGTGCAGAGCCTTAACACTGGACCGCCAGGGAATTCCCTAGCGTTTTCCTATGTATGTGAAGATGCAAGAGTCTGGGCTTATTGAAATCACTCCTTTGACATGCACATCAACGATCTAGGACCAGTATCCTCTTTTTCTCCATCCTGAATCCGCTCAGGGTGCACACTTGGGGGTGGCTGCAGTGGCTGAGGGTTTGATGCCCCAATATTCTTAGTTTACTGATATGGCAGGCGGCATTCTTCCACAGTACAGCAGTCAGCTCGTGCACTGTCCTCTGATTGGTTGACGGTGAGTTAACACAGTGGTGTCACAGGGGTTATCAACATCAGTCCTTAGGCTCCAGCAGGTCTGGAGGCTACCTGCTCATGGTCATCATGCAGTTAACTTCTTCCATCTGCAAGAGGTTTTAGTATCTGCCAAACAACTGAGGAATGTGTGCCAGACGCTATCTGTGTCCTTTGGGGAGGAACTAAAGTTTCTGTGACTGTAACGTGGCTGACCTATTGTTTAAATTTTTTTTGTTATTACATGTTCACATTCTTTCAGTGGTTAATTTCGGAACCAGCCTTTTGTAACTCAGGGGAGGCCTGGGAGACTAAAGCTTTTCTACAAACGAGACAGGCAGAGGACATAAGGGTGTGTGTGTGTGTGTCTGTCCCAGGAAGGCCCCACAGGGTCCTGCTTGGTTACAGCTGGAGAACCTCCTACGAACCGTTGTTTGGTCGTGATGAGGGCGGGCTGCTAATGCCTTGTGCCATCTTTCTCCTGGTCTTCCCTGAAGACGGCGTGTTTCAGAGCAGCAGAGGAGAGCAGAGTCTGCGCCTCCCCTCTCTCCACCTTCTGGGTCGGTGCCTGGTCTCAGAGTAAGCACTTTGGTAGAGTTTGCAGCCAGGTGCGAGTAAGTGGGCGTTTGGGTGCCGACCCGCTGTGCTGCGCAGTTGGCTTACCCGTCTCCATCAACTGCTCTGGCCCCTCGCCTCGTACCTCCCTGTGGCTCCAGGCAGATTCCGCCTGGCCGCCCCTTCGTCCCGCCGCCCCACACCCGGCTCCCAGCAGCTGAGGCAGCGGCGTGTAGCGGACGCCCCTGAGGCGACCCCGGGAGGCAGGGACCGGTGGGCCGTGGGCGCTCCCCTCCCAGAAGCAGGTGGTCCTTGGGCTCCCGCCCAGCGGACCAGCGAGGCGGCCCGGTATCCAGCATCCCCGCCGGCGCCTCCAGGAGCGGCCAGTGTCCCGGACGGTGCCGTCTAGCCCGCTGCAGGAGGCGAACCTCTGCTCCTGCGTGTTCTTACGGTGCGCGCTCCGCCTGAGCTGCAACATCCCGCCGCTGGGGGGCCAGTGCCTGACGCCACCGGCGCCTTTGGCGGGCGGAGGACGGCTTTTTGCTGTCGGTGGGGCTTCCCCACGCCGGCCACTTGGTCTCGGCCTGCGCCCGGGAACACTGGGCGGGCGGGAGCAGGGCCGGGGAAGGGGGACCCGGAGACCTGGTGGCTTGGGCACCGGTCTCCCTGCTTTGCCGCCCCGCCAGCCTGCAGCGTCCGGGAGCAGGGCGAGCAGGAGGCGGGAAGTAGAGAACCGAGGCTGCCCAGGAGGAGTCACTGCCCAGTGGGAGAACAGACTGGACCCCGCGCACTCCACCCTTATCCCGCTTGACCAGTACTGCTCAGGAATTCGCAGTTCTGAACTAAAACTGCACGCTTCCCTCCCCCACCCCCCCAAGCAAGCAGCTTATGAACAGCTTCCTTTATCTAATTAGCGCCCTGCACTGTTGCCATCTTCCAATAATGCCCCCACCTTTTCCCGTCTTCCTTATGTGGCAGCTGCGTTCCACCTCCACCTGGTCCCTCTGTCCTTGTGTCTATGACCACGTCTCTCTGCCTCCCTCTCTCCGTGTGCGTCTCTCACTGTATGTCCTGGTACCTACTGGTAGCAAATTACCTGTGGGTAAAAATCACTCTTTTGTATTTAATGAACGGGGACACTGTTGTTGAACATGTTTTGCATTTGCCTGGGACTCGCAGCCACGACTGGAATGTGTATTATATATGACCAGCCCTTTCCTTATTGTTAATGTTTCATTTCCACCTTTGAGGACCACTCAGGGGATGGGGTCCCCGGAGCCTGTGGGGTCTTATCCAGATCACTGGCCTTCAGAGAAGCAGTGCATGGTCTTGATGCAGGTGGTCCTGTCCAGGAGTCCTAGGGTCCTGAAACTGACAGGTCCCTAAACTGGGAGGAAACCTACAGATGGAAAATGGCTCAGAGAGCTGAAGCTTTTAACTAAAGTTTTCCATCTGGTAGCTGGAACTACTGACTAGGTGGACTGTAATTACATTTGGGTGATTATTAGATTTTTTGTTACTGGACCCTAACCCATTCATCTTTCCCAAATTCTGATATTTCCTTTTATTATGGGACAGCCTATGGGATCCCCAGGGGATGGGAGCTCCAGTGCTTGTTTTGACTGTGGTGTATTCAGTGTGTGTAGCTACCTCTCTTGGTCATATGGTGGCCCTTAAGGAGAGAGGGGCCTAGAAGGAATATGGGGGGGGGGTGGTTAACGTAAATAATAGCAAAGTGGGCAAACTTCAGGCAGGGCAAGGAACACTTGAAGCATCTTCTGTTTGTGGATTTTCAAAGTGTGTATGCATGGAAATGGGAAGGTGAAGACTTCTCACTGATTTTGGTAGGCACCCATTTCCAGTTTTCCCTCTGGAGGGGAAGGAGCTGAAGGCACTGAAGCAGAGAGGTTGCGTAAGTTGCCTACCATCACGCAGCTAGTGAGTGGTGGTGCAGGATCCCAAACCAGGCAGTCTGGCTCCCGAGCCCTTGTTCACCCTGTATGTAACTGCTCTACTGAGCTGCTTCGATGTGGATACTTGTTCTTAAATGCAGGGAAAAGGCGATTCCAAACACACCTTTGTTTTTGTAGACAGGAGTTTCTCAAGGGAAGTTCTTAAAGTTCTTGTTGTTGGAGATGATGCAAGTGAAACATCTCTGTTACCAAGCTTTAGGGTGGCTGTTCTTAAAGTATGGCGCTCAGACCTGCAGCGTCCTCGTCACCGGGGAGCTTGTTAGAAATGCAAATTGCCCCGCACTCATTCTAAACCAATTTTGTAAAATTAGAAACTCTGGGGGTGGTGTTTAAACAAGTGCTCCAGGTGATTCTGATGGAAGGTTGAGGCTGGCCACTGCTTCAAGCCACTCCTCCCATTGGCATTGTTATTTCAGTATTAACTTTTAAAAAGGGGTTAGATGTTGACCATGATTACCATCTGTCTGTAAAGTCTGAGGTACCTTAGTGATTTCCTTGTGTCTCCCTCTCACTGCCCCGGGAAAGCTGAAATGAGCCCAGCCAGCAAGTGCTGCCCAGAGATGAGGCCCATTTTGTAGAGAAAAACTGAGTTTTCATCTTTTCATTGGGTATTTGCTTTTCTCAAATTTCATCTGTTTTCTAAACTTGTAAATGATGCCAGTAACTAGCTTACTGACTTTTATACTAATGACCTTGTAACCGAAAGTGGGGTCGGGCTGCTCGCCGCTCAAAAACCAATAAAGAGGCAAGGTTGGTGGAAAGGAAAGTTTGCTTTATTTCGGATGCTGTCATGGGGGGGAGGGCAGATGCCTGTCCGAAGGCCGACTCCCCCCTCCCCACCCCGACATTCAGTGGGCAAGAGGTTTCATAGACAGATGGAGAGGGCTGCATGCAGAAATAGCACGGTCAGCTCTGACAGGCATCTTGAAATTGGTCACTGGTGGTCTGACCAGCGTCATCTTGATTGTTTTAAGTACAGTTAATCTTCAGTCCCAGGGTTGGTTTGTTCCCATTTCTTCCCATTTCTTCGAGGCCAGTTCTTGGAATTGTGGCAACTTATGTCATGGCTACAGCCTGGTCATCATGTAGTCAACCTCTTCTACCTGGTGAGGGTTTCAGTATCTATAAGACAGCTCACAGGTTACAGCTCAGAATATGATCTTAGCCCTTGAGGAGGCACTAAAGGTCCTTGAATTTGCTTACTGACTAAACTGTTGTTTTGTCCTGGTTGACTGTTTTCCTTTGCTTCTGTATTTTCTCACTTTTCTGATTAAACTTATGCTTTGGCTAAAGTTTTTCCACAGACAAAAGGCAGGCAGAGGACACGGGGGGAAGGACCATAGGGTCCTGCTCCATTTCAGCTTCACTGGGGTTTTAGTGTTTTCACAGCTCAGTTTGGACTTAAGGTCTAAGAGGAGTCATACATTATGGCTAGTGGTAATTGTGAACTTTAGAAAAGAATATATATTTTTCTATTTCTGTAAGAAATTAGAACTATAAAAGAAGAAAGGAATAAGGATTTCTTTCTGTTAGCCAAGTACACTTGCTGATATTTTGGTTGTTTCTTAGTCTTTCCCCTAGAAATCTTTACGCACATCTGCACACGCCACATCTTTTCTATAAAACTAAACAATTTTGAATCCTGAATCCTTAATTTTCTGTGGTTTACATTTATTTATGGGCATTACATAATCTTTGAAACATGGTATTGCAATTTATGCAGTCTTTCATTTTTGTTTAACACAGTTTATTTCTAATTATGATGTGATGCATATCCGTGACCATGTACTTTGGTGCATTTTTCCTTTTTCTGAATTCCTAGAAGCAGACTAACTGGTGAAAGGCCAAATTGTTTTCCATCAGGTTTGGACAGAATTGCCCTCTTAATAGCTGTTTGTGTGCTTATTTCATTGTCAACTTTGAGTACCTGAATTACATTTTTTCTCAGTCTAAAGTCTAAAATAATGTCAGACAGTTTTAATTTGAATTTATTTGATTTATAGAGATGGAAGTTTTTGTGTATATTGAGCAATCTGTCATTTTTGAATTGTCTCTAATGGGTTTTTTCCTATGAGGCATTTATATTTTTGAAATAACTTGCAGTAGTGCTTATAATATTTTGCCAGATTTTCATTTGTATTGTAATTTAGTTTAGAGGTTTTAAATTATATATCATTAATTATATTGAGCTTTTTTTTTCTCCTGTTGCTTTTGTACTATGTCTTTTTTAAGATCCCAGCATCATCTAAATCTCCATAAGCATTTTATTGTAGCTCTTTTATCATTCCTTATCTAACAATAAAGGCAGCTAGAAATTCTTATAGTATTTGATATAAGTAAGCTAGGCCCCGTTTTTTCCGAAACATCCCATTTCCCCATCATGGGTTATTGACTAATTCTTCCTTTCCCCCGTCATTGAAAGTAAGGGGCACAGTTTATAACTGTGTCCAGCTAGGTACTAGATTGTCCAGTCTGCTGAGACTCTCCTTTGTTATGTCCCCACTGTCCTGCACTGCAGGCCTCTGGGGTGTGCTCTGCACTTCTTTCCCACCCTCATCTCGGAGGCCAGCAGGTTGGGGGTTAGTGCAGGACCTGTCCCAAGAGATGAGGGTTGAACAGTGTCTTGGGCCAGATGCACTTGGCCCATCAGGGAGTGGTTAAATCCTGGCTCTCCCGATGCTGGCCACACCTCAGTCAGTGAACTGTCACCTTGCAAAGGGAATGCAGTTGTGGAAACTGCCACTGGTGTCAAGACAAACTCTCTGGAGACTCTTATCTCAGAAAGATGATGACATAAGGGGGAATGCAAACTGGCTGAGTGCTGTGGTGTTTTAGAGAGGTTGGTCCTGTTAGGCCCTCTGTAACTAGTGATCATGAGTGCATAGAAATGTTTAATTTCAAACTAGGATTCTTTGCACTATTTTCAGAATACCACTTGTATTAATCTTGTTCTTCGTTAACAGTCAGAAATCCAAATGATGTAGATGGAGACTGGGTGAGCTTTCAAGGGCATTTTCTCTGGCCTTGACCTCTTCCCCTTTCCTAACCATTTAGTTTGATGAGTTTTGGTAATTTTATATAATAACTACAGCCCCAAGCAAATGTAGAACAGCCTGAAGGTGTATTATAATTTTCTACTGTGTCTTTATGACAAAATAAACAGTGTAACAAATTTATCTCCTGTAGTTTATTCTTGGTTTTTTGGGTCTTTGTAGTCCTGCATCTGGTCAGCCTGAGAGGTGTCAACTAATGTCCACTCAGATGTGTCAAGTGGATAATTTGCCTTTCTGAGTCTTCCGGGGTCCCCAGATCTTGTTAACTCCCTTCCTTTGGTTGACCTGAAACAAACAGACTGTCAGATATTTCTCCAGGAAAATGAGTTTATTTGGGATCAGCAGAGAGTTGCAATTCAAGGTCTGCCACCATGGAGTCACGTGCAAGTCCCCAAAGGACAAGGGAAGAAGAACTCTTACACATAGCAAAAGGAAGTTGGGAGGGCTGTAGAAAAGAGTTTTTCACTGGCTGAGTCTTTACTGGGAAAGAAGAGGAGTCTGTCTTCTTCCCAACAGGCTCTACTATTGTTGTGACTTCATCTATTAAAGTTGTCAGAGGCTTTCTGCTGGGCCCACATGGGGTTACTCAAGAGCGCTGTCGTGGCGAAGGCTGCTCTTTGTTTCGTGGAACTCTGTCCTGTTCAGAGCATCGCTGATCCTCTCAGTTGATCCCTCAGCAGCCTTGGGAGGTGTCATCTCCATGTGTTCTCCCCATTTGCCAGAGGTCAATACTGAGACATTATGTGGCTAGTCCAAGGTCATAACAAGCAGAAAGTGGCAAAGTCTAGACTCTGACACAGGAAGATTTCTACCTGAGGCACATCGAGTGGAATTTTTTTTCTCATTTAATTAAAAAAAATAGTGGTGAAATGCACACAACATAAAATTTACCATCTGAACTACTTTTAAGCATTTGGTCCAGTGTTGTTATATATATTCACATCATTGTGCAATCAATTTCCAGAACTCTTTTCATTCTGCCTTAGTGTGTCATTAAACACTAACTCCCCACTCTCCTTCCTTACCGCCCCTGGCAACCACAGTGCCACTTTGTTTCTCTCTGAATTTGACTGCTCTGAGTACCTTCATGTAAGTAGAATCATACAGTTTCTGTCCTTTGTGACTACACCATTTTACATCCCCACCATCAGTGTGCAAGGGTTCCAGTTTCTCCACATCCTTGCCAAACCTTCTTTTCTCCTTTTTTTCCTCCCATAGTAGCCCTCCTAATATGTGTGAAGTGGTATCTCATTGTGGTTTTGATTTGCATTTCCCTATTACTGATTTTGAGCATCTTTTCCTGTGCAAGCAGAATTTTAAAGAGGGCCTTTCAGGGTAAGTCCTAGTGTTAATTCCCTGAGTGTTCTCTGTAGGAAATAACTGTAAGATACATGGGCCAACACGTTTCAAACCTGTTTATTGGTAAAGCTCACAGATTTATACTTTTGGTTTTGGAAGTAAATTGAGACCTAGAGATATTAAGGGTCATGGAGATGCTGAACTGGAGTGGAGGAGGAGATCGGGGGGACAGTTGAGGCCCTGAGGCCTCAGTACCACTGCTGGGACTAGAAACCAGTCTTCTGACTCCTGGACTGGGGTGCTTTAGAGGTGCCAACCTACCAGGGTTAGCAAAATCTGAAGCTCAGTCTCTCTTATTGCTTCTTTAATAATTCATAGGCATTCACTTATTCAACAAATGATTCTTGAGCGTCTCCTCTGTACCTATATTATGCTGGGAATGACACAATAAATAAGAGGATAGTGATCTCTGCCTTCATGGGTGGCTATTGTCTGGCCTAGGAAATTTCCTTACCCTGTAAAATCAGTAAAATGGTGTTAATCTTTGGGATACCTCTGCATATTAAATCATTTAAATAATGCATAATGGATTTGAATAGGTTTTGGGGGCGATCCTCTGTACAGTTGTTTTTTCCTTTTATAATTAATAAGTAATTTGCAGAGAGATAATTTGATATTATGTCAATATTGTGCCCCACATCAAAGTTTCACCTATTAGCTTTTTCTTCAGTGGATAATTTTCTGCATCCATTGTTCCTTCTGTATTTCTTTGCATTTAATTATACAAGATATTTCCCTTCTCTCCTGTTTATGCAGCAGTAAAAATTCATCGATTCTTTTGTTATTTTTTTAATTAAAAATTTTTTTTTCTAATTAATTTTGGCTGTGTTGGGTCTTCGTTGCTGCACACAGGCTTTCTCTAGTTGCGGCGAGCGGGGGCTTCTCTTTGTTGTGGTGCGCAGGCTTTTCACTGCAGTGGCTTCTCGTTGCGGAGCATGGGCTCTAGGCATGCAGGCTTCAGTAGTTGTGGCACACGGGTTCAGTAGTTGTGGCTTGCGGGCTCTAGAGTGCAGGCTCAGTAGTTGTGGCGCACGGGCTTAGTTGCTCCACAGCATGTGGGATCTTCCCGGACCAGGGCTCGAACCCGTGTCCCCTGCATTGGCAGGTGGATTCTTAACCACTGCGCCACCAGGGAAGTCCCTGTTATCTAATGGGTTATAATTTTTCATGGTAGGTGTAGGGCCATTGATAAAGGTGAAGAAGGTGAAGAGTGCTAGGTACTGTTGCTTCCTTGCAGCGCCCAGAGTCTTGGAATATTACCTGTATGTAAACACACATACAGGCATGGCTATCCTGAGTGCCTGTGGGTAACATGAGGGAAGACAGCTTGGGAACCCACCTACAGAGCGCAAGTGAGGAGTGGTGGCCAGGTGAACTCACTAGGTATTACCACCTGCACTTTTGTTGGCAGGATCTGATCCCTTTATTTTTTTTGAAGAAGGACTTAGTATCTTTTTAAATTGAAGTATAGTTGATTTACAATGTTGTGTTTGTTTCAGGTATATAGCAAAGATTCAGTTATGCATATATATTTTTTTCAGATTCTTTTCCATTATAGGTTATTACAAGATATTGAGTACAGTTCCCTGTGCTATACAGTAGGTCCTTGTTGTTTATCTATTTTATATATAGTAGTGTGTATCTGTTAATCCCAAACTCCTAATTTATCTCTCCCCCAGTTTCCCCTTTGGTAACCATAAGTTTCTTTTGTGTATCTGTGAGTCTGCTTGTTTTGTAAATAAGGTCACTTGCATCATAGTTTAGATTACACATGTAAGTGATATCATATGGTATTTGTCTTTCCCTGCCTGACTTATTTCACTTAGTATGATCTCTAGCTCCATCCATGTTGCTGCAAATGGCATTATTTCATTCTTTTTTATGGCTGAGTAATCCATTGTATATATATACCACATCTTCTTTATCCATTCATTTATCGATGGACATTTAAGTTGTTTCCATGTCTTGGCTATTGTAAATAGTGTTGCTATGATCATCGGGGTGCATGTATCTTTTTGAATTAGAGTTTCCGTCTTTTCCGGATAGATGCCCAGGAGTGGTATTGCTGGATCATATGGTAACTCTATTTTTAGTTGTTTTTTTTGCGGTATGCGGGCCTTTCACTGTTGTGGCCTCTCCCGTTGCGGAGCACAGGCTCTGGACACGCAGGCTTAGTGGCCATGGCTCACAGGCCCAGCCGCTCCGCGGCATGTGGGATCCTCCCGGACCGGGTCACAAACCCGTGACCCCTGCATCGGCAGGCGGACTCTCACCCACTGCGCCACCAGGGAAGCCCATATTTTTAGTTTCTTAAGGAACCTCCATGCTGTTTTCCATACTGGCTGTACCCATTTACATTCCCACCAACAGTATAGAAGGGTTCTCTTTCCTCTGCACCCTCTCCAGCATTTATTATTTGTAGACTTTTTGATCATGGCCTTTCTGACCGGTGTGAGGTGATACCTCACTGTAGTTTTGATTTACATTTCTCTAATAGTAATATTGAGCTTCTTTTCATGTGCCTGTTGGCCAATTATGTCTTTTTTGGAGAAATGTCTATTTAGGTCTTCTGCCCATTTTTTGATTGGGTTGTTTTTTTTGATACTGAGCTATACGAGCTGTTTGTATATTTTGGAAATTAATACTTTGTTGGTCAAAACATCATTTGCAAATATGCTCTTCCAGTCCATAGGTTTTCTTTCATTTTGTTTGTTGTTTCCTTTGCTGTGCAAAAGCTTTTAAGTTTAATTAGGTCCCATTTGCATATTTTTGGTTTTATTTTCATTACTCTAGGAGGTAGATCAAAAGAAGACATTGCTGCAGTTTATGTCAGAGTGCTGCCTATGTTTTCCTCTAAAAGTTTTATAGTGTCTGGCCTTATGTTTAGGTCTTTAATCCATTTTGAGTTTATTTTTGTATGTGGTGTTAGAGAATGTTCTAATTTCATTCTTTTACATGTAGCTGTCCAGATTTCCCAGCACCACTTATTGAAGAGAATGTCTTTTCCCCATTGTATATTTTTGCCTATATTCTTTGTTCTAGATTAACTGACCATGAGTAGTGTGTGGGTTTATTTCAAGACCTGATCCCCCCTTTAAACTATATACAGGCTGGACTTGCCTATTCCATGAGCACTCCATTCTTTCTTTTCTTGTGACCAGGGAACTAACAGTGAGAAAACAGACCACCTACAAATACTCATAGTCAGGGCAGGCTACATATTTTAAAGGTCCCAGTGCAAAATGGAAAAAGCGGGGTCCATTGTTGAGAAATTATTTCAAGATAGCAACAACAGGATACTAACCAAGTATGGTTCAGTTTAACAAATGAGAGGCGGTCAGGGTATTACAGAAATATGAGTTACCTAGGATGAGGATCTTAAGGGTGGCTTCCTAGAAGAGGTGAAAACTGGGCTGACCCTAGAGAGTGAGGCTATCTCCCCTACATGGACCTTCTTCTCTTTTTTTAGACCACAGGGTATTGAGGAGGATCACTTAGTCATTCTGACTTAAATGTCAGTCACCAAGAGTTTTCTGCCACAGTACATTTTAATTATCTACCTCTGGAGTTGTGACACATGCCATGGGGGGGCATGGAGAGGTACTGTCCAGACCTCCCTTCAAGGACTTGTTGCCCCAGCTGCTGGATGTGCTGCTAGTGGGCAGTCTTTAGCCATCAGCTCCTCTGGGGGCAGCCTCTATGCAGTGACCCATCAAGGTGGAGGTATAAGGGCCTGGCCATTGGACATGTCAGGAAACACTGAAGGGCCGTCTTCATTCCAGAGCCCCCATGGGGTCATCTAAAGTCATTGGCCAGTGTTCCAGCTTGATTTCTCCCTCTGCCCTAACTTGTTTCTTCCCTCTCGCTTCTGCAAGTATTGGTCCCAAGGGCACCCCTAATAAACATCCCAACACTAAACTCCATCTGGGTCTGTATCCCAGAGAACCAACTTGCAGCATGTATCAGAAAACATTCTAGTACTTGGGGAGGATTTTTATTTGAAAATTACTGGTTACACATATAACATTTTAGAATCACCAAGTGAAATACAAAATGGTGGAAACAAGGACTTTGTGGGTAAATGTGGTTACCTTGGTTTAAAATCCTCAATCTAATGTTGTCTGACCAAAATGAAATTACCTATTAATAACAAAAGAAAACTATTGGGACTTCCCTGGTGGCACAGTGGTTAAGAATCTGCCTGCCAATGCAGGGGACACGGGTTCAAGCCCTGGTCCGGGAAGATCCCACATGCCACGGAGCAACTAAACCCGTGAGCCACAGCTATGGAACCTGCGCTCTGCAGTCCACGAGCTCACAGCTACTGAGCCCACATGCCACAACTAAAGCCCGTGCGCACCTAGAGCCTGTGCTCCGCAACAAGAGGAGCTGCCACTCTCTGCAACTAGAGAAAGCCTGCACGCAGCAACGAAGACCCAACGCAGCCAAAGTTAAAAATAAATAAAGTTATTAAAAAAAAAAAACTATTATGTTGAACCATATGAAACTGCCATTTTATAAGTTAAAAAAAGGTTGAATGTTAGCAGTTCCACATGGTTCAATCTAATAGAAAAAGTACATTAGCATTTGAAATTTAGAGGACATTATACTTATGAATAACTCATGGGTAAAAGATATAATTGAGTTAAATTAGAAATTACCTAATACTAGGGTTATTGATCAGTGCTAAGCACCAAAACTTGTAGGTTGCAGCTAAGGTGGGTCTTAGGAAACAAAAGTATGCTTTATGTACTTAATTTTTAACTTAATTCTTTTTCTAATATAAGTTTCCAGTTTAAGAATTGAGGAAAAAAAATCTCAAAATAAATGAAAAGTTGAAGGAAAGAAAGAATAATATAATGAACTAGAAAATGTTTAAAAAACCAGAAAGGATCAATCAAGCCTTAAAAAGCAAAAAAAAAAAAAAAACCACAATTATAGGTGCTGCAGAGTTTAAACATATAAGATATTGTGAATAAGTTTATGTCAGTCAAGTTCAAAACTCACAGGAGATCCACTCCTAGAGAAATAAATTGTACCAAAAATGACTCTATAGAAATAACAAACTGAATAGTCCTAAAATAATTACCCAAAACTAACCAGACATTGATGGTTGCACAACACTGTAAATGTGATTAATGACACTGAATTGTATGCTTAAAAATGGTTATATGGCAAATTTTATGTTATATATAGTTTACCACAATAAAAAAAATTAAGATCTTCAGTCTAAAAGACAATCAATCATACATCTGTCCTTCATTATGAAATCCCCTAGAAGGGCTCCTATTTTGAAAAAGTATATTTTCTCTCCCTTCTCTTTTAGAACATATAATATTGTCCTTCTGTATTTTAACCCTATATCTTTTTTTTTTTTTTTCTGGAGAGGGGATGCCTCTTTCTCATACAATGTCACTTAAACTAAGGTATATTTTTTGTTTTTCCTATTAGTTTTCTCTTACTATTTTAACCAGAGGTCTTTGGGTATGGAACCCAGTTCTGTTAACGGAAGTGGTGAGACAAAATGGCAACTTCACACACGTCAACTAAATAGAATCCCTGATATAATTGGACCAGGGGTATATAATTTGGGGAATAGTAAGAAACATCTGTGACAGCTTTGTCTTGCACCTTAGAAAATGTGCTTTGTCTCTGGAGTCTGTCAAGGCACAAAAACTGGGAGACAGCTTTTATTGGTGGCCTGTACCTCTGATTTAGGTAAGAAAAATAATCCTTTTGTAAGAGCTTAGAATCGTTGGGTGAAGTTGGAGAAAATAATCCAAATAAACGAACATCTTGTATTGTAAGTATTTGTTGCTGGTGTAAAGAAAGTACAGTGTAGCTTATGCAGAGCAAAAACTATTGGAGAAATACCTTCGGAATAGACTTGACCTCATGGGAGAATCACGGTGCTGACTTAAAAATTGTTAAGGCTGAGGGCTGTCCATTGGAAGCGTTCATAACCACATGGTCACTGTGAGTAATATCTGTCTATGTCATTTTGAAGTGCACCTGAGGGGAAAAAAGACAGAAACAACATGTTTAAAAGTTTTAAAGTCCTCCTCCCTAAGGCAGTGCATTTCTAGGTCCACTTCTTTATGTGAAGCAAATCATATCACTACTGGAGCCACAATTTAAAAAACCAGGGATGTATTTATTCTATGGAGGAAGTAGCCCCATTAAAACCCTCAATGGGGCTGAGCTTAATACCAAACAACCTGTAGATCCACTTGAGTTCTGATCATTCTGATTCACAGATATGTTTTATCACTATATTAAATTGATAAGCAGAATCATTTTACTGACTCAAAACCTGGAGATATATTAAAAACAGGGTGACAGGCTGGGAAATCTAGTCTGAAAAGGGTTTCTCATTTTCACACATAAAGTGAGCACACCAGATTTGGATGTTAATATCAGGTTGTCATCCCTATATTTTATAAACTTGTACTGACAAGCATTGAAACACTGGCATATATGTATGAAATATGCTGGCATTTAATTTGTGCAGCAGAGCAGTTATAGGGCCTATAGAAATGTGATCTGTGGATGATGGGTCACAGGAATGAAAAGAGAATCAAAAGCTTTAACAAAGACTCAACCAAGCAACTTCGAAAAAGAAAGATGATACCAAATAATAAGACAGGTCTTTGCCAGGCCTTTGAGTTCTTGAATTCTACCAATTTCTAGCTGAACTGGAAGAAATAAAGGTTTTCTGCTAAATGTATAATCAGAACATAAAGGAAATGAAATGCTGTCAAGTTTCTCTGTTCCACAATCATCAGTTTTTAGTAGCTGTAGTGTATCTCAGTTCCTTGACAGATGTGCAGAACAAAATGAAATAATGTCAAGGTTTGTGAGCTGTTATCTCAAAATGTATTTCTTTGAAAAAGGACTTCAAATGTCATTTTTTTCCCCCAAAGAAGAATGTGAAATGTTTTGAGTTCTTTATAACAGAAAATGTACCATCTATCTGAGGCTGACTTGTGTCAGGATCTGGGTTGCCTAAACATAGGATTATGGATCTGTTTTATAAAACCTGGGACCAAATACATTTGTGGGTGCTGTCAACAAAGTTATCACGAGAGATAATGGACATCACACATGAAATAGAAAAGCACTGAGACACCTACCTTCATATCAAGTGTACTTTCTTTTTCTCTTGTTGCTTGCATACTTGCTACCCGCCTCCAAACAGCACTGAATATGAAATGCTATATATTAAAATGTCTCTTAAGTTAAGCAGAAAAATAAGAAATTCTCCAAGAATGCGTGGACCCCACTGGGTGAAATCTGAGGCTATTTCCATTATAATGCAAGAATTCAAAAAAATAAGGCCTTTGGGGGGAGGCTAATTGCATATGATCTCTCTCCTCCATTTTTTAAAGCTAGCCATATTTTGTGTGGTTATCTATCATGTACTCTCTTGGTGAAACTAATAACAGCCAAAAGACAAATGGAAATACTTTTAACTTTCTACTGCTTGACGGTCCTCCCAAAATCACCTAGTTCCTTTCCCCATAACTCTTCTCAATGTAATTTTTTAAAAGAAAAAAATTTTTTAATTTATTTATTTTTGCCCGTGTTGGGTCTTTGTTGCTGCACACAGGCTTTCTCTAGTTGCCGCGAGCAGTGGCTACTCTTTGTTGCAGTGTGCGGGCTTTCTTACTGCAGTGGCTTCTCTTGTTGCAGAGCATGGGCTTCAGTAGTTGTGGCACATGGGCTTAGTTGCTCTGCGGCATGTGGGATCTTCCCAGACCAGGGCTCGAACCCGTCTCCCCTGCATTAGCAGGCGGGCTCGTAACCACTGCGCCACCAGGGAAGCCCAGAAAATGTTATTACTAGCACCTTTTAACCAAAATGGCCTTTGCTTCATGGTCTGCAATAATTGAAACCAAATACTGAAAACAAGCTTTCTGTGTATAAAAGCCTTGATTTGACCCTTCTCTTTCTCAAGGTGTAGACTGCACCTTGAGACAGCAGAAGTGAAAGAAGGTGTCTTTTTCATAGGGTGGGTTATGAAGAGGGTCGAGATGACTGAACTCTTGTTAGCAGAGTCCTTGTGTATGGGCTGAGCCTGAATGGAGAGGCCCAATCTCACCTCTTTCTCTCTTCTGGAACCACTGCTGACCCTGGAAAAATCATTTAAGCTTTCTGTGCATGGGCTACTGCATTTGTGAAATGAGACAATGACCTACCTCATAGGAACTAAGTGATGGCCACAAACTGCAGGTTTAAAACATGCTGAGCTAAGTGTTGGTTGTGATTATGATGCTGCTCAAGAGACGTGGCTCCTTAGTCCATGGAAAGTAGCAGCATCAGTTGGATTGAATGATGAAAACAGAACATCTCAGAGGCCTTTTGTGAATCTTGTAGTTTTATCTTAAAAGAAGCCCAGTTGAGACACATTTAGCTCAGTGAACATGGTAACCTGGGTGGCAGAAAAGTGGTTAAAAAAATTACTCTTTCTAATCTGTGACTTTGAGAAGTTACCTAGGTTCTTCTGCCTCAGTTTCTCCATCTGAGGGATAATAATTCCAGCTCAGAATGGTCGTGAAGATTAAAAGAGATAATGCCAAAAATATTCAATTTATGGTAAGCAGAACCTAAGACCAGTGAGTGGTGTGTTTCTTGGCCCTCTTCCCCTTCTTCTCTCAGGCGTGGTTCATTGTAGTTCCTCCAGTGTAGGTTAAAACAGTCTAGTACTTAAACTCCAGCTTGTAAATAAAACCACCATCATGGAATTAGATCTTACTAAGAGCAACAGAGCAATAAAAGCTCACCTGCATGGATAAAAGCCAGCAATCAGTGCTTCAGTATATGTAGAATTCTGGCTCAAGACTATACGTTCATTCTCCCTGAACTGCATGGCCCTAGTTCGATCCCAGTAACCCTCAAACTCCTCATCTTGAAAGGTCTAACTTTGTGTACATACTGGCAGGTATATTACCAAAGTTAAAGACTGCTGGAGAGTTAGAAAGAATTTTTGCTTTTAACTTAATGGAACAATGAATATTTTTTCTCCTTATCCTTTCAGAAATCACCCTGAACAGCAAGGATATTGGGAGATAAAAAATAAGCCCAATCTTTGATGAAATCAGGAGTCATTTGAAATTCCAAGTGACAAAATATCTGGACAGGCTACATTAAGCAACTGGATCCAGTGGGCTGTGGCATGACAGAGATGGTACGTAAGGGTAGCAGATCATAGCTCTCCGACTAAGGGGCAAATGCCAGTGAGGAATCATATAGAATCAATATCTTTGCCTGAAGCATGTAGATTGGTGAGGTCCTAGGAGAAGAGAGATTTTGAAATGCAGGCACCGTTGACTGCCCATCTCTGCAGGCTAGGGAGGAATACAGGCTAAATGAATAGGTGTTCTCGATTTCTCTCACTTGCTTATTTTTTCTCTCTAGGCCATGTGGAACTTCTGTGTTAAGCACAGAATTCCCTTTAGTCTCAAATGATGCCCTAGCCACAACTATCCCACAGATATATGGTCTAAAAAAAACTCAATTCAAAGGTGAGTAGTAGGAATAACAGTAATAAAAAAGTAGTATAGGATCTGTAAAATACACAAACAAAAATGAAGACAAGGAGTAACATGAGCATATGATGGATGAGAAAATACTGAAAAGATGAAAATTATAAAAAAAATACAACAATACATTCAAAGAAAATGTAGTAGAACAGTCAACCTGTGGACATCCAAGAGTACAGGAAAACATGGCACAGCAACAATGATGAAACATGAGTTGACAGAGGCTGAAAGTGAAATGGAAGAGAAAAATGAAAACATCAAAGAAATGATCATTCTAAAAGGCAGCATGAAGATTAGTCACTGCTGAAAAAACAACATGAGACATGGAGGATAGGATTGAGAAAGCAAGGCAAATAACTGTAAATTAATGAAAAATTTAAAACGATTAAGGAGATAATAGCTTTATAAAATAGACAAAGGACAGCAACATATACATTATAGATTGCTGTAAAGAGGAGAGTCTAATCAAATAAATTCAAAGATGTAATTCAAGCAAATGCTTAGAAATAAAAGACTTGAATCTAGAGGTCAAGAGTGCATGATGTCCTAGGAAAAACTAATGACCTTCAAAATACAGAAAGAATCCTTTAAGAATCCAGGAAAGAAGATCAAGTTTTATCAAATTAGAGCTGCAGCAGGTAAATATTTCATACAGTTAACCCTTGAGCAACATAGAGGTTGGGGTGCTGATCCTCTAGACACTCTGTATATAACACTGCAGCCACCCTCCATATCTACAGATTGAACCAACTGTGGATCATGTAGTACTGCAGTACAAATTTTTAAAAAGGTGAATACAAGTTAACCTGTGCAGTTCAAACCTGTACTGTTCAAGGGTTAACTATATTTACAATAAGTCAGGGATTCTAACTCCAATGCACTAGATGATATAGAGCCTTGTTTTCAAACTTTTATTTGTACTGCCACCCACAGTAGTAAATACATTTAAATTTACATTGAGTACCAGTACAGATTTCACTGTCTATATTTATATTCATCTATCCTGAAAGGAATTTAATGAAATATTTACTATTGCTAGGAAAGATACATTGCTATTCTTCGTCCATTCCATTCTTTTCTATTTAATTTCTTAAAACATGCTGGTCATGACTGACTAAATGGATTTCACAGGCCCACTAAGGACTCACAACCCAAACTTTTAAAAACAGTATACAAGGAACAAACGGAACAAACCTTAGTCAACTAGAGATGCAAAAAGTATCATTTAACACAGGTAAGTAAAATAATAGAGGTTTAAGTATTTTTAAAGATTTGAAGGTAAACAGTAGAAGAAAAACCATTTAAACACTAAAATTTGTTGGTAGAATGGAGAAATGGAGAAAGGTTTATAATGTGAAGTCAATAATAAGGAAATAAAGTATTCCTGGAAGAAATTAAAGCAACACACAAAATAATGAACAAAAAAACAAAAATTACAGACTACAAAATAAAAGGTTTTTTAAAAAACTGAAAGCATAACAGAACTAAGATAAAACATACCCCTAAGGGCTAAGATTAAATCTCAGAGCTAAACCTAACTATAATACTTGCCATTGCAGGAGACACATCTACAATCTGATATCAAAAGACAATCAAAGACATATCAGGCGGGCTTCCCTGGTGGTGCAGTGGTTGAGAGTCTGCCTGCAGATGCAGGGGATGAGGGTTCGTGCCCCGGTCCGGGAGGATCCCACGTGCCGCGGAGCGGCTGGGCCCGTGAGCCGTGGCCGCTGAGCCTGCACGTCCGGAGCCTGTGCTGGCAGGCTGTAGCACATGGGCTTAGTTGCTAAGTTGCTAACTTAAGTTGCTAACTAAGCCCGTGTGCCACGTGGCTGCTGAGCCTGCACGTCCAGAGCCTGTGCTGGCAGGCAACGGAAGAGGCCACAGCAGTGAGAGGCCCACGTACCGCAAAAAAAAAAAAAGACATATCAGGCAAATGAAAACTGGGGACTTAATTTCAGTTTTGAACCACGCTGGATTCATTAAATGAATCAAAGAAAGGCACTTGAGTGTTGTATGAAAGGAGTGTTGTATGAAAGAAGAGAAGGTTAGCACTCCCCTTGACAAGGATGGAAGAGGTCCTTGGACCTGACAACATGCAAATGGTTAAGGCATTGCCACCTGCTTCAGGGCATCTAACTGTCATTTTTTGTAAATTTAAGAAAACTGAAATCATATCCAGCATCGTTCCTGATCACAACACTATGAGATTAGAAATCAATTACAGAAAAG
Source organism: Aethalodelphis obliquidens (assembly GCF_003676395.1). Taxonomy (NCBI): domain Eukaryota; kingdom Metazoa; phylum Chordata; class Mammalia; order Artiodactyla; family Delphinidae; genus Aethalodelphis; species Aethalodelphis obliquidens. The sequence continues at coordinate 14,283,285 of NW_020837959.1, forward strand.
AAAATGTATAAAACACAAACACGTGGAGGCTAAACAATATGTTACTAAACAACCAATGGATCACTGAAGAAATCAAAGAGGAAGTCAAAAAATACCTAGAGAAAAATGAAAACACAAGCCAAAACCTATGGGCTGCAGCAAATGCAGTTTGAAGAGGGAAGTTTATTTGAAAAATCTCAAATAAACAACCTAACCTTACACCTAAAGTAACTAGAGAAAGAACAACAAACAAAACCCAAATTAGTAGAAAGAAAGAAATCATAAAGATCAGAGCAGAAATAAATGAAGTAGAGACGAAGAAAACCAGAAAAGACCAATGAAAGTAAAAGCTGGTTCTTTGAAAAGAGAAAGTTGAAAAACCTTAAGCCAAACTCATTAAGAAAAAAGGGAGAGGGCTCAAATCAATAAAATTAGAATGAAAAAGAAGTTACAACTGACACCACAGAAATACAAAGGAGCATAAGAAACTACTACAAGCAACTCTATGCCAATAAAATGGACAACCTGGAAGAAATGGACAAATTCTTAGAAAGGTACAACCTTCCAAGACTGAACCAGGAAGAAATAGAAAATATGAACAGACCAATCACAAGTACTAAATTGAAGCAGTGATTTTAAAACTTCAAACAAAAACTCCAGGACAAGATGGCTTCACAAGAGAATTATATCAAACATTTAGAGAATTAACACCTATCTATCTTTCTGAAACTCTTCCAAAAAACTGCAGAGGGAGGAACACTCCCAAATTCGTTTTATGAGGCCATCATCACCCTGATTCCAAAACCAGACAAAGAATACCACAAAAAAAGAAAATTACAGGCTATATCTCTGATGAACATTGATGCAACAATCCTCAACAAAATACTAGCAGACCAAATCCAACAACACATTAAAAGGATCATACACCATGATCAAGTGGGATTTATCCCAGGGATGCAACGATTCTTCAGTATTCACAAATCAATAAGTGTGATACACTGAGGAGTAAAAACCATATGATCATCTCTAGAGATGCAGAAAAAGCTTTTGACAAAATTCAACACCCATTTATGATAAAAACTCCAGAAAGTGGGCATAGAGGGAAGCTGCCTTAACATAATAAAGGCCATATATGACAAACCCACAGCTAACAACATACTCAATGGTGAAAAGCTGAAAGCATTCCCTCCAAGATCAGGACAAGACAAGGATGTCCACTCTTACCTTTATTCAACATAGATTTGGAAGTCCTAACCATGGCAATCAGAAGAAAAAGAAAGAAAAGGAATCCAAATTGGAAAGAAGTAAAACTGGCACTGTTTGCAGATGACAAAATACTATACATAGAAAATTCTAAAGGTGCCACCAGAAAACTACTAGAACTCATCCATGAATTCCTTAACGCAGGATACTAAAGTAACACACAGAAATGTCTTGCATTCCTATATACTAACAAAAAATCAGAGAAATTAAGGAAACAACCCTATTTATCATTGCATCAAAAAGAATAAAATACCTAGAAATAAACCTACCTAAGGAGACAAAAGACTGGTACTCTGAAAACTGTAAGACACTGGTGAAAGAAATCGAAGGTGACACAAACAGATGGAAATATATACCGTGTTCCTGGATTGGAAAAATCAATATTGTCAACATGACTGTACTACCCAAGGCAATCTACAGATTCAGTGCAATCCCTATCAAATCACCAATGATAACTTTTCACAGAACTAGAACCAAAAAAATTTTAAATTTGTATGGAAACACAGAAGACCCTGAATAGCCAAAGCAATCCTGAGAAAGAAAAATGGAGCTGGAGGAATCACGCTCCCTGACTTCAGACTATACTGCAAAGCTACAGTCATCAAAACCGTATGGTACCGGTGCACAAACAGAAATATAGATCAATGGAACAGGATAGAAAGCCTAGAAATAAATCCACACACCTATAGTTTTGTCAATTAACCTATGAGAAAGGAGGCAAGACTGTACAATGGAGAAAAGACAGTCTCTTTAATTCGGTGGTGCTGGGAAAACTGGACAGCTACATGTAAGAGAATGAAATTAGAGCATTCTCAAACACCATACACACACAAAAAATGTAAGGCTATAAACTCTTAGAGGAAAACATAGGCAGAACTCTGACATAAATTGCAGAAATGTCTTTTTTGATCCACTCCCTAGAGTAATGAAAATAAAAACAAAAATATGCAAATGGGACCTAATTAAACTTAGAAGCTTTGTACAGCAAAGGAAACAAACAAAATGAAAAGACAACCTACAGACTGGGAGAAGATATTTGCAAATGATGTGATGACCAACAAGGTATTAATTTCCAAAATATACAAACAGTTCATATAGCTCAGTATCAAAAAAAGAAAAAAACCCAAACAACCCAATCAAAAAGTGGGCAGAAGACCTAAATAGACATTTCTCCAAAGAAGACACACAGATGACCATAAAGCATGTGAAAAGATGCTCAACATCACTAATTATCAGAGAAATGCAAATCAAAACTACAATGAAGTATCACCTCACACTGGTCAGAATGGACATAATCAGAAAGCCTAAAACAATAAATGCTGGCAAGGGTGTGGAGGAAAGGGAACCCTACTACCCTATTGGTAGGAATGTAAATTGGTACAACCACTATGGGGAACAGTATGGAAGTTCCTTATAAAACTAAAAATAGAACTACTATATTATCCAGGAATCCCATTCCTGGGCATATATTTGGAGAAAACCATGGTTCAAAAGGTTACATACACCCCAATGTTCATTGCAGCACTACTTACAATAGCCAAGACATGGAAGCACCTAAATGTCCTTTGACAGATGAATGGATAAAGAAGACATGGCATATATACACAATGGAACATTACTCAGCCATAAAAAGAAATAAATAATGCCCATCTGCAGCAACATGTGTGTACCTAGAGATTATCATACTAAGTGAAGTAAGTCAGACAAAAAAAGACAAATATCCTGTGATATCACTTACATGTGGAATCTTAAAAACATAATACAAATGAAGTTAGTTACAATACATAAATAGACTCACAGACATAGAAAACAAACTATTGGTTACCAAAGGGGAAACGTCGGGGGAGGAGGGATAAATCAGGAGCTTGGGATTAACATACACTCACTTCTATATGTAAAATTTTGGGCTGGCCAAAAAAATTCCTTCAGTTTTTAAGTAAAAATAAGACATTTTCTCCAAGAACTTCATTGAAAATTACTCACCGTTTTGTTCCACTACTTTCTGCCTTTTTTCAGGTAACTTCATAATTCCATCTTCCCCAAACTTATTGTCTGTTTGAGGAAAGAACTGTTCCAGGTACCTTTTATAGTCTTCCAGGGAACTGAAACTTTCTCCATTACGAGAATTTTGTAAAGACCGAAATAAATGGAAATCCGAAGATGCAATGTCTGGTGAATATGGCAGATGAATCAGAACTTCCCAGCCAAGCTGTAATGGTTTTTGCCTGGTCATCAAAAAAACATGCAGTCTTGCATTATCCTGATGGAAGATTATGCATTTTCTGTTGACTAATTCCAGATGCTTTTCGTCAAGTGCTGCTTTCAGTTGGTCTCATTGGGAGCAGTGTTGCAGCAAAACCAGAAATGAGTAAATGGCCTTAGGCACATACCAGCCAAACAGGCCTGCAAGAGTTAAGCAGTCTTGGTTAGTCTTTAGCTGTTACTACTAACACACACTTGTAGCTAGACTTGTCCTTCACAAAGCTAAACAAAGCCAATTACTCTCTGACTCCATATGAATTATACTCTGCACCTGGCATTCTTCTCCCCCTACACTCCCCTGTAGCATTCTGCATTTCAAAAACAAGGTTATGCCTGATAACTTCAGGGACACCCGACCTGGTTGCTGAGCCACCTGATGCCAGCTTTTGGCCATAAATTTGCAGAAGAAGGAAATGCAAGACCTTCATTAGTTTGAGCCTTATCACCTACCCCAGACCATGGAGTCTTAGCCTATAAAACCTTTCCCTATTCCCCAGGGATGGGGGGGGGGGCCACAGTTCTTGAGGTGGTAGCCTGCTGTGTCCTCTCTTTGCCTGGTAAAGAATAAAAGCTACTTTTTCTTGTTCTGCTAAAATTTCTCTTTGTATTTTTTTTTGGCATTGGTGAACAGAGAGCCAAGATTGTGGCATCAGCCGAACTTGCTGGAATTAATCGTTGGATTTCTGGAAGGAGCTCATAATAGAAGACTCCCTTCCAATCCCACCATATACACAACATCACCTTCTTTGGATGAAGACCACCGGTGCCTTTGGTGTGGTTGGTGGTGGTTCATTTCAACTGCCCTACAATCTCTTCTGTTCCACATTACTGTACAGTATCCACTTTTCATCTCCCGTCACAATTTGTTTTAAAAACGGACCGTTTACATTAGTTTCAGTAGAGAATTACACGTGGAAATATGGTCAAGAAAGTTTTTTGTGCTTAACGTATGTGGAAACTAAACATCAAAGCGATTAACATAACCAAGCTGGTGCAAATGATTTTCAGTGCTTGATCTGGATATTTTGAGTATGTCGTCTATCTCCTGCATGGTATAACGTTGATTTTTCTCAATTAATGTCTTGATTTGATTGCTATCAACTTAAACTGGTCTACCCAACCGTGGAGCATCATCTAGCAAGAAATCTCCAGCAGGAAACTTCACAAACCACTTTTGATACATTCAGTCACAGCACCTTCTCCATACACTGCACAAATGTTTTTCTGCATTTCAATTGCGCTTTTACCTTTCTTGAAATAATAAAGCATAATATGCCAAAAATGTTGCTTTTTTCTTCAATCTTCAATATTAAAATAGCTACACAAAAATTCACCAATTTTAAGTTTTTTAAATGCACGCTGATGTGACAGCTGTCACAATACAATGTAACAAAATTGTTTTGAATGAAGTTAAAGACAACTAAGTACTACTAGAGCTGACTTATGGAAAAAACTGAAGGAACGTTTTGGCCAACCCAATAGATAACCAACAAGGACCTACTGAATAGCACAGGGAAATCTACTCAATATTCTGTGATAACCTATATGAGAAAAGAATCTGAAAAAGAATGAATATATGTATAACTGAATCACTTTGCTGTGCACCCTGAAAGTAATACAGCATTGTAAATCAACTATACTCCAATAAAATTTAAAACAAAACAAAACAAAAAAAGGCACTTTAATAGAAAATGTAATTCATAGTGAAAAACCTAAGTCATGAATATCCAGGGACTGAAAATTTATAGCACTGAAATTAATCAAAACAAATTACAAGAACTATAAAATGGAACTTGGTACAGTATGAGACTAATTCACTTCTCTAGGTCCAAGTCACATCAAATGGACCAAAATAAATAAGAATAGAGAAAACCTAAATAATTAATAAAACCACTATAATTAAAAATTAAACTCTATACCTTAAATAGCCAATAGTCCATCTTTTTAAATGCCAAAAGAACATTCACAAAAAAATTACCTATAAACTAGAACTTAAAGTACTATTAAACACTGTTTCTGGGTGGAAATGGTATAGAGGACTTTTTTTTTTTTATCATAAGGCAATGAAATGAGTAAACTAGAAAACATACAAACAAAAAAATCCTCTATCCACAGGAAATTTTAAAGATCTCTTTCTCAAATAATTCTTAGGCCTAAGAGAAAACGACAACAAAATTGCAGAATCTATAAATAAAAACCTAACTGATGAAAGCACTACACACCAGAACCTATGGGATATAGCTAGAACAGTATTCAGAGAAAAGTTCACAGCCTTAAAATATTTATATTAATAAAAAAGAAAGAAAACAAACGTATTCAAGAAGTAAGAAGAAACAACAAAATAAACCAAAGGAAGGAAGGAATGATTAAAGATGAAATGCAGAAAGTGATAAATTATCAAAAAGAATACAAGTAGTAAGTGAATGTGAGAGTTCCTTCTTTGGGGGAGAAAACATAAAACTGTAACAGTTCATTAGAAGGGAAAATGAGGGCTTCCCTGGTGGCGCAGTGGTTGAGAGTCCGCCTGCCGATGCAGGGGACATGGATTCATGCCCCGGTCCGGGAGGATCCCACATGCTGCAGAGCGGCTGGGCCCGTGAGCCATGGCCGCTGAGCCTGCGCGTCCGGAGCCTGTGCTCTGCAACGCGAGAGGCCACAGCAGTGAAAGGCCCGCGTACCGCCAAAAAAAAAAAAAAAAAAAAAGGAAAATGAGTAGGGAATGGAGAGAGCATAAATACTATCTAGCCATTAAAAACAATGAAGTAACTATGTATTAATATAATCTGAGATATTTAAATGAAAAATCAAGGAACAACTATCATTTGCACTTAAAAACAAGGAAGGCCACATATGCACAAGTTCTTACTGATGCACAGAACATGTCAACAGAACAGTCAGCAATTGTGCTGGGGCTCCATCCTGGGGGAGGAGCTGTGTGATGACAGGAGTCGCAGAGTGACTTATTCATAAATTTTAAAAACCTATTTAAAAAAGTAAAGTTTTTACATAAAAATGGAATCTAAAAAAAAAAAAGTGGTTCTAATGAACCTAGGGGCAGGACAGGAATAAAGACGCAGATGTAGAGAATGGATTTGAGGATGGGGAAGGGGAGGGGGAAGGGGAAGCTGGGACGAAGTGATAGAGTGGCATGGACGTATATACACTACCAAGTGTAAAATAGATAGCTAGTGGGAAGCAGCTGCATTGCACAGGGAGATCAGCTCAGTGCATTGTGACCACATAGAGGGGTTGGATAGGGAGGGTGGGAGGGAGATGCAAGAGGAAGGGGATGTGGGGATATATGTATACATATAGCTGATTCACTTTGTTATACAGCAGAAAACAACGTTGTAAAGCAATCATACTCCAATAAAGATTAAAAAAACCAACTCTAACAATGTAGACTCTTAAATATAGTATATAAGTTGTGATAAAATATTTTTATACTTTTCATCTTAAAATCACAAGTGTAAATTAGTAACTAGATATTTTAAATTGTATTCACTATTCCAATATGCCAAATTCCCTTAAACATGACAAATGTATGAAATAAAAAATGTACAGATTTTTTTTAAAAAGTAAAGTTTTTGAATTTTGTAGCATTAGGTATATCATTTGTTTAAAAACTGATTATTAAAAATAATACATTTTAATTATTTAGAGTCTCTAAAGCTACTTAAAAGAACTGTGGATGCATTTTTTTTATTATTATTGGGAGGGAAGGGTTTAGTCTATAGCCTTTTAAAAAATCCCATAAAACGCTCTATATTCTCAAAGCACTTAGGCATCTGCTATCTCATCTGAAAGCACTTAGGCATCTGCTGTCTCATCTGATCCCTGTAATTAAGTGTGAAGAAGCTAAGCAGTGCTGTAATCCCTGCACTGCATACAGGTGAGGACCCTGAGGCTCAGAGACCTTGGGGGACATAAGGCCACATCGCTGCTAAGTGCCTCCTGCAGCCTATTCAAACTGGTCCAGGCTCCTAGGATATTAGGATTTCATAACTTTTGGGTTGTATCTAGTGATTTCATGAGTAGATAAAATGACACCTCTGTTACACAGTGGGAACAAAGAAACTTCCAAAAAACCTCAGTCATGTCTGCTTCATCACAGAAGAAACTGAATGACAGGCATTCATCCTTTGTTATGGGCTGAGTCCTGTCACCTTCTATTTTATATGTTGAAGTCCTAACCCCCAGTACCTCAGAATGTGACTGTATTTATTTATTTATTTTAACATCTTTATTGGGGTTTCTGCTTTATAACAAAGTGAATCAGTTATACATATACATATGTTCCCATATCTCTTCCCTCTTGCGTCTCCCTCCCTCCCACCCTCCCTATCCCACCCCTCCAGGCGGTCACAAAGCACCGAACCGATATCCCTGTGCCATGCGGCTGCTTCCCACTAGCTATCTACCTTACGTTTGTTAGTGTATATATATCCATGCCTCTCTCCGTGACTGTATTTAGAGACAGGATCTTTAAAGAGGCAAATAAGTTAAAGTGAAGTCATATACGTGGGCCCTAATCTAATATGACTGGTGTCCTTATAGGAAGAGATTAGGACACAGGCACACAGACGGATGACCATGCAAAGACACAGAGAGAAGACAGCACCTCCCAGCCAAGGAGAGAGGCCTCAGAGGAAAACAACCCTACCAACACTTTAACTTCAGACTTCCAACCTCCAGAGCTGTGAGGAAATAAATGTCCATTGTTTAAGTTGCATACTATGTGGTCCTTGTATGGCAGCCCTAGCAAACTAATGCATCATTCAGCTTTATGTATCTAAAAAGTACTTTCTCTGCGATTTCACGGATCATCTAAAAGGGTAAATCAGACTGATTCAGCTTGCCTGCACCAACGTTTTCAGAGAAGCAACTATGGGGTCAAGAAAACGTGGCTTGGAAGCACCTCTCCCCAGATGTTTTCTTTTCAAACGAATGAATTCTGTTTTGTTAGAGTGAAAAGCTTGACTTAGGCTAGTCCTCCCTGTGTTACAGCTCTGAACAGTGCATTGATATCTGATGCTTGCACGTTTAAAAAGTTGACAGTCTGACAGGTTGTTCTCCTAAGAAGACTGAGCATATGCAGAAATAATGTCAAGAGGATATTCAACTAGGATGGGAGTCAAGGTACGTATTTCCTTATGTCTTTCTGTAGAGGTGACCTGAGCCAGTGGCAGGACTGAAATCCAAGAGTGATGTTCTGCCACCCTGTGAACTTGGGTGACTGGCCCGCCTTGGCTACCACATGAAAGAAGCAGCGTTCTCAGGCTTGACACAGAGCAGAGTGCCTAGGGCGGAACTCAGCCTCCCCCACCAATTCACCCCCTGCGCTCCCTGGACCAGTTCTGTGACCTTAGGTGAGCCCTGGACCCAGTCTCCTCATCCATGACCTGGGATAAAAGACCATGATGAGGATTAAGTGCAATCATACATGTGAGAAGAATGTACAATAAATTATAAAGAACTATACAAATGTAACTTAACATTAATCTTGTTAAAGTAGGTGCAGGATTACTAGATCAGGAATCACAGGATTTCTAATTCTGTGACCTATCCCTGCTTTTGTATTTATGTTACAGTTGATTTAAAACATATACTGAAAGAACAGATTTCTAATTGTGTATCTGCTGCAAACTAGCTTAACACTAGTTATATATAGAAGACCACCTTCCTTCTAAGGGGCCTTAGTTTCCTCACCTGTAAAATGAGGATGTTGAACCCTATTATAAGACACTTTTTAAATGAAGACTGACACACAGGTGGGGACATCTCTCTTAGATGTGAAATGCCTAAGGTCAAAAGACCAAAAGGGTTTGGGAGATTCCTGGCCATTTTGTGCCTAGGTTATACAGGGAATCTCAAATTATTATCAGGTCTTCAGAAGGAAGGTCTCACTCTAGTAAATGAAAGTGCTGTGTGAATTTCAGGCATAAAAAAATATAGGGCTCCAAGGGCAGCTTCTGTATGTTCGCATACAATATAAGTACTTAGGAAAAGTTCAGAACACAGACTTCATCATCCCTAAACCTAGATGTGAACTCCAACTCTGCCCATTCTTCAGCCAGCTCTGTGACCCTGGACTGTTTCCTACTCTGTGAACAGTGGAAGGTACTGCTCTTCATTTCTAAGGAGGAGGAATGAGATGAAACAGTGACAGAGGGAACTTAGGCTACATTTTAGATAAACCTTTCTAAAGAATTACTTAGACACTGGGACATGTTTTCTTTAACTGATGGATTAAATATTTTACAAGTAATTTTATGCAGAAATGCAGAAAAGTATAAATCAGGAAAAATGCACCCATAATTTAATGCCCAGAGATAAAGTTTTGATGGAAAGATATCATATACAGTCGGAAACCTCTTCCCATGTGAGCCACGCATCTCAGTGGGCAAGAACACCAGCCCTCCCCTCCCTCCCTCCCTCCTTCCATCAACCCCACTCCCACCTTGTTCCAGAAAGAATTACAGGCAGCTGCATGACAATGGATAACCCTTAAACCAGACCTCAGTTATCACATCTATAGGAGATACTACCACCTGACCATTGTTAGAAATGTACGTGACCCAAATGTTACTCATCAAGCACCTTTCTCACGCCATGTACAGTGCTTAGTGCTTTCACACATCTCATCTCTGAAAATACTTTGTAAACCTTCAAGCACCATTCACTACAGTGTTAGGGTTACTGTGAATTCTTGATTTGTCCTGATGACAATTTCATCTTCTAGAAGGTACAGGAAGCATAGGGGGGCAACTGGACCTAATTCTAAACAACAAAGAATTAGGGAGAAAGTGACAGTATCATGAAGGAGTTTTCTTTACTCCTAGAAGATGAGAAAATAGAAGTGACCTACACCTTTCCCTGGTAGATCTCCCTAGGCCAGAAATATTCCAGATGTTTTTCCCCTCAAACTTCCTGGATGTTCCTTGACAGCACTCGTATCACAATGTGCTGAGCACCCCTCAGAATGAAACGTAGAGGGTCTGCAAAATGAGTGTTCTGTGCTGTATGGGAATCTGAACCCATGAAGTTGAAACATGTGCAAAGTCCAATCTGAAATCTCTCAGGCACATGTGCACATGCACGTCCTGCACCCCACCCTCACAGCTTCTGCAGGTGCTCAGCAGACCCACCTTCAACTTGCAGTGTGTTGTTAAGACCCAGTCATGAAGCTTTGTCTCTGGAGGCTTATAATTGAAAAGGGCACAGAGTGCTTATCAGACACCTGGTAGAGATCGTGTGAAGAGTAAATCCTGGAGACAAACTTTAATCACAACTCCCTGTGGCAGGCTTACCTGTTCTACTGTTTCAATGAGGGCTGCAGCCTCGTCCTTGCCCAGTTGTTGCACCATCTTGTAAAACAGGCCGTCTCTATCTTGCAGCAAATCATATGGCTTATCGTATTCTTCTAGTCTCCCTGAATCCAAAACCTGTTAATCAGCAGGGAAAAAACCCATTGCACACAATGTTTCACAATAAAGTATTATAACTCAGACAATATTTTGTAAAGGAACAGGAGGGGAAGAATAGAGAAAATCTGTTTGGGTGGTAGGCCTGGCTGGTATTTTAATGGTTTGATTAACTTGTTTTACTAGGCAGATAAAGGCCTAACCTGACCTTTTATTACTATAATGTTATAGGAAGGGAAGAAAAATGAGTTTTAGACTATGATTTCTTTAATTTTTATTGGAGTACAGTTGCTTTACAACGTTGTGTTAGCTTCTGCTGCACAGCAAAATGAATCAGCCGTACATATAAATATATCCCCTCCCTTTTGGATTCCCCCCCATTTAGGTCACCACAGTGCATCAAGTAGAGCACTCAGCAGTCTGGCATTTTATATTCTGCCCAGGGCATTTGGGGTGGTTATCATTAGTTAGTGCTTTTAGTTCTCAGATTCTGAGCTTTAACGGCTATTTATACAGATACACAGAGTTGGGAAATTTCTTGATTTAAGAAAATCAAACTCTATCTAAAATCAGGTTGATGTCATACAAACCAGATGGCAGTGACCTGACAGCAATTGTTAAGTTGGTTTGACAGAATCTTAGTATTTGGGAAAAAAGTAAATGCCTCCAGAATTTCTTTAGGGTTGTGAACTAAAAAATTGCCTGTCATATCAGTGAACAAAGGATGTTGCAGCCATCAAGCCACCACACTACAGCTGCCCCGACAATAAGCCCTGAGGGAACTCAGGATAGAACCAGAATGTGTGCGGCCACCCCCAACAGTGCACGCTGAGGAGACTCAGGATGAGAAAAACACAGGATACTGGCCTCAGACAGCTGAGGTGCACATCAAAGGAATTTCAATGAGCCCAGACTTTGCATCTTCCCATGTATAGAAAAGCACTAAATTCATTAACTTGGGATGTCTGGTTTTCTTTGATTAACAGTAATCTTTTAATGTTCTGACTACCTGGTCTTTTGTTGCAAAAATTACGTATACTGGCTCATCCCCTTGCCTCTTCAGAACCATTTCTCAGTGTTATGAGATGCTTTGTCCCTAAGTCCTCACAATGTCCACCACATAAAACGTAACACTCAGCTTCCAGGTTGTGCTTTTTTTTTTTTTCTTTTTCAGTCGACAGGGTCCTGGATTATGTTAGTTGCTAAGAGGAGCAGAATCCCTTGTCTGAGAGGTTAAGATGCTTCTTCAACTTGGCTTTGATTGTAGTTTATTATTCTGAGAGTGAAAGGCTGGCAAAAAGAGCTGCTACATAAGCAGCATTAGCAGAATTTCTCTGCACAGAAGAAATCCCTAGAAATCCAATTTTTTCTTGAACTAACACTAAAGAAGCAAGTAAGAAACTGAGCTTCAAATTCTAATGCTCACAGCCCGCACAGTACCTGGGAACAGCCCAATCTGAACTGCCGAGGATCTGAATCTGTTTTCACAAGTTATCTTTCTTTGCTTCTTTTTCTTTCTCTCTTCAGCTGTCTGCTGTTCAGCCCTTTTGTGCACATTGATATATCCCTAGTTGAAAATTAAAAGGGAGAGGAAGGGGGTCTTAACTCTGCCTTTCTACTTATTAGTGGCTTTGCATAATGGTTTTAGAGGGAAAAAAAGAATCTGAAACAGTTGGCCCAAATGACATAGCTATAAAGATAGTTCTGATGTTAGGTGGTACTTAGTTCTTCATGTAGAGTAACTGTATCTTAAGAGAATAATGCAGCAACTCTAAACAGGACACAGGTTGTTCTTCCATATCTAGTATTGCAGTTAATTCCATCCTATGTCATTTAATTGGAAACATTTATTAAGTCTCCTAAGGGCAGAAAAGTGGTCAAGATAGTGGAGTAGGGGGATGCAGAGTTCACATCTCCCCACAACTAGGGCACCTACCAGACTCTGGGGATGGGAGCAACCCCTGAGCAACTGGACTACAAACTCCAGTGCTGGAAGCCTCAGGCCAAACAACCAATAAGATAGGAACACAGTCCCACCCATCAAAGAAAAAAAGATGACAAAAAAATATGTTACAGATGAAGGAGCAGATGAAGGTAAAAACCTACAAGACCAAATAAATGAAGAGGAAATAGGCAACCTACCTGAAAAAAATTCAGAGTAATGATAGTAAAGATGATCCAAAATCTTAGAAATAGAATGGAGGCACACATCGAGAAAATACAAGAAACGTTTAACAAAGACCTAGAAGAAATAAAGAACAAACAGAGATGAACAATACAATAACTGAAATAAAAAATACACTAGAAGGAATCAATAGCAGAATAACTGAGACAGAAAAATGAATAAGTGAGCTGGAAGACAGAATGGTGGCAATAACTGCTGAGGAGCAGAATAAAGAATGAAAAGAATTGAAGACAATCTCAGAGACCTCTGGGACAACACTAAACGCACCAACATTCGAATTATAGGGGTCCCAGAAGAAGAAGAGAAAAAGAGAGGGTCTCAGAAAATATTCGAAGAGATTATAGTCGAAAACGTCCCTAACACGGGAAAGGAAATAGCCACCCAGGAATCTCAGAGAGTCACATACGGATAAACCCTAGGAGAAACACACCCAGATGCATATTAATCAAACAAACAAAAATAAAATTCAAAGAAAAAATATTAAAAGCAGCAAGGGAAAAGCAAAAAATAACATACAAGAGAATCCCCATAAGGTTATCAGCTTATTTTTCAGCAGGAACACTGCAAGCCAGAAAGGAGTGGCAGGATATACTTAAAGTGATGAAAGAGAAAAACCTACAACGAAGATTACTCTACCCAGCAAGGATCTCATTCAGATTTGACCAAGAAATCAAAAGTTTTACAGACAAGCAAAAGCTAAGAGAATTCAGCACCACCAAACCAGCTTTACAACAAATGCTAAAGGAACTCCTCTAGGCGGGAAACGTAAGAGAAGAAAAAGACACAGAGGAAAAAAAAAACAAAAAACTAAAATAATTATGAAAATCGCAATAGGAACATACATATTGACAATTACCTTAAATGTAAATGGATTAAATGCCTCAACCAAAAGACACAGACTGGCTGAATGGACACAAAAACAAGGCCCCTATATGTGCTGTCTACGAGAGACCCACTTCAGCCCTAGGGGGACACACAGACTGAAAGTGAGGGGATGGAAAAAAATACTCCATGCACATGGAACGCAAAAGAAAGCTGGAGTAGCAACACTCATATCAGATAAAATAGACTTTAAAATAAAGATGGTACAAGAGACAAGGAAGGACACTACATAATGATCAAGGGATCAATCAAAGAAGAACATGTAACAACTGTAAATATTTATGCACCCTACATGGGAGCACCTCGATACATAAGGGAAATGCTAACAATTATAAAAGGGGAAATCAACAGTAACACAATGGTAGTAGATTTAATTGATATAGGACATTCCACCCAAAAGTGGCAGCATACACTTTCTTCTCAAGTGCACATGGAACATTTTCCAGGATAGATGATATCTTAGGTCACAAATCAAGCCTCAGAAAATTTAAGAAAATTGAAATTGTATCAAGCATCTTTTGCGACCACAACACTATGAGATTAGAAATGAATTACAGGAAAAAAAACCTGTAAAAAAACACAAATACATGGAGGCTGAACAGTGTGGTACTAAAAAACCGAGAGATCACTGAAGAAATCAAAGAGAAAAAAAAATACATAGAAACAAATGACAGTGAAAACACAGTGACCCAAAACCTATGGGATGCAGCAAAAGCAGGTCTAAGAGGGAAATTTATAGCAATTCAGTCTCACCTCAAGGAACAAGAAAAATGTGAAATAAACAATCTAACCTTACACGTAAAGCAACTAGAAAAAGAAGAACAAACAAAATGCAAAGTCAGTAGAAGGAAAGAAACCATAAAGATCAGAGCGGAAATAAATGAAAAAGAAATGAAGGAAACAATAGCAAAGATCAATAAAACTAAGAGCTGGTTCTTTGAGAAGATAAACAAAACTGATAAACCTTTAGCCAGACTCATCAAGAAACAAAGGGAGAGGGCAAATCAATAAAATTGGAAATGAAAAAGGAGAAATTGCAACTGACACCTCAGAAATACAAAGGATCATAAGAGACTACTGTGAGCAACTATATGCCAATATAATGGACAACCTAGAAGAAATGAACAAATTCTTGCAAAGGTACAATTTTCCAAGACTGTACCAGGAATAATTAGAAACTATAAAGAGACCTATCACAAGTAATGAAACTGTAATTAAAAATCTTCCAACAAACAAAAGTCCAGTACCAGTACCGGACGGCTTCACAGGCAAATTCTATCAAACATTTAGAAAGAGCTAACACCTATCCTGCGCAAACTCTTCCAAAAAATTGCAGAGGGAGGAACACCTCCAAATTCGTTCTACAAGGCCACCATCACCTTGATACCAAACCCAGACGAAGATATCACAGAAAAAAGGAAATTACAGACCAATATCCCTGATGAACATAGATGCAAAAATCCTCAACAAAATACCAGCAAACAGAATCCAACAACACATTAAAAGGATCATACATGATGATCAAGTGGGATTTGTTCCAGGAATGTAAGGATTCTTTAATATATGCAAATCAATTAATGTGCTACACCATATTAACAAATTAAGGAATAAAAAACATGATCATCTTGACAAATGCAGAAGCTTTTGACAAAATTCAACACCCATTTATATGATAAAAACTCTCCAGAAAATGGGCATAGAGGGAACCTACTTCAACATAATAAAGGCCATATATGACAAACCCACAGCAAACATCATTCTCAATGGTGAAAAACTGAAAGCATTTCCTCTAAGATCAGGAAGAAGACAAGGTTGCCCACTCTCACCACTATTATTCAACATAGTTTTGAAAGTCCTAGCCACGGCAATCAGAGAAGAAAAAGAAATAAAAGCAACAAATTGGAAAAGAAGAAGTAAAACTGTCACTGTTTGCAGATGACATGATACTATACACAGAAAATCCTAAAGATGTCACCAGAAAGATACTAGAACTAATCAGTGAATTTGGTAAGGTTGATGCATACAAAATTAATGCACAGAAATCTCTTGCATTCCTATACAGTAACAACGAAAGATCAGAAAGAGAAATTAAGGAAACAATCCCATTCATCATCGTAACAAAAAGAATAAAATACCTAGGAAGAGGACTACCTAAGGAGGCAAAAGACCTGTACTGAGAAACCTATAAAACACTGATGATAGAAATCAAACATGACAGAAACAGATGGAGAAATATACCACGTTCTTGGATTGGAAGAATCAGTGTTGTGAAAATGAGTATACTACCCAAAGCAATCTACAGATTCAATGCAATCCCTATCAAATTACCAGTGGCATTCTTCACAGAATTAGAACAAAAAATTTTACCCTGAAGAATCAGGCTCCCTGACTTCAGACTATACTACAAAGCTACAATAATCAAGACATCATGGTATTTGCACAAAAACAAATATAGATCAATGGTACAGGATTAAAAGCCCAGATATAAACCCATGCACATATGGTCAACTAATTTATGACAAAAGAGGCAAGAGTATATACAATGGAGAAAAGACACTTCAATAAGTGGTGCTGAGAAAACTGGACAGCTACATGTAAAAGAATGAAATTAGAACACTACCTAACACCATACACAAAAATAAACTCAAAATGTATTAAAGGCCTAAATGTAACACCAGACAGTATAAAACTCTTAGAGGAAAACATATGAAAAACACTCTTTGACATAAAGCACAGCAAGATCTTTTTTGACCCACCTCCTAGAGTAGTGAAAATAAAAACCATTAGGGCAGGCTTCCCTGGTGGCGCAGTGGTTGAGAGCTCGCCTGCCAATGCAGGGGACACGGGTTCATGCCCCGGTCTGGGAAGATCCCACATGCCGCGGAGCAGCTGGGCCCGTGAGCCATGACCCCTGAGCCTGCGCGTCCGGAGCCTGTGCTTTGCAACAGGAGAGGCCACAACAGTAAGAGGCCCGTGTACCACAAAAACAAACAAAAACAAATAGGGCTTCCCTGGTGGCGCAGTGGTTAAGAATTCACCTGTCAATGCAGGGGACACGGGTTCGAGCCCTGGCCTGGGAAGATCTCACATGCCGCGGAGCAGCTAAGCCTGTGTGCCACAATTACTGAGCCTGCACTCTAGAGCTCGCGTGCCACAGCTACTGAGCCTGCATGCCTAGAACCCGTGCTCCACAACAAGAGAAGCCACTGCAATGAGAAGCCCGCTCGCCGCAACTAGAGAAAGCCTGCTTGCAGCAAGAAAGACCCAGCGTACCCAGAAGTAATAAAAAAATAAAATTTTTAAAAAAACAAAAACAAATGGGACCTAATTAAACTTAAAAGCTTTTTCACAGCAAAAAAGCATAAGACAAAAAGACAGCCCTCAGAATGGGAGAAAATATATGTAAACGAAGCAACAGGATTAATCTCCTGAATACACAAACAGCTCATGGAGCTCAATAGCAAAAAAAACAAACAACCCAATAAAAAAATGGGTGGAAGACCTAAATAGACATCTCTCCAAGGACATACAGATAGCCAAGGGGCAAATTAAAGGATGCTCAACATCACTAATTATTAGAGAAATGCAAATCAAAACTACAATGAGGTATCACCTCACACCAGTCAGAATGGGCATCATCAAAAAATCTACGAATAATAAATGCTGGAGAGGGTGTGGAGCAAAGGGAACCCTCTTGCACTGTTGGTGGGAATGTAGATTGATACAGACGCTGTGGAGAACAGTAGGGAGGTTCCTTAAAAAACTAAAAATAGAACTACCATATGACCCAGCAATCCCACTGCTAGGCATATACCCTGAGAAAATCATAACTCAAAAGGACACATGTACCCCAATGCTCACTGCAGCACTATTTACAATAGCCAGGACATGGAAACAACCTAAATGTCCAATGACAGATGAATGGATAAAGAAGATGTGGTACATATATACAGTGGAATATTACTCAGCCATAAAAAGAAACGAAATTGAGTTATTTGTAATGAGGTGGATGGACCTAGAGTCTGTCATGCAGAGTGAAGTAAGTCAGAAAGAGAAAATCAAATACTGTATGCTAACACATATATATGGAATCTTAAAAAAAAAAAAAGGGTTATGAAGAACCTAGGAGCGGGATGGGAATAAAGACGCAGACCTACTAGAGAATGGACTTGAGGACACGGGGAGGGGGAGGGGTAAGCTGGGACAAAGTGAGAGAGTGGCATGGACATATATACACTACTAAATGGAAAATCAATAGCTAGTGGGAAGCAGCTGCATAGCACACAGAGATCAGCTTGGTGCTTTGTGACCACCTAGAGGGGTGGGATAGGGAGGGTGGGAGGTAGGGAGACGCAAAAGGGAGGAGATATGGGGATATATGTATATGTATGGCTGGTTCACTTTGTTATAAAGCAGAAACTAACACACCATTGTAGAGCAATTATACTCCAGTAAAGATGTTAAAAAAAAAAAAAAATACAGGCCCAATCCCTGAGAGTATGGTTTGATATTCTGGATTGGGTTTCCGGAATCTGTCATTACTTAAAAAAAAAAAAACAAAGCTTTCAGAACAATTACTTGCTTTCCACAAAGGAAAGAGGTACAGGCTTCCCTAGGAGATACTGCAGGTTCAGTTCCAGAACACCAGAATGAAGTGAGTATTGCAATAAAGTGAGTCACATGAATTTCCTGATTTACACTATACTGCAGCCTGTCAAGTGTGCAGTAGCATTGTGCAGAAAAAAACAATGTACAGACCTTAATTTAAAAATAATTTATTGCTAAAAAATACTAACCATCATCAGAGTCTTTAGCAAGTCACAGTAGTAACATCAAAGATCACTGATCACAGATCACCGTAACAGATGCAGTGATGGTGAAAAAGTTTGAAATACTGTGAGAATTACCAAAATGTGACAAAGACGCGGAGTGAGCAATATTGTTGGAAAAATGGCACTGATAGACTTGCTCTACACAGAGATGTGACAAACCTTCAATATGTAAAAAAAAAAAAAAAAAATTAGTATCTGTGAAGTGCAATAGAAAAAGGTATGCCTTTATTTCTAAAGCAAGCAAGAAAAAAAAACTGCCTCAAAAATCAGTTTAAAAAAAAATCAGTTTTGAGAAAGATTATTTATTGGTGTTTTTGTTGAACTGAAAGTCAACTGATAATCATAAGCTCTAGAACAAAATACAGGGTTTACACCTGTGGTGGATGGAGCACAGAAGACAATTCCCCAGCTCTGAAGCTAGGGGATGCATGTCTCTTGGGTCCTCTGAGGTCTAATCCTGCCATTCCTACCAAAGGAGTCAGCGACCGCAACCAGCTAGGACCAGGATATAAACAAGTGGCCAAGTTTACAACTCCTGGTGGGACCTCCCCGTGTTATCACTGATGAAATCTTGGCCAGGGAGCCCTAAACCGAACGTCTCCCAACACAGGAGTGGGAAGGGCAGCTCCACAGTGAAGGACAAGGTCCACCATGAAAAACATCGGTCATCGCAAAGGTGACAGGCTCCAAAGAGAACCCTTGCATTTCCCTTCTCCCTCTGTCTTCCCCATTCACCCAGATGGTCAGTCTCCACACCCAGAAACCAGTATCAACTCCTCTCTTCCCTCAGATCCCACGTTCGATCCATCACACAGTCCACTTGGCTCCACTTTGTTATCCACCCCAAATCCAACCATCTCACCATTTCCACCGCTAGCACCTTAGTCTAAGCCACCAACAGTCGAGAAAGTGCACAACTGTAAGAGAGAGTGAACACTGCATTTGGAGAACTGAAAGACCATCAATGTGGTTTTAGCTCTAAAGGAAAGAGGGAGAGCTGAGAAGGACAAAACTAGAAAGGTGGGGAGGGACCAGGATGTAAACTGCTTTGTAAAACCAACACTGACCAAGAGAGAAAAATTTGAGGCTATAGAAATTTACCAGAAGATACTGGTAAGTAAAGCATTAAACAAATGGACATATTTTGATAATGGCAACAAAGTTGATTGATTCACATCTATGGACGTTCACACCTGTGGATCAAGTGCTGATGGATAAAACTTAGGACTGAAGAGCTGACACGTCTGGCAAGTTTTGTCCTGCCTCACTGTTTCCCTAACCGACCATATATTGCAAGGTGACTGCAATACCAAAAACCAAAAATAAAACTCCAGGGTATATTTAGGAGAAAAGAATTTATTTGAATGGACCCCTAACTGAGCTAGAGATCAAGCCATCTTTCTGCTGCTGCCTCTAAAGCCTGGCAAGGGGCTTGAAACAGGTAGATTTCACAGCATCATTCGTTTATTGTGGAAGGAGGACACTTTTGGGGATAGTCTGAGAAATACAATGCTGCAATGCTGAGAGCTAAGAACAACAAAGTGATGGTAAAAAGTAGAACTAAAATGTTACTTTTCCCATTAGCATTCATTCAAGACCACAAAACGAGAGGGACTTCCCTGATGGCACGCAGTGGTTAAGACTCCATGCTCCCAATGCAGGGGGCCCAGATTCGATCCCTGGTCAGGGAACTAGATCCCACATGCTCTGCATGCTGCAACTAAGGAGTCAGCGAGCCACAACTAAGGAGTCCTCCTGCCGCAACGAAGACCTGGTGCAACCAAATACATAATTTTTTTTAAAAAAACACACAAAATGAGGGACTAAGGATGCCTGATGCTAAACGTTTCTGGAATTTAAGAGTCACTGTCCTGCAATCTTGGAATGTTACCTGATCCCTCATGAAAGTCTGCAGGAGAGGCCTGCTTCCTACTGTGATGTCCTATTCCAGATGACCAGACACACTGCTTGGAGCCCAGAGCATCCCTTTGGTTGGGGATGCCCCACTCCTGTCGTCTGCCTCCCCAGAGCTCACTCCTGTGCACGTCCAGCTCGGGGGAGTGAGGCTAAAGGCACTGCTTCAGTGCTGACACTCTGCTATCTACTCAATGCCCCCACTGATGATCCCATCTGACAATGAATGTGAAGTAGGATGGGAGGTGATATTCCAGAAACGTCCTAAGAAGTCAAGAGAGATAGTACCATTATCATTAAACATAAGGAAGTTTGGGTATTACTGATTATTACTTGTTTTTTTATGGACCATCAAATTCACTGGTTAAATAACTTCATCTGTTGCCTCCTATGCATTATATGCAGGCATTCTTTATCTGTTTCATTACTAATCAGCATCACTGGATACTGTGGTGTCTCCTGACAGTAGTTATACCATCCATAAGATGAGTGAAATCAGCTCACTGTCACAGGCTACAGGTTAACCTTAAAATACCCTGCATTCCTTGAGATTATATGCAGCCAAAGGTTTTTTCCTTTAAGGGATGATTCCCTTATCATTTTATGAAGCCACACCCTAACATTTATTGAAACTCAGCAGGGAAAGAACAAAGAAAGAAGATGAATGAGAGAGAAAAGTAATAGAGGGAGGAAGGAAGGAAATATTAAATTACTAAGGAAGAAAAAGCCAATCAAACCTTGAAGGAAGATACTAGACAGATATCCAGAGGCCCAAGCTTTGTGTGCAGAGTCCAGATTTACTGTGTGAGACTTACTAGTTGTTTATATGCAGTATCTCAGCCCCTGATCCACTTTTGTTTCTGTACTCTCATCTGTGATGCAAAGGCTGGGTCTCTGCAAATCTCATGTCAGAAGACCTTTGGCCAGCTAGCCTCTGTTAGGTTTTGTCAGTAGGGGGCACTAGAGGGAGACTGAAGGTGGGAATCAGAGCTAATGGTCTACCTGGTTTCTGCTGCTCCTGCAGCATCATCTCAGCAGTGGGACCTGACTCCAGCTCCCAGCTTCTATTAGCACATGGAGAACTAGCCTCATTGTGCTCCCTCACAAATATGGCCAGCAACTAGGCAGTGACCTCTCCTTGGAAGTCTGAGCACTGACTCTTTAGAGCCTCTTTTCTGAGTTCTTAGTTCTGGAGATCTGTCCTGGGACACAGTAGCTGCTTCCTAAAATTACTACCCCAGTGTTTCATTTTTCTAGCCCTCCAATTCCTGTGTAACAAATTTCCTATATTAAATCCTTTCTGTTGAAATACTTTGTTTTTCTCACTAGGCCCTTTCTTCTCATGGACTCCCCTCTGACAGCAACAGCTGAGAAATTCTGCAACCTTAGCCAACAACCTCATGGCAGTCTACATGAAAGGCTAATTTTTTGATTAAGGGAATCCAAAAATGCTGAAACAATTGTGACACAGCCAAGATGACCATCTTCTACCTCTCTGAAATATGAAGCCATAAGTTGGGTTTGGAATATTTTCATGGTTGGCCATCTTAAAAAAATGACAATTTAATAAACTTTTAACTCATTAAGGACCAGAGACGTATGTCTTTTATTATCTGAACATCATCGACCAGAGACATTTCAATATTCACTTACATAACAAATCGCCAGCCACAGGTGTTAATTTCTGCAAAAATCCCCCAGTCAGTAATGTGTTAACATGAAAATATGAAATTACTGGATATAGTATTTAATAGCACATTGTGAAAGTATAGTTAAGTACTTGAGTTATTGTCAGGAATGAGAGGAGAAACTAAGAGAAAATTAAATTATTGGAGGTTCCTTCCTATCAAGTTTTACAAGGAAGGATGTGTTGAAAAATTGAACATAAATGGAAACAAGTGAAATTCCACAGGTGAAGGTCTTACCATTATCCTGTCGCTGTCAATAATGGTGGTCAATCTGTTTGTGATGGTTAGCACAGTGCACTGAACAAATTTCTCATGGACTATTTTTGTATTAACTCATCAGTTCTGGAATCAGAAAAGTTGATTTAGTTCAGTATAGACAGGAAAAGTGGACTTAAGACTTTAAAATATCATGATATATTATAATGTTTTTAAAATCAATATTTCAAGACATAATCTTTTTCCTAAAAAAACTAAGTATAAAAAGTCTTAGAAATTTACTATTTTTCATAAAACAATGGAAAATAGTCTTCCCTCAAAATTGCTTGAAACTATCAGGAGCTGGATTTAGGAATCTAGCTCTCATAGGATGCCTAGTAACAACATTAACACCATATAACATGCTTTGGTTTCTTCTTTTGTTTTCTGGAATTAATGTTAACAAGAGACATCTTTCGGGCAAAGAGAACACTTAGAAACATTTCTCAGCATCACTAAATGTTTTCCATTTACAACACTTAAATTTTGGATACCAGGTTTCATGGACCTCAGCTCCATACCTTGGGTCCACATTTGATGTGGCTTTGTCAATAATCAATATCTGACTTTTCCTGAGAATAGTCCTAGCAAGACACACCAGTTGTCTCTGTCCAGCACTGAAGTTCGATCCTGATTCTGCTAATTCAGTATCCATTTTGCCAGGAACACTTTTGATGGCTTCTTTAAATTATACCTGTGGATACAGAAAGAACATTTTTCCTGAACAAACTGCTACTGAAGCAGACACTCCTCTTAGACATTAGAGCTTTGAAGTCCTCATGACTTCTTACGTATCTTACATGTACAGCCACGTGATGGGGAGAGCTATTTCCAATTAGCATTCACTGAGAAAGATGTAGAGTCAAGTCAGGACAGGAAAATATCAGTGTCCCCCTTCCCTGCCACATGACACCTACCAGAAACCCCACCTAAGGATTAGTTAAGGAAGTTTCTCAAAAAATGAAGCTATTTCTCCCAGTGTGGTTTAAATGGAAAAGTTAAAATGATTTTATGGTTGAGTCAAGTTTACCAAAGTACATTTTGCATATGGGTTGGTACATTAAAGGGAAACTTCAAAAAAATATATATATATACATATATATATATATTACGGGAAGTATGGTTCTTTTAGATATAATCTTATCAGCACTTTACAATTTTGGAAGGTCTAAAAGTTTAAAAAAATACGAATTCAAACAATGGCAAACTGCACCTCATACATTAGTAATCCTGGGGCCTATTCTGGTAATGGTTCTTTCCCAAGTTTAATCTCATAAATACTGGACCAGTTAAGTGCATTTTCTTCAATGTCAAAAATGTCTTGCAGTGAATGAAAATCCATGAAAAACAGGATACAACATAACATCTTATTTCCCCCAGACTATGGGTATAGGTGGTGTTTATATTAATGTATCTTCATAAAACTGTAATCATAAGATAAAAAAGAAAACCAAGCTTTCAACTTCCGAAGTTAATCTGAAAGTACATTGGGTGGTAGGGATCAATTCAACGAATATTTATTTTAGAGAAGTACTACAGAACAAGAACCAAACTCAGGCTGTATTTGAAGTTAAAGAACAAAGAGTAAATACATTTCAAATTAAGACACCAACAGATTGATGAGTGATGGCCAATGATCAGGGACACAATTATAGTGTCAAATAACAAAACACCAAGGGTGAGTGGGCAATATTTTCGTGGTATCCTAAATGCTGAAGCACTTCTATGAATGTGATCCCAAACTGTGCTCCTGTTGAAGTCCAATCCCAAGAAAGGGGAATTCAGAGTTAGGATTAAATATGGTATTCGTATTTAGTGACTGCATGAAAAGTACAAAAATCTAAAGGGTAAGATTTGTATTGTGGTGCAAGTGGGTTGGTGTTTCTTAAAACTGACATCCTGACTTTGAAGAAATAATTTTACACTTGCCCCTTACTGGGATGGCATCTCATCACTAATCTGGTTTTTTACTTTCCTTCCAGTTGTCCATATTTGCCTCATGAGGAATAAGGGTTGTGAGAAGCAGTGTTTTTCAGAAAATACTGTTTTCTGAGATTCTGTCTTCATTTATGAATCAGGGATGGTTATGAGAATAATAAGAATATGAAGGCTTTCTATAGTATAATCATATATTCAAGTTATTGGTTTGGCCAAAAAGTTCATTCGGTTAACGAATACATCATTCAATAAAGGTCTTGGTGAACATGAAAAATGTCTTTTATTTTTACTTAAAACTGAACTAACTTTTTGGCCAACCCAGTATAATTTAATATTAGAATGGAAAAAAACACAATAGAGTCAGTAGACAGTAATAACTAGGAGTTACAACTGGAGAATCTGAAAACAGATAATAGTGTGATATTACTATTAAATTTCTTGATTTAGAAAACTGTGTTATGTGAGAGAATGTCCTTGTTCTTGCAAGGTGTATATTTATGTATTTAAAGGTGAACTGCAACTTTTAATAAACATTTCTACAACTTACAAGCAGTTCAGCAAAATATATGGAAGAGAGGAAGCAAATGTGGAAAAATATTAACAGCTGGTGAATCAAGGTGAAGGTGCATATGTGTTCATCATACTACTCCTTCCATGTTCTTGTGATCTGAAAATTTTAAAACAAAAAAATTGGAGCCTTGCAGCCAGACAGCCTGGGCATAAGTCCTACCTGGCTCTGCCAATTGGGCAACTTCCTGAAGTTTATCTTAGCTTCCTAAACTCTAAATAAGACTATAGTATAATAAAGGTGTTTACCTCCTAACATTGTCAGAGTATAAAATGAGTCATTATGTGTAGAATTTACAACAGTGATTGATACAAAGAGATCAACAGATATTGCCCATTATTAATAATGCTGTCAGCTAGCCCCTCTTCCTGTTCTGCTTTATTTTTCTCCTTTGCAAGTATCAGCACTGAGACTTTGTTACATATGCATTGGCTTGTTTTCCATCTTCCCCAGGAGAATTTAAGTTCCAAAAGGGTAGAGACTTTGTTTCTTTTAATGACTGTGATAACCCCAGAATCTGAAACAATGGCTGTCTAGAAAGCTCTCAGTAGATATTTGTTGGCTGTATGAATGAAGCCACAAGTTCATCTCTTCTTGTGACATGTCTGTTCCTATAAATTAGAAAATAAATCCATATAAATAGATAATTTATATATAACACTATTTTCTTATTAAATATAAGTATAAAAGGAATATATTATTAAACAACTGGCTCCAAGATATCATAACATCATACTTTAAACTGTGGAAAGAACTTAAAAAAGTTATAATTTAAGGAAAATGGAGCATATAATACTATTAAAAACTATACAACTCAGTATAGAATACTTCAGATCTTTTTTGAGCTTTGGAAAATAATAAACTATAGCAAAACTGAAAGGTAACAAACTGAACTTATGGGGGCTTCCCTCGTGGTGCAGTGGTTAAGAATCCGCCTGCCAGTGCAGGGGACACGGGTTCAAGCCCTGGTCCGGGAAGATCCCACATGCCGTGGAACAACTAAGCCCGTGCGCCACAACTACTGAGCCCGTGCCCTAGAACCCGCGAGCCACAACTACTGAAGCCCATGCGCCCAGAGCCCATGCTCCACAACAAGAGAAGCCACTGCAATGAGAAACCCATGCACCACAATGAAGAGTGGCTCCCGCTCACCGCAAGTAGAGAAAGCCCGGGCGCAGCAACGAAGACCCAATGCAGCCAAAAATAAAATAAATAAAATTTTAAAAATATATAAATAAACTGAACTTATAGGGTACCTTATTTCTATCATCATAAACATTTTCAAAGTAATCTGCGTGTACTGTATCTACCAACCAGGTGCCAACGCCCCTCATAGGAAGTTAACACAGATGTCAGATGGTTTTCACATTTTATGGAACGTTCTTTTCAAAAAGAAAGGCTGGTGTGGGCTGGAAAGAGAGAGTGAAATGCAGTCAACAGATGGGGAAGAGATTTTAGTAGAGCAGAGCCAGCAGTAAATGAAGTAAAAGGAGAGCCTGCTCACCTAAGTACAAGGCCCAGAGAAATGGAAATGTGACCTGTCGCCAAAGCCAGGACTGAATCACGTGGTTCCTGATGCACAGGCTGCAGATTTCTGTATCTTGGTTTTCAGTATGATGAGACATACTTGTGTCCTAACAGAGGATCAACGTATCAACATAGAACATAACAGTGATTTCTTCACAGTTTTGACATGACATAGCACTCTCAATTGTAAATCCCAGTATCTAAGCTGTTTTGTTTTTTTTAATAGAAGCAACACATCGATGATTCATTTCCAGAGTTTTATCTGCTGTGCTCTTTTAACCTTTGAGTGATAAAGTGCTTCATCTTCTTCACTCACTACTTACGCTATATTTGTAGAGCTGCCCTTGCTTTTCAGGTGCCCTAATTGGCACCAATTTCTGATGAACTTTCTTCAGTTTACAGTCAGCTGGCTATTCTTCAGTATAAGAAAAACATATTTCAGCATATTTTGAAAAGTAACCAAGATGAGACGGGCACCATTATTAGGACTGTCTCCCTTCTGAATGTCCATCTCCACCAAGGGAGAAGGAGGAGACAGAACTAAGAGGACCTAAAAAAATATTTTTAAAAGCATCTTTTTCTTTTAATTGAAGTTCTTAAAGAGGAAAACATAGTGGTGCTCTCTCACTTGCAGGCCAACTCTATGAGTTTGGGTTCACATGTCTAGTTTGGCATCATTTATTAACCAATGACTGGAGTTTTTTAGTTCACTTAAAAACTGACCTCATTAAAAAAAAAAAAAATTGACCTCATTGCTTTAGTGCAACGTCTTAGAGTGAGAAATCATCCCATCATTCTGTTTCTCTGGGAATTATTTCTTTATGACATATTTGTATGTTTTTCAATAAAAGATGTGGTAGGTTTTATTTTAAAAAATCATAAAGAAACAATTCCTAGACAAAATGATGGGATGATTTCTCACTCTAAGACATATCAGTAAAGTAAATAGGGTCAATTCCGGAAGCAATACATGGAAACCACACACTTCACTTTGTGAAATAAACTCATGTTTCTTTTTACAGTAAGTTCCAAATGTGGTTTAAATAAAGGCAGATCTCAGTGTTGTCTACCACTTCCACCACCTCATCATTTTTAGAATTGAGAGGCTACTAAATTTTAGCTAAATTTTGGCTCCTACAGATGAATTAAGTATAAGTTAGGGCCCAGTTCTAAGATAGTTTTTTACAGGATTTGTCTCCCAATTAACATTTCCTCTCTGTCCAAAATTCTAGAGTAATTTTACTACCTGAGACTCTGTTAAGAGAGATCTCGAGCTTGGAAACAAATAGGAAAATAATTTACCAGTACTTCCAGTTTTGTTTTTTTTTAAGATGTCACAGTTTCACCATTAAATCTGTTTTGTGAGTTCAAGAGCAGTGGATCATCCTTCTTTCTTTATATTTAATGGTTAACTGCTCTCCCCACCTCTTCTCTTCTAGAATTTCACTGTAGAAAGACTCATAAGCTTAAATGAAATCAGAGGTCCACTGCTTCTCAAGTAGGAGAAGGTGAAGCAATCAGCCTGATTTAGGAAAATAAAATCCCCACAGTTGCTGGAAAGAGGGGTAGTTTGTAAAGACTCAGTGCCGACATGCCTTCAGAAACCAGAATTCCCTGCAGGAAATTGTCAGGCCTCCAAATCTGCTTGCTCACAGTCAAAGCTCATCTATATATATTACAGATTTCGGAGCTTCCCTGGAAGGGTGACACTAAATGACAAACACACCAATTCAAAACAACAGTGTGAACAGTCATTTGGATATGTGTAAAAAAAAATTTTTTTTAAAGAAATAAGCCACACTTCTCTGAAATGAGATCAATCAAGCATTTAGTACCTATTTATTAAGTGCTTACTTTTTTAAAAGAATAAGACTGAACTAGGTCCTATGAGAAATTAGAAGTCTGTTTATGGTTTAGAAGTCTAGATACAGTTTCTGCCATTAGTAGAATCAATTTGCAAAACTAGGACCAATACACAAAATAATTTGTATCAAAATATACAAACCAACAGCAATTTAACAAGTCAAAATCCTTTTCACGCAAGGGTGAGGAAATTCAAAGAAGTGGGCCAAAGGGAAACATGACACAAATAACAGAAAATCCTCTAGAAATGAACCGATCCATATAAAAACTGAGCAAAAGCTCCAGGGTTCTCTTACCTGCATTCATGCTGCGGCATTAAAAGGACATGATCGCCAATAAATAACTATCATCACATTCCAATTATATAATTTACCTTTATAGACACTCTCTTATGAAACTTCATGGCATTTTGTTGGTATGATCTCATTTATCTTTCAGTTAATAATGAAAAACTACTATTGTCTCCACTTAGTTGATATTCCCTAAGACCAGAGGAATACAATGAACATTGCAAAGTAATTAAGGTAACTAATTCACTAGGTCACTTAGTAGAATTTGAACTCATAATTATAACTTCTAGTTTAGTGTTCTACTAAGGACAAGATAATGTACCTAGTTGCTTTGGGTTCTAAGGAAAAGCTAAAATGAAAGCATAAGGCATTATCTTGTTGGTTTTCATCACCATTAAACATGTTTTAATTTACACATGTACCCATGTCATCAGTATTCTCCTTGGAGCTAAATAAAGTCAGTTAAACCAATAAGCTCCCCTTAATTACCTGTGCTGCTGTAAATGTACACACACACATACTGATGCTAACAAGTTAATTACATTCAATAAATTACCTCTTCTAAGGCATTCCACAGTTCCTCATCCGTATGCTCATTAAAGGGATCCAGATTTTTCCTCATTGTTCCAGTGAATAAAACCGGTTCCTAAATACCCCAAAATAGTGAATGTTACTACCTTAAACTCTTTTCATCATGTTTGAATGCTTACAGAACAGAATTAAAATACAAAACAAACCACCAAAATTCCCTATAATCATTAATAAGGTTGCAAATGCTTTTTTACAAAATAGTATCTCCAAATTAATTTTCCACTGTACAAAGTATGCTCCAGAATATCTTCTGGATGATTGAACACTAACAAGAAAGTGTGGAAATGTGTCATCTTAAGAAGAAGTTGGGGCTTCCCTGGTGGCGCAGTGGTTGAGAGTCCACCTGCCGATGCAGGGGACACGGGTTCGTGCCCCGGTCCAGGAAGATCCCACATGCCGCAGAGCAGCTAGGCCCGTGAGCCATGGCCGCTGAGCCTGTGCTCCACAACGGGAGAGGCCACAACAGCGAGAGGCCCACATACTGCAAAAAAAAAAAAAAAAAGTTGAAGAAGAGAAAGGAAGATTTGATTTTAAAAAAAATACCTTCCTGGTAATATCTGCTCAGAAAAAAAATGAGGATATACTAATTTGAGTAACTTTACATCAAGAGAGCTAGATAAATTGATTGTCAATCTTGGTGTGATACCGGGAAATACCAACAGCATGATTAGTTGAGGTTTGTGCCTCAAAGCAAAATTGTTAAATTTTTGCACATTGGCACTGAAGAATGAACTAGGATATTTTCTCCATTGGTACAACAGCCTTCTGGGATGGGGAATCTCTCCATATGTGTGAAAGGAACATCTCCATATGTTC
This sequence comes from Aethalodelphis obliquidens, assembly GCF_003676395.1. Taxonomy (NCBI): domain Eukaryota; kingdom Metazoa; phylum Chordata; class Mammalia; order Artiodactyla; family Delphinidae; genus Aethalodelphis; species Aethalodelphis obliquidens. The sequence goes on from NW_020837959.1 coordinate 14,313,562, forward strand.
AAAGAGAATGTCAGGTATGGGAGCCCGTGGCACCTCTGTTCATGAAGAGACTGCTTCTGATTCTGCATCAGCTGATCCCCCTGTTATCTCACCTGTGCATCAAGATTACAGGCCTCACAGAACATCATTACTAACTGCAAGGGCAGGGTAACCTGAAACCCACTGTGACATGAGCCATAATAAAATTATTTTAATTTAAAAAGCTTTTCCTATTCATCTGCTTTGAGAGGAACCACAAGGAAATTACTCTGGAAATATATGCCTTTCTGGGTTTCAAGAGAGAATCTTGTACATAAGCTTATGCAGGTCATTTACGTTTTCTTCTGGAAGGCTCTAGTAAGCCAGGGCACAAGAATATGGGCAGCAGAGAAGAGCCCAGTTGGCTCCTTTCAGTGACGGGGATAGAACAATGTGATGTACACATGTGGGAACAAGAGGAGATCTGAGTTTTCCACAAGTGCCCGGGAACTGCTCGGAATCACCAGCCTCAAATCCTGCCTGGTCTTGGGGCTGGACTATTCCTCCTCACTTCACAAAAGCCTGAGAAGAAAGACGAAGAAGGCAGACATTTCTTTTCTCTGCCCGTGAAGAACGACACTCAGAGAGCCTCCTGTACCTACTTTCCCTATTGTCTTCGTTTTAAGTCTGGTGAGAGGAATGGATGCAGAAGACACATGGTGTGCCACCAAAGAAGATGTATCCCTAAGCAAAACCCCAAATTAAAAAGACATTATAAAGGGAGCTTTATCGGCACAAAGTTGATTAAGTGGACAGTATGCCTCCAAAGCTCTGAAAATCACTGGTCGTATGACATTTCAAAATGATGATTGAATTGAACTGAAAAATCCCTGGAGCCAAATTTAAGGTCTCCCTTACAACTCTCAAATTTAGGATCAAAGATTAAGCAACCACGTAAGCAAAGGTAAGAATTCCTTGTCAGGGGAATAACCATCATTTTACTTAGACTTTTATAAAAATGTTTTACTCCTTGTAATTATTATTACCTCTAGGATTCTAATATGCAGGCGACTTCTCTTCCTTTAGCTGTTTCCATGAGGTTTACACAAATGACGTGCCCAGTCGAGGGGAGGCTGGTCCCCAGTATTCCTCCCTCTCCTCTGACTCTCCTCCACCTTCCCCCCAATGCTCTAAACCATGGGCAGGATTCTACTCTGGGGCCCAAATGAGGGCCTCTTCAAAGACTGGTGTTTGAGGAGATAAAGGGCCTGAAAGAGGCCAGGTTAATGAACCAGCTTTGAGCCCAACTGGGAGAAGTGAGACAGGGTCTCTTTGCTTATAATAACGACAAGAACGTTTCTCTGCCCATCACATTTTTTCCTTCAGGCCCCGCTCATAGAGCAAATTTACATCCTGTAAGAGGTCTAAGGTTTGAAGTGTCCACCTGGTTTTCAATGTACACTCTATAGAGGCATTACCTGAGCTAATCCACAAAAAAAAACCTCTTTGGGCTCCTCTGGTGGCGCAGTGGTTGAGAGTCCGCCTGCCGATGCAGGGGACATGGGTTCGTGCCCCGGTCTGGGAAGATCCCACATGCCGCGGAGCAGCTGGGCCCGTGAGCCATGGCCGCTGAGCCTGCGCGTCCGGAGCCTGTGCTCCGCAGCGGGAGAGGCCACAACAGTGAGAGGCCCGCGTACCGCAAAAAACAAACAACAACAACAAAAAAAAAAAAAAAAAAAAAACCTCTTTGATTTTAAAAGATAGACCTTCTTGAGCAACGAATGGGCTCACAGTATAAGCACGTTTGGGAAGGGTGGTTTTTGTCGCTCAAGCGAACAGGGATACCCACTTAAAGTTCAATCACCTATTTCATAATCAAAGCCTCTCTCTATTGTCACCTCCCTCACCTTCTCTTTAGGAAACTCCTCAAAGGGGATGAAGCTCCCCAACGACTGGGGGATGAAAGTGGCATTCTTTGCAGAAAGAGGAGTCCCTCATTTCTGAGACCCTGACCAATGCCTGCAGCTGCTTCATTCTGAGCTTTAATCAGAGCCCTCAGACACTCTTTAGGCCTTAAGGATGTTCTGCTAATTACCATCAAACCACTTCTGATTGTCATAAAAAGAAAAAAAAGTAAGTTTAAGGGTCCCCACTTAAGTCTACACTGTCAGTCTAAAAGGACATATTGGGCAACTTCACGTGTTTATTTAGCAGTATTTGATGGAAGAACACGGTTTAGTAAATAAGAATATTTCTCTTTGTTATGATATGCCAAATATGTATTTCAAAATCAGTAAAATTTCAATAAAAAATTGAATGAAAATAATGATATTTTAGACAGGAATCAGACAGGAAAAGGAAATTAAAGGTATCTGAATTGGAAGAGAAGTGATAAAGCTGTCATTATATATAGAAGACGTGATACTATATATAGAAAACCCTAAAGACTCCACACAAAAACTACTAGAACTGATAAATGAATTCAGCAAGGTAGCAGGACCCAAGATTAACATACAGAAATTGGTTGCATTTCTTTACACTAACAGTGAAATATCAGAAAGGGAATGTAAAAAAAAAATCGCTTTTAAAATCATATATAAAAAATTAAAATACTTAGGAATAAACCTGATGAAGGAGGTGAAAGACTTTTTGTGTGTGTGTGGGGTACGCGGGCCTCTCACTGCCGTGGCCTCTCCCATTGCGTAGCACAGGCTCCGAACGTGCAGACCCAGCGGCCATGGCTTACGGGCCCAGCCGCTCCGCAGCATGTGGGATCCTCCCAGACCAGGGCACGAACCCGCGTCCCCCGCATCGGCAGGGGACCTTCAACCACTGCGCCACCAGGGAATCCCCAAGGTGAAAGACTTTTATGCTGACAACTAGAAAACATTAATAAAGGAAACTGAAGGTGATTCAAGGAAATGGAAAGCTATCCCAAGCTCTTAGATTGGAAGAATTAATATTGTTAAAATGACTATACTACTCAAAGCAATCCACAGATTTAAGGCAATTGTTACCAAATTACCCGGGACATTTTTAACAGAACTAGAACCAATACTCCTAAAATTTATATGGAACCATAGAAGACCCAGAATTGCCAAAGCAATCCTGAGGAAAAAGAACAAAGCAGGAGGCATAACCCTCCCAGACTTCAGACAATACTACAAAGCTACAGTAATCAAAATGGCAATGGTATTGGCATAAAAACAGACTATGGATAAACGGAACAGAATAGAGAGCCCAGAAATAAACCTGCACACCTACAGTCAACTGATCTTTGATGAAGGAGGCAAAACTATACAATGGAGAAAAGACAGTCTCTTTAGCAAGTGGTGTTGGGAAAGTTGGACAGTGCATGTAAATCAGTGAAGTTAGAACACACCCTCACACCTACACAAAAGTAAACTCAAAATGGCTTAAAGACTTAATCATAAGACATGACACCATAAAGCTCCTAGAAGAGAAGACAGGCAAAACATTCTCTGACACAAATCATACCAATGTTTTGTTTTTTTTTCATACCAATTTTTTTTTTAGGTTAGTCTCCCAAGGCAATAAAAATAAGAGCAAAAATAAACAAATAGGACTAATCAAAGTTACAAGCTTTTGTACACCAAAGAAAACCATAAAACAAAAAGGCAACCTATGTACTGGGAGAAAATATTTGCAAATGATGAGACTGACAAGGGCTTAATTTTCAAAATATACAAACAGCTCATACTACTCAACAACAAAAAACCAAACAACCCAATTGTAAACTGGGCAGAAGACCTAAATAGACATTTTTCCAAAGAGGACATATAGATGACCAACAGGCACATGAAAAGATGCTCAACATCACTAATTATTAGAGAAATGCAAAGCAAAACTACAAAGAGGTACCACCCCACACCAGTCAGAATGGCCATCATTGAAAAGCTTACAAATAACAAATGCTGAAGAGGGTGGAGAAAAGGGAACACTCCTACACTGTTGGTGGGAATGTAAGTTGGTGCAGCCACTGTGGAAAACAGTATGGAGGTTCCAATTCCACTTCTGGGCATATATCCAGACAAAACTATTATTGAAAAAGATACATGCACCCCCTATGTTCATAGAAGCACTATTCACAATAGCCAAAACATGCAAACAACCTAAATGTTCATTGACAGATGAATGGATAAAGATGTGGTGCATAAAATGTAAAATAGATAGCTAGTGGGAAGCAGCTGCATAGCACAGAGATCAGCTCGGTGCTTTGTGACCACCTAGGGGGTGGGATAGGGAGGGTGGGAGGGAGACTCAAGAGGGAGGAGATATGGGGATATATGTATAAATAAATCTGATTCACTTTGTTATACAGAAGAAACTAACACAACATTGTAAAGCAATTATACTCCAATAAAGATGTTAAAAATAAATTTCTGAAAAAAACAAGATGTGGTACATATATACAATGGAATACTACTCAGTCATAAAAAAGAATGAAATAATGCCATTTGCAGCAACATGGATGGACCTAGAGATTATCATAGTAAGTGAAGTAAGTTAGAAAGAGAAAGACAAATACCACATGATATCACTTTTATGTGGAATCTAAAATATGACACAAATGAACTTAAACAGAAACAGACTCAGAGATACAGAGAACAGACTTGCAGTTGCCAAGGGGGAGGTGGGATGAGGGATGGATGGACTGGGAGCTTGGGGTGAGCAGATGCAAACTATTATATAGAGAATGGATAAACAACAAGGTGCGACTGTATAGCACAGGGAACTATATTCAATATCCTGTGATAAACCATAATGGAAAAGAATATAAAAAAGAATGTGTGTGTGTGTGTGTGTGTGACTGAATCACTTTGCTGTACAGCAGAAATTAACACAATTTTGTAAATCAACTATACTTCAATTTTTTAAAAAAGAATGATTTATTATAACATCAACTGATTGAAGCTACACTTTTCTTTAAAGCCAGCAGGCAGTTTTTGAAAAATGTCCGTTTAAATATGTCAGTGTGTTTTATGCATCGTGTTCATTTTGGTTTCTACTCATTCTACCTTCATCACTTGCCAAATAAGAGACCATTATATTATCTTCGAAAGGTAATAAAAGTGCTCACAGTAGACACATACTGCAAGAGCAGAAAAGGGCAAATTAATGATCATTTCTGATAGATATGATTATTTAAATTACCCACCTCTAAGCAATGAAGTTAATAAATTAATCTTATAAATAAGTGCAGGCAGAACACTTCAGTGTAGCGATTTATGGTAGGACACACAAACTTCATGTAAATATACACTAAATTTACTGGCCCATGTATATTTTTTTCTGAAGGTACACAATTAAACCTCACTTAATAAGAGTTAGCTGGCACAGCAGAGTCAGGAAAACAAATACTCTTATTCAATGTAATATTTTAAATGGAGCACTAGCTTCACAACTGTCTTCATCATGGTTTGAAAGTTTACACTTCTCTAATTTAATCCTTTGTGCCATATTCGTAATTTTTTCCTTTGTTACTAACATAACACAAGTTCATATTAGGCGTGTGACCCAAAAATGGCCACTCTAAATTAGAGCATTTAATGTAGTAAATTGATCATCCCTCAACACAACTGCAAGACTGAAAAACTGTAGTCTTACTGGGTCTTTTGCATACTCTGCTGGAAGAAGACAAGACCCTCATTATCTTAAAAAGAAACCCTACCCACTAACCTTGTAAGCTTAAAACAACTTGGGATCAAGGCAAAAGCAGTACAAGTGGTACAAATTAAGCAGATAATACACAACAGTTTGCCCTGTTTCAGTGCCAAACTGGGAAACTGCCCTCTATTAAAATCTATCATCAAAAGCAGCTACTGCTGCTGTTTCCTAAGAGGTGTGTTCTCATTTCTAATTGGAGGACCTTATTGAAGGGTCAACTAGTGTACCTGTTTCACGAATAACGGAATCATCTGAAATCACTTTAAATCTTGGTTTCCCTCTTGCTCTCCTTTTTTAAGTCCTGTAGCCTCTGAATGAATTGATCATCATCCACACTCAGAAGAAAAGAAGATCCTTTGCCAACAAAGGAAAGAGAATTTAAGTCCCATTAAGTCCTCTTCCAGGGGCTCCAGGGAGCAGTTCCAAGGGATTTAATGAAGACTTCAGTGTCAGAGACAAAGGGCCGACTGCATTAGGCTAGAATCCAGTTGTATTTCTTTACTAGTAACAGCACATCTGCCTCTTCTCTCTTTCAGTTTTGTTCGCAACAAGAAAAAAAGGGAAAGAAAACCAGGTAACCAGGGAGAAGTCTTAAAGAGACAGCTGTGGTTCACCTTCTTTAACCCACTGAAGAAAACTCAGGGAATGTAAATACCAAAAGAGCAGAGTGGGCTATTTAAAAAAATACTTAGCTTTTGCTTTGATTTGAAATAAAACCTATTAAATACAAAATATCGATCTGTTTAATCATGATAACGATGATGGCTGCTGATCTGTGCCAACCCTTGGGCTGCAATCATAAATACTGCATTTGCACGGAAGCCCTCTTCCACTGAAAACATTTTCTTTGTGCCAAGAGGACAAGGGCCTCTAGGTGTAGAGATCATCCAAAGAGGTTCTGAAGTCCATTCTTCCAGATCCTTTCAGATGAGCAAGCTACTCCCCGAATATCATCTCACCTTGGTGTTCTTTCTGGGGAACGTACTTCATTACTTCAGATGGCGAGCACAAATGCTGCATACATTTCATCTACCTGTTTTGTCTAAGGAAATTACCTAGGAAGTGCTTCCATTTTTTGCTTATTCCTGAAATTTTGAACACAGTTTGCGGAGTTCATTCTTACAAATACAGTACTTGTTTTTGAAAGTTCCCCTCAGGACTCCAAGACTGAATCCTCACCACTCCCCTGCCTCTGGTTCCTATGCAGGTCTTTGCTGCTATCACATCTCCCCCAATTCCGACACGCTCATGGCGGGGGTCAGCAGTGACGGCGATGAGCCTGGGAGAGAGAACATCCTGGAAGCTCGCTGCTACTCCCAGGATCACAGGGAGCCAGGGAAGATGATGGAGGCCTGGCCCACCTAAGCGGGGCAACTCAAAGCAACAGCACTGGGCTCCCCTCTGCAGTTTGCTCGCAGTTTCGTAGGTTCCCTAAATCAGGGTGTTGAGACACATGCAACACTGCTTCCTACTCATTTTAGAAGAAGAGGGATGTAAGTTTTCTGCACTTAGATAAGAAACTTCAAGTAACCAAACAACCAGACTTTCTCCACCTCCACAGCCAGCTAGACATTGTAAAGAGAAAGCGCTCTTGGCTCTTTAGGGTATGATTTTGAGTATCTTCTCCTGACACTTATTAGACCATGACATATAAGTGAATAACACATTTCTAAACTGATACTCTCCAAATGAGGGACATAGCATTAGGAGTAGTATCTTCCCCCTTTGCTCTATACTTACTCACTTTTGTTATGCTTTGGAGAATCATTTTGAATGGAGTGGTAGGAAAAATGGGGAAAACATCTGATGAGAACATCATTAAGTTCGACAAACATTTATTGAAAAGAAATAAATTTGGAGTCAGACAGTTTTAAATTCTGATTCTACTGCTATTTGACTCAGGGTAAGTTATTAATCTCCTCAAGACTCAGTTCCCTAACTGGAAAACAGGGCTAACCCTGTGGGGCTGCTATGAGAATCTGGAACAACAGTGAAGCTCCTGGTGTGATGCTAACAATGACCGGGAGCCCAGCCCAACAGGGGAACAGTGAGGGGTGGTGTTTGTCAACCTGCAGGCACATCCAGTGGATCATGATGTCCATTTTGTACCTCATGACCATCATTTTGTCTTTTATATGAACTAGAACAGAACTGATATAATAGAAAATATCAGAGTACAGAGCAAGAGTAATATTGTGAAATTTTTGTTCCTCTCTGTGTGCGCACGTGCACACACACTTGAAATCACGATATGAAGCAGTTCTATTGTGTCAGCGGTCAACAGTGCGTTGAAGTCATTAGCAGAGTGGTTAGCTTCTCAGGTTATGGAGTCAGAAATCTCCATAAATTAAATTTGAATCCTGTTTGTGTATTTTGGAAATTAATCCTTTGTGGGTTGCATCATTTGCAAATATTTTTTCCCATTCCGTAGGCTGTCTTTTCATTTTGTTCATGGTTTCCCTTGCTGTGCAAAAGCCTTTAAGTTTAGTTAGGTCCCATTTGTTTATTTTTGTTGTTTCCATTACTCTAAGAGATCCAAGAAAATATTGCTGCAAATTATGTCAAAGAGTGTTCTGCCTGTGTTTTCCTCTAGGTGTTTAATAGTCTAATTCATTTTGAGTTTATTTTTGTATATGGTGTTGAGAATGTTCTAATTTCATTCTTTTATGTGTAGCTGTCCAGGTTTCCCAGTACCACTTACTGAAGAGACTGTCTTTTCTCCATTGTATATTCTTGCCTCCTTTGTCTTAGATTAACTGACCATAAGTGTGTGGTTTTATTTCTGGGCTTTCTGTTCTGTTCCATTGATCTATGGGTCTGATTTTTGTGCCAGTACCATACTGTTTTCATTACTGTAGCTTTTTAGTGTAGCCTCAAGTCAGGGAGTGTGATTCCTCCAGCTTCTTACTTCTTTCTCAAGGTTGTTTTGACTATTCAGGGTCTTTTCTGTTTCCATACAAATTAAAAAAATTTTTGTTCTAGTTCTGTGAAAAATGTCATTGGTAATTTTATAGGGATTGCATTAAATCTGTAGATTGCTCTGGTAGTATGGTCATTTTAACAATATTGATTCTTCCAATCCAAGAACACAGTACACATTTCCATCTGTGTTGTCTTCCATTTTTTTCATCAGAATCTTAAAAGTTTTTGGAGTACAGGTCTTTTGCCTCCTTAAGTAGGTTTATTCCTAGGTTTTCTTTTTTTTTTTTTTTTTTTGATGCAGTGGTAAATGGGATTGTTTCCGTAATTTCTCTTTCTGATATTTTGTTGTTAGTGTACAGAAATCCAACAGATTTCTGTATATACAACAACTTATAGAGCTCAATATCAAAAAAACCAAACAACCCAATCAAAGAATAGGCATAAGATCTAAACAGGCATTTCTCCAAAGAAGACATACAGATGGCCAACAGGCACATGAAAAGATGCTCAATGTCACTAATTATTAGAGAAATGCAAATCAAAATTACCATGAGGTACCACCTCACACCAGTCAAAATGGCCATCATTAAAAAATCTACAAAAAATAAATGGTGGAGATGATGTGGAGAAAGGGGGGCCCTCCTACACCATTGGTGGGAATGTAAATTGGTGCAGCTATTATGGAAAACAGTATGCAGGTTCCCTAAAAAACTGAAAAAAGAGTTAACATATGATCCAGAAATTCCATTCCTGGTGATATATCTGGAAAAGATGAAAACCCTAATTCAAAAAGATACATGCACCCCAGTGTCCACAGCAGTACTACTTACAATAGCGAAGACATAGAAATAATACACACACACACACACACACACACACACACACACACACACACACACAGGAATATTACTCAGCCATAAAGAAGAATGAAATAATGCCATTTGCAGCAACACAGATGGAGCTAGAGATTATCATACTAAGTGAAGTAAGTCAGACAGAGAAAGACAAATATCACATATCCCTTATATGTGGAATCTAAAAAAGTGATAGAAATAAACTTAATTACAAAACAGAAATAGACTTACAGACACGGAAAACAAACTAATTGTTACCAAAGGGAAAATTGACGGGGAGGGATAAATTAGGAATTTGGGATTAACAAATATACACTACTATATATAAAATAGATAAACAAGGTCCTGCTTTGTAGCAAATGGAACTATATTCAATATCTTGCAATAACCTGTATTACAAAAGAATCTGAAAAATTTACGTATATATAACTTTTATATATATAAAATCACTTTGCTATACAACTGAAACACTGTAAATCAACTATACTTCAATTTAAAAAAAAACAAACACACACACAATTTGAATCCTGGCTCTGCTGCTTACTTGGTAAGTGGGGTAAGCTCACAATGCCTTGGTTTTTAAATCTGTCAGATAAGGATGACGAGAGAATTAGGAAAAGAGGCTAAAATGTGTTAAGGATTCTGCGATTGTCAGGACTTATTATTAATACTTGTGTAACTTGTCGGGGCCTGCAACAAGCACTAGAGCAACAGAAATGAGAGACACAGGCCCTCTCTTCAAGGAGAGGAAGAATATAGTCGAGAATGTGGGGAGGGATGAGAAAAAAATGCCAGAGGTCTTGGTGGGGAACTGGAAAGTACAGGTGGGTACAGGGTGGTAGTCAGGAAAGAACCTGGTGGGAGGGGAGCCAGAAATCAAAAGAATACAAAAAAGTGATATTCTCTCTTCTTGTTCTTGGTAGAAAATATTAGATACATTTCTCTGTTAATGCTTTTCCCCAAAACTCCTACTGTGGTTTTTTTTTTGCTTTACTCTTTGAATTTATATAAACAATTTGGTTTTGTTTTTTAGAAGTGATAATTTTGTATATTAAAAAACATAGGTTTATGTTTAGACTCTAGCATGTGTGAGTTATTTGAAGAATACAACTTTTCATAGTGTTACCCATATTTGAATTTCCATATGGGCTGCAATCCTGATGGAAACAATTTGGTTTCTATTATAAGCAATAAATATAAAGAAAATCACCAAGGACACATTAACAGAAATTAAAGAGCAAAGTCAGTCCAAAATGTGTTACTCTTTTTATATAAATAGAAATAATCCCTAAAAGTTTAGTGCCCTGATCCTTAAGAACAATGATAGTTCCTACCGACTGAGTGTTCCCAAGAACCAGGCATGGGCCACAAATGTTTTCACACCCACTTCCATCTTCACAGCACATCTGTGTGGCCGCAGTTCCCAGACCTGGTTTAAGAATGAGGAGGACTATGAAGCTTGGAAGCCGAGTGACTTCATCAAGGTCACACACTCGTATGAGGCAGAACAGGAATAAAGATGTGGGTCATACTGACACTCAGTCTACGCTCTTAAATATTCTATCCCTGGCTGCCTCCTGAATGATTTCCTGGGACCTTTACACATTGCACAGTGTCTACAGATTCTCTCCCTCTAATCAACCAACACTGCGCCCTGGAGACAAACACATGAAAAGTGGAAAATAAAGGTTCTGTGTTTACAGTGGTTGGTGATCATTATCTACATGGATACAAAGCTTAGCACTGTTTTATAAACACACTCTCTGGAGTGTGTACACAGAGCATGCTCAAAAGTAGGGTGGAAACTGATGGAATAGAACCAAACCCTGGTGATGTCAAGGTATATTTAGTCTTCGCTCAGATGTGCTTCCAAACATTTTCGGCAGAGCCAAGAATCATCCGAGCTTTATTTATTTATAGAGTTCTTTACGTACACACACATACAGCCTTTTCTTATTAAGAAACGTTAAAGATAATGCAGGGCACGCTTCCAGATCCTTTCATCCGAGAATATGAAAGGACTTTAGAGAGATGCCCCTTATTTCTGCTAAATAGTCTCATTTGGCCATTTCAGAAATGGGTACAATCAAAACTTAAAACTTGGGAATCTAAACTCATTTATTTTCTACTGTAATCATCAAGTCACGAATCTTAATAGCCAGAGGGAATCTTTAAATACAGGGATTATATGTACTGAAAAGTTCTTCCCAGTTTTCCTGAAAGGGATCTCTTAAAAATTTTCTTTTTAATTGTGGTAAAATACACATAAAATTTACCACTTTAACCATTTTTGAGTGTACAGTTCAGTGGTATTAAATACATTCACATTGTTGTACAGCCCTCACCACCATCCAGCCACAGAACTCCTTTCATCTTGCAAAAGTGAAACTCGGTACCCATTAAACAACAACTCCCCACTTCTCCATCCTGGCAGCCACCATTCTACTTCTTGTCTCCATGAGCTGACTATTCTAGGTACCTCATATTAGTAGCATCATACCGTATTTGTCCTTTGCGACTGGCTTACTTCACTTGGCATAATGTTCTCAAGGTTCATCTGTGTTGTAGCATGTGTCTGAATTTCCTTCTTTTATAAGGCTGAATAATACTGCACTGTATATATATGTACCACATTTTGTTTATCCATTCATCTGTTGACGCACCCTTGGGTGCCTCCACCTTTTTGCAATTGAGAATAATGCTGCTATGAACGTGCTCGTACAGAGAGCTCTTCAAGACGCTGTTTCAATTTTTTTGGATTTATAACCTTATGCAGAATTTCTGGATCATATAGTAATTAGATTTTTAACTTTTTTGAGGAAACTCCATCTTGTTTTCCACAGTGGCTGCACCATTTTACACTCCTACCAGCAATGCACGAGGATTGTAATTTCTCCACATCCTAGTCAACACTTGTTATTTTCTTTCTTTCTTTTTTTTTTTTTGATAGTAGACATCTTAAGGGGTGTGAAGTGGCATCTCATTGTGGTCTGGAAGGAACATCTTGATTTCAAAAATACTTACAGTAATTCCAGGTATTTTAGAGGCCAGGGGTAGGTAGCAACTGCTGTACTCAGTCATAAGACACAAGTCCACGTTCTCCTTCCTTGGGGTGCCATGTTGTATATGGTTCCTAATCAACAGGCATTACAGAGCTCATTATACGCACATTCCAGGATGAACACTTGCCTGGATCTTTTTGTGTCGACTCCTCTTTGTGTTTCTCATCTCAAGAGGGTGTTTTTCTGAGCTTCCCTTGATGGCCAGATAATCGTAGAGAATTTAAAAAAAAACCCTCAAAATTAAAAAAAGAAAATCAGCAAGGCTGTCAAAGCAGAGGGCAGGATGGCAGATGAAGGCACAGGGCCTATGTCGCCCTTGGGTATATACCTGGAGGATAGTAATTGCTCAGTAAAATTCACTGAATTATGTTGGGTGGGTGAACCATAAGGAATGGCAGGAGCTTCTACTGTGCAGATAATCCAATCTCTAAGACAATACCTGAAAGTCATACGTCTTTAAGAAGCAGAACAAAAGAGAACAGAATCAGAGCCCAGGAAGAGAAGGTCAATTCAACGCTCCACCGTCACAGCAACTGTGTATGGGGTCTACGGGAAGCACTCCACATGCACTGACTTATGTAGTCCTCACAGCAGCTCGAAGAGTTGGTCCTGTCAGCTGCCTTGCAAGGGGGAGAAGACTGAGGTGCACAGAGATGGGATTCCGTGTCCTGTGCTCTTCCTCGTCATTCTGTACTGCCTGCCTGGTTAATCATTTATTAAGGGTTGAATTCTAAAAGGTTCCCCAGAGCATCAATACACCCTGTAATCCTCAAAGCTCTACAGTTTCACAAAGCCTTCCAGGGAGATAATCACCTTTGAAATGGTAGCTTTATTTCCTACAGCAAAATTCCATCTTTAAGACACTTGAAATTCGTGTTTTTCTATAAGAACCTCTCCAGTGCTACACTAATCATTTATCAGTTTGTTCTCAGTATTCTGTGGTTATCAGTGGATAAAACTGTGGCACCTGAGGAAGTGTGAGTCCAGAAATTTGTCTGGGTCAGTTATTAAATCACATGCACACAAAACAAATGAAAGAACAAACAAACCCTGGTATCTGAGGAAAGTATCTGCTGAAAACACCTGCTGCTAAAAATATGCTCTATTGGGGGAAAACGGATCAACACTTTCATGCAATTTGAAAATACTAATCAACTTAAAAGCAGCTAAACTTAGGTGCCTTATAAAAAGAACATGTGAGAATGTTCTGATGTGCATACCTGAGGTACACCTGACATTTTCTTCTTTAAATGGTGAAATCCAATTATGGTTGTCAAGATCCCGTAGACGGAAATTTCACCTTCAGGTTCTGACAGTCTAAAAAGGGCAGCGATGAGGGAACTTTTTCCAGCCTCTGTTCTTCCCACAATGCCAACCTGTAAAGAGATCCATCGGGATTAAGAATTCACAATATGCAACAAACCTAGGAGAAACCCTGGCTGTTGAAGATGAATTTTTAACGTTCTACATAAAGAGTAGTCTGTAAGTTTCTCAACCATGGCACTGTTGACATTACGGGCTAGATAATTCATTGTTGGGGGGTCAGGGGCCTGTCCTGTGTATTACTGTAGGATGTTTAGCAGTAGCCAGGGACTCTACCCACTAGATACCAGGAGCACCTCCCACATTTTGGCAACCAAAAATATCAGATATTGACAAATGTCCCCTGGTTGAGACCCCCTGGTCCCAAAAAGAGTTAAAAATAACAGAATCAATCTACTGGCAGTGAAAAGCTAGCAGTCTCTGGTATGGACATATATACACTACCAAACGTAAAACAGCTAGTGGGAAGCAGCCGCATAGCACAGGGAGATCAGCTCGGTGCTTTGTGACCACCTAAAGGGGTGGGATAGGGAGGGTGGGAGGGAGGGAGATGCAAGAGATATGGGGACAGGGTCTTCCCTGGTGGCGCAGTGGTTGAGAGTCCGCCTGCCAATGCAGGGGACGCGGGTTCGTGGAAGCTCCCACATGCCACGGAGCGGCTGGGCCCGTGAGCCATGGCCGCTGAGCCTGCGCGTCCGGAGCCCATGCTCCGCAGAACAGTAAGAGGCCCGCGCACCGCAAAAAAACAAAAAAAAACAAAACGAGAGATATGGGGACATATGTATATGTATAGCTGATTCACTTCGTTATAAAGCAGAAACTGACACACCACTGTAAAGCAATTATACTCTAATAATGACGTTAAATATATATATATATATATAAAACTTAAAAAAAAAAAAAAGCTAGCAGTCTCCTAAGTCAGCAGTCCACACCCTTTTTGGCACCAGGGACTGGTTTCGTGGAAGACACTTTCTCCACGGACAGGCGGGGCTGGAGGTGTGGGGATGGTTCAGGCGGTAGTCCGAGTGAGCGATGGGGAGTGATGGGGAGCGGCAGACGAAGCTTCACTTGCTCGCCCGCTGCTCACCTCCTGCTGTGCGGCCCAGCTCCCAACAGGCTGCGACTGGTACCAGTCTGCGGCCTGGGGGTTGGGGACCCCACCCTAAGTGGCCCATAAGAAGTTCACTTTTAAATTAGCGTTATTCCTACTCTCTAGGCATTTTGACCTTGAGAATCATGTGGGTAATTTTACAGAGATATCAACAAGTCGAGTAAGAAGTGTTACACATAAACAAGTACTCATTTTCTCAGGGATCTACTATTTAAGAGGAATTATTCTTTGGTAGAGAAACTAAATCACTTCCTGATGTTAGATATCGTAATTATACCCTACCTTGAAAGGAAACATCTTAAAATTATAAAATGCAGGTCTCAGTGTCGTAAAAGACAGTATCCAGCAGACAAAGTACACATAATGAGATCAACACAAACAACATTTGCTACTTATATGGGACCTTTCATCTGAGCAGTTCAAAAGGCATTTTATAAACAACTTAATACTTACAATTGCTCCTTGGAAAGACACATGCAAGTTTCAGTCTAGTTATTAAAGCCAAAGTAGAGAGAAATTAAGTGCATTAAGAATAAGATTAAGGAATCAATATAATGCAGGTAAAATGCTGGTCGGGAATAAAACTATACTGTAAAAACTGGCTTTTAACTGTGTGTATCCAAACATGTACTATACAGAAACCGGCCTTTTTAATCAATAAGCTTGCCCTACTCCGTGGTGGGAGCTTCCCAAGAGATGATTTCATTTCTATTCAGAAATTTGGAATTGATGTGGGGTGTAAGACATGTTTTCAATCATTTGTAAATTTATTCAGCAAATTTTTAAAACTCACGGCTTTAAACAGAGGAGAACTAAGTCTTTCTGAGCATGTCATCAGAATGCTGGGAACTTTTCATATTTTCTCATTTGAATGCCTCCAAAGTTTCGAATCTTTGTCTGTAAAATCAATCGTAGCATTTCAAAAAAGAACTTATCTCAATAGAGATTAAACGTAAGAAAAGTGAGTTTAGCTAGTTTTATTATTTTGTAGCCATTTTATGCCTTATGTTAAACCCTAATATATGTAATATAGATGGGCCATTCTCTGCATATAGGCAGGCCCTAGTGCATGTATATAGATATGACTCATGTGTTCTGGGTACAGGCAGACCTTGAACATATGGTGGATTTGGTTCCAGACGACCACAAAAATGTGAATATCTCCAAATAAAGCAAGTCATAAGAATTTTTTTGTTTCTCTGTACATATAAAAGTTATGCTTACACTATACTGTAGCCTACTAAGTGTACAATAGCATTATATCTGAAAAACAATGTACATACCTTAATTTTCAAATACTTTATTGCTAAAAAAACGTGCTAACCATCATCTGAGACTTCACTGGGTTGTAGTAACATTAAAGAATGCTGACCACAGATCACCATAACAGATACAATATATTGAAAAGATCTGGAATATTGCAAGAATTACCAAAATGTGACACAGAGACAGGGAGTGAACAAAGGCTGTAAGAAAAATGGGGCCAGTGGACTGGCTTGATGCAGGGTTGCCACAAATGTTCAATTTGTAAAAAATGCACGATCTGTGAAGCACAATAAAACCAGGTATGCCTGTATTCCTGGGTGTTCTCAGATGTAAACCAACACACATCAGGACACAGGCGAGAACTGTGTCTGTGAGAATGTGCATTATGTTCCCATACTATCAGCTCTCCTGAAACTGATCCATCTGTGCAAACTGGAACATCTGCAGACTCCTGGTAAATGGCAGAGATATGCAGGGGCACCAAGGGCTGCTCACACCGTGAGTACCTAAGAAAAAGGCAACTCAGAGAAGATCTGCTCTGGCTATTCCTACCATTCAGTTATCAAAATCCACTCTGGAAGTCTTTCCCAGGACACCAATGGGTTTTTCCAATTGCCCATGGAGAGTGTCACCAGTATCAGTAAGTTTACATTCCTAACACCAAAAACACTTGGAGACAGTCTTATTTCAGTGCTTTGTGACATACCCATTCTATTTTCTCAAACAGGCCAGGGTTGGCCTCTGACTAACACACCAACTTGTTAGACATTTGCCCCTGGATCTCTCTCCATACGTCAAACTCAACATGATCAACACCCAATGCCCCACACAAAACAGCTGCTTCCTCTGACTTCCCCACTCTACTCTCATTACTTCTTTCTCAGGCTCATGGGCTCACAATGTCCACCTTACTTCCAGCTTTCCCTGAGTCCAGCATGGTGCCTAGCCCTGCAGATTCTACTACTGCAGTGTTTCATGACTCAGTCCCTCACTGAGTCTCTCTCCTTTGAAACTCTTTCCTTGATCATAATCAGTGCAAATGAATTTGAAAAGTAAATTCTAGCTATACCCCAGCACTCTGATTAAAAACCATTCTTAAGATGTTGATGTTTTTACCTTCTAGACTTGTATGTTGATGTGTTCTTGAAGATACAAGCTCATATACTTAAACAGAATGGGATTAACATGAACATACTGTTGTAATCTGCTTTCATTCAGTATTTCATAAAAGTATTTATTTTAATGGCTACATAATATTACAGTATATGTGATCATTTATTTAACAAACCCCCAATTTCTGGATAGGTAGATGGTCTCCAATATTTTGCTATTATAAATAACTCTGTTAAATATCGTTGAAGCTAAATCTTTGCAAACAACCTTCATTATTTCCTTAAGAGAAATTCTTAGGTGTGCAACTGATAAGAAACAGGTATGAACATTTTCAGAGGAAGCTGTTAAGTAGCGCCAACCTACCCTCCAGAAATATGATAATATTTTGTTTTCTTTTTTTTTTTTATTTTCGCCATGCTGCATGGCTTGGGGGATCTTAGCTAACCATACAGGGATTGAACCCGGGCCCACGGCAGTGGAAGTGCTGGGTCTTAACCCCTGGACTGCCAGGGAATTCCGGATACCATTTTCTACTCCCACTCGTAAACTAGGCGCACATTCGCAAACCCAGGTGTTATAACTTTGTTTTACTTGACATCAGTTTGATTCCAAAAAGTGGAATCACTTTCCCTGACGTCTTGCTGGAGGCCCAGCAGCTACTGGCTCCCTGCCTTCCGCATCTGCCCACCCTGGTCCACGTGCACCCACTTCTCAGATTAAACTCCCGAAGGTGGCTCTGTGCCCGTCACTCCACCCCGGGAAGTCTGCTACAAAACTGTCCCCGCTAACCTCTCCATCCTCCACCTCCACGAGGCAGCTTCCCTGGGGTTACTAGGTAGTCGTGACGGCTGAACGTGAAAATGTGTGCTATACACCTGGCAGTTCTTTTCCCTGAATGCTCTGCAGGTGCCTGGTTCTTCACTCACTAAATCAGGGCATCGTGCCTTTGCTCATGCTGGTCCCACCTTCCGGAATGCCTTCCACATGCATTTCCACCTGCTGAAACCCTAACCATATATCACTAAGTCTGCCTCACCGGCCTAATTCCTCAGAAATGCTCTCCCTGACCCCTCCTGTGGACTCCTCTCAACCCTAACAGACGTGATACCATCTTGTTCTAAAGTTCCATAAAAATGATGACCTCCTTCTATCTTACAAAGCTAATATGGCCTTTTTCTTATTTTTTCAACTGGACTGTATGTGTTGACAGCAGGATCTGTATTGGATTTGCCTTGGTGTTACCTGTGGTGTCCTGAGACAAAGAGGCATTATGTAGGGAGCTGAGATTTTTAACTCAAGCTGGAGAAATTTATGGAAAATTGATTACCATATTATTTAGGTATACAATAAGTTGGGCAGAGAAAAGACATGACAGATGGATTCTGCCACCATACATACAATTGCAAATGGCCAACCTCACATTTTCATGGGGCAGACAATTGATACAGTGTAAGTGGTTACGGTCATTTACACACTATGAAAATGACAACAATCTTTGTCCAGGAATTTACTCTATGCTAGTCTCCATGCTGGTGCTTTAAGTGCCTTATCTTTTTTTTTTTTTTTTTTTTTTTTGCTGTACGTGGGCCTCTCACTGTTGTGGCCTCTCCCGTTGCGGAGCACAGGCTCCGGATGCGCAGGCTCAGCGGCCATGGCTCACAGGCCCAGCCACTCCGGGGCACGTGGGATCTTCCCGGACCGGGGCACGAACCCGTGTCCCTTGCATCGGCAGGCAGACTCTCAACCACTGCGCAGTGCCTTATCTTGTTTAAGTTGTTCAACAACCCTAGAGGTTAGGTCCTATCACTTCCATTTTGCAAAAGAAAAGACTGAGACTTAGTGAGATTAATTAGTCTGCCTGAAACAACAGAGCCCGTGAGTCACAGGACGCATCGGCCTCTTTTCCATTCTGCTGAGGCCTCCTCATCACCTGGATGGCCTGGCAGCTTATTATGCCCCTCTGTGTAGCTAGAAGAGAAAGTGGGGAGAGGTGTAGCTGCAGTTAAAAGAACAGGCCTACCATATAGATCCTATGCCAGACAGTTGAAGCAAGACATGGACACAGGTACCTGAGCTCAGGGGGGCTGGCTGTCAGCAGGAAGAACTGGCACCCACAGCTGCGCTGGCAGAGAAACCTGCAGCTAAGTGGGCACCTAGTGCCTGGGAAACAGGCCAAACAGACCTAGTGCCCTGCTTCGGGCAGCAAGAGTAAGTTTTGAGCCCGTCAGGTAGTGAAAGAGCTGCACATACACTGCTACACTGGGCTGTCTCTGACTCCGAGCCCAGGCAGGGCCGAGCCTGTGGTGAAATACCTGTAGTGCCCACAGGAGGCTGGTGTGGGGAAGGCCAGACAGAAGGATGAAAACTGCCTGTGATGAAGACAGACTCCACTGAAAAGATGCAAATAAATGCACTGGAATCACACAGAATTAGATTATAGTGTAAAGGCATGATTTGCAGAACATAAAAGTAAGTAAATTTGTAGGGTAAGTGGCACAGAACTTTCTAGAGCCGCATGCTAAGACACAAGAGGGGTTAGGTGATTCATGAGCTCAACTGCAAACTGTCAAAGGACATTTCTTGGAAATCACAGGTTATCAGTCATCAAAAATTGCCTATGAGGGACTTCCCTGGTGGCGCAGTGGTTAAGAATCCACCTGCCAATGCAGGGGACACGGGTTCAAGCCCTGGTCCAGGAAGATCCCACATGCCACGGAGCAACTAAGCCCATGTGCCACAACTACTGAGCGTGTGCTCTAGAGCTTGTGAGCCACAACTACTGAGCTCGCGTGCCGCGACTACTGAAGGCCACGCACCTAGAGCCCGTGCTCCGCAACAAGAGAAGCCACCGCGATGAGAAGCCCACGCACTGCAACGAAGAGTAGCCCCCGCTCGCCGCAACTAGAGAAAGCCTGCATGCAGCAATGAAGACCCAACACAGCCAAAAATAAAAATAAATAAATAAAATAAATAAATTTTTTAAAAAACTGCCTATGGGAGAGAAATGACTTTACTGGGAGGTCTTGTTTAAATGTGATTCTGAGTCAAGAAGTCTGGGTGGGCCTGAGATTCTGCATTTCGAAGAAGCTCCAGGGCCCACCAACCACCGTGAGGCAGCTCCCCACACAGGGAAAGAAATGCTGGGATCCCCATTCCATGGTCGGTTTCCAAGAAAGATCCACCTCCAGTGTCACTGATCTAATCTGCATCCAGGAGGAACAAAGAGTCCCCCTGACACACTGGCAAGGAACCCAACAGCAGATGCAGTGCTCAATCTTAAGCTGGATTTTAAAGAGGCAAATGGCTTAAACAAACCTTTCCTCTTGAGTTAATGACAGGTCCTTCAATACCAGAGGCCCATCCAAGCTGTACCTTAAGTTAATATTTTGAAAGAAAATCTGTCCTTCATGGGGCCAGGCTGGTGGTGGAAGATGAAAGAAGTATTGCCAGGGTGCTTCTTTCTCGAGGTCTGTATATTCAATCACTCTTTCTACTGAAATCATCTGAAACACACATGACATCACATGAGTTAGGAAGGGAAGGTCTTGTTCATGGATGTTCAGAGATTGTACATGAAGCATTCTGCTTTTCTATCTTTACATCCGCGTTTCTATGGGTAAGAATATCTAAGGTTTTAGCAAACACAAAGGACAGAAGTAGGAGTTTGATGAAGCCTTTGATGATTTGCAAACTTGTTTATGGCCTTGTAACGCTGTCCTTTACAGCTACTTCCTTCAACATTATATTAAAATTCAAGAATTAGAGAAATGAATGCAAAGATTTTATTGATCCACTTTTCACACCTGAATAAAAAGCAAAAGAATTTTGTTAAAGAAAAGAATACTTATGGACGCCCATCAGTAATGTGTTGCTACAGAAGGGCCATCTGTTATAGATGAGCTGACTGGATGGCCATCAAACCTCATTTTAATAATTAATCACTTTCTACTCTATTAGAAGAAACAAATGGAAAGATTTTGTTTTTATTGTTTCTCTCCCTTTAGGAGAAAAGATGCTAATATTCAAAAGAGACTATAATTTACATATTGACTAAGGCCTTTTAAACAACTTTAATTTGACACCTTTGATAGCTCATTCTGAGACGGGGCTTATCCTACCAGAAAAAAGGGGCACCAGCAAATTCAGGTGTTCAACACATACAAGATCAAATGCTAAAATGGGGGACAGAGGAACCTATTAATTAAATAAACAAACCTCAAAATACTGAATTCTTCTTTTACCAAAAATGAGGAATTACCCCTTAAGAAACAAAAATAAACCCCTAAGAAATTAGCTTATATTCTCTCCAGGATTTCAGAACCTCCCTCTTACAGAGACATTTATTATATTTGAAGACAGCTTGTGATGAATATAAAACCTGCTGATACGGCACACATAAGACTGAGAAAAAGATATATATCTTATTTTACATTAACTTTAAACAGATGGAGGAGGATATAAAAAATCTTTTACCTATGACGTAAAAATAACAGTTTTACTATTTTACATAAGAATTGCTTTTACGCCATTTAATGGCAAGGAGACTTGAAAAAGCTAAGAACAGTAAGATAAGACAAACATCACCATATTCTCAACTCTGACGCTTTGCCAGACGCACCACTGGGTCATCCCCGTGAGCGTGAGGGCGAGAGACAGCGCCAGGCCCACCTTACCAGCATCCAAAGCTAAATGAGGAAGAAGAAGGGGAATAAAGTCAGTCTCATTCTCAACCCCTTGCTCAGCTCCTTCTGTCACTTTACCAAGAAGACCCCTTTACACATTTAAATCATTTCATGCAATGACAGTATTACTCATACTTTTACTATCTGTTGATTGAGACAATAATACAGTGAAAAAAAAAACCCACTATAAATTTAGAAAGAATGTTAGATGCGTTTATTAATCCCAACAGGATTGACATACATTTTACAGTATTATATAGGTGAGGAATAATGTCGTTATTCAGACCTTCGTCATTACGGTTTCAAGGATCATTATGTAATTTCACTTACTACGTCCAATGTAGCTGCAGATGAAACCACGAAACACAAGGCAATGGGTTTTAAGAACCACTGCTTTTAAATCTAAATACTATTCTCATTGTTTCTTATTCAATGTCGTTCCTATGGAAGAGTTAGGGATGGTGAGTTCATGGCACTCAGGCCAGCCTGCTCATCTGGTACCCACACAGCAGGGAGGATACTGTTCTTTCCTACAGGGAATCTTTCTCACCTCAATACCCACAACCGAGATCTAAGTAGCCCTAAAACTAAAACCTAAAGTGCTAAGCTGAACAAAAAGCTTAATGGTAAACTTGGTTCTTGGTTCTCTCCTCCCAACTATAGGACACTACCTGGAATGTTCAGAAGGTCAGCTTGCTACAGTTGCGAAGACCTCCACCCATTCAAAGAAAGAAAAGAAAAAGATAAAAGGTCTCATCAAGACACAAATGACTTCACATGGACCACACTGTGGAATCACACGCTATAAATGCTATAATACAATTTATTAGAACCAAACAGTGTATATTAGACAAGATGGCAAGAGTCATAATAAAGAACATGGAAAAATGGTCTCGTTGGTACATTTCCTGCAGTGCTGGGCCTCAGTGAGGCTCATCCTCTCACATGTCAACTGTTCCCTTTTCTCCAGTAGCAGAGAGCTCAGCTCACACTGTGTTTCCAGCACCTTCTGCACTTACTGCAGGCCCTGCATAGCGTTTATTCTTACGAGCCATCAGCTAACGGGATCTGCATGTGGCTTTCAAAATGCCACTTTATCTTCAAAATACAATAAAGATTGGATAACTGAGCCAGGATTTTATAGACTTAGAGAAAATTCTGAAATTTCTACCTAGAAAAAACTTCACTGGTACAAAGAATAATATACATCAAGTGGGCGGCAAATCAGGAAATTATTTTCCTCAATACATCTGCTGCCCTTCATGCTGTGAAAAGAGAGTCCGCAAACTACAGCCTGGGGGCCAAAAACAGCCCACCACCTGTTCTGAAAATAAAGTTTTATTGGACCACAGCCACTGGCCATTTGCTGATGTATTATCTTTGTCTGTCTTTGTGCTGAAACAGGAAAGTTGAAAAGTTACAATAGAGATAGTATGGCAAACAAAGCCTAAATTATTACTCTCTGGCTCTTTGCAAAACCAAGTTTGCTGACTCCTGCCCTAAAGGGACAGAAAGCCACAGGTCACAGGGATGGAAGGACAATGCAAGCCAGTGAGGGGAGAAAAGCAGGGGTGTGACAGCGGAAGAGGGAAGTTCAGAGGGGAGGCTGAGAGGAAGGGCTGGGGAGGCGCAGAGAGCGGTGTGGGCCGGCAAGGCCACCTGACAAGGACTCAAGCCTCAGAAGGCAGCACCTCCCATCCTTTGAAATCATGTCCAGAAACTTACAGACCTGAATGCGAGTCCTGGTGCGCATCAAACAGTTCCTGAAACTTCTGTTCAGCATTGTTCGCCCGGATGGTCCAGAGTCCCCGGAAGGAAGATGCTAAGTGGGAAAACACTAGGCTCTGTGCTGGCGAAGCAGAGACAGACAAACAACAAAGAAATTTAGGGAGGCTGGATGCAAGGAAACCAACTGCCTCTCGTGCTCTGTGGTTGCACATCCTGCCGCAGGGCTTCCTGGTGGGCTGCCTGGGAGAAGAGGGATGATGCCCCTTCGGTAGAGGGTCCTCCACATGAAACCTCCAACTCCTGGTCACACCAAGCTTCACTTTTATGACCTGGAAATGAAGATTCTCTCTGAACCTATCTTTGACCAAATTCAAATCACAGCTAGATTTAGATAAAGAAGTTCTTTACTAGCTCATTCATCAAGGTCCTCCTCAAACATGCTTCCCTGCAAATTCTTCCCTGATATCCCTCCAGTTGGAAACTGTTCACTAATTTTTTAAAAACTTAATGAAGTCTAGTTGATTTGCAATAATGTGTTAGTTTCAGGTATATAGCATAGTGATTCAGTTTTTTTCTGATTATGTTCCATTATAGGTTATTGCAAGTTATTGCATAGAATTCCCTGTGCTATACAGTAAATCCTTGTTGCTCACCTACTTTATGTATAGTAGTGTGTGTCTGTTAATCCCATACTCCTAATTTGTTCCTCCCTCCCTCCCTGCCTGCTTTGGTAACCGTAAGTTTGTTTTCTATGTCTCTGAGTCTGTTTCTGTTTTGTATATACAGTCATTTGTATTGTTTTTTAGATTCCACATATAAGTGATATCATATAGTATTTATACTGCCCTTCTCTGACTGACTTTACTAAGAATAATATTCTCTAGGTCCAACCATTTTGCTGCAAATGGCAATATTTCATTCTTCTTCATGGCTGAGTACTATCCACTAATTTTTGAGGCAGCAGCGTTTTTAAATTTAATTCTCTGTGAGAGTGCTCACCACACTGAATTCTGATGAGCTATCTGTGTTGTCTCCACCTCAGATTAGTAATTTAAGGGCTGGGATAAAATCAGCATATCCCCCAAACTGGAACAGTGCCAGGCACAGGACTGGGGTGAGATACGAAGGTGAAGGGACAGTCTGCTGTCTCCCTGCATCCTGGGACTTTCCCCTGAACCTGCATCAAGAGTCTCTTTGCAGGTCACGGAGCCTGGGTATCGCATTGCCCTTTTGCCCATAGGACCCGGGCAGCCAAGGCGTCTCTGAATGGTCTTGACTCCGCTCCATGAACCTGATGGATGTTTTTTTTTTGTTTGTTTGTTTGTTTTTTGCTGTACGCGGGCCTCTCACTGTTGTGGCCTCCCCCGTTGTGGAGCACAGGCTCCGGACGCGCAGGCTCAGCGGCCATGGCTCACGGGCCCAGCCGCTCCGCGGCATGTGGGATCCTCCCAGACCGGGGCACGAACCCGTATCCCCTGCATTGGCAGGCGGACGCTCAACCACTGCGCCACCAGGGAAGCCCATGATGGATGTTTTTATAACTGCCTGCTGGATACTTGAGGCTTCTGGAGGTCACTCTGCATGTGACACTCACATCACTCTTTTAGAATCTGACCGTGGCCTTAATGTCCGTTCTCTTTTGAGTGACTTCATGTGGGTCTGGGGCCTGGTGTCACATTCATTTCCTGGCATCTTCTCTAAGAGCACACTGAACACGAGCACCAGGGTCTGGCTCCTGCACATCAAGGAACAGGTGGGCTTCAGGCTGCTGGGCAGGGAGGACCCTTACGATTTTCATTCCCCACCGTGAACTAGGCTATAACCTGCTGTTGTCAGGGACGGACAGTGTGAGTCTGTGGCCTTGGATACGGCTTCAGCATTCAGGCACTGCCAAATGGATAAAGCTGGCTAGAGAAAGGCAACCAGACTTCATCTTGGTTTTATGTACTGCTCCCTGACTGACCACTGCTATGCTCGCTTTTGCAAAAATATGCAAAAAAAAACCCCATTATAATCAGCTGCAGATTTGTCATTAAGATGACAAAAGTTAACCTAAGCTTCCAGTGGCAGCTAGGCAGCAGGATCTGAAAATAAACCTCAGGTCGGTGCTTTGTGACCGCCTGGAGGGGTGGGATAGGGAGGGTGGGAGGGAGGGAGATGCAAGAGGGAAGAGATATGGGAACATATGTATATGTATAACTGATTCACTTTGTTATAAAGCAGAAACTAACACACCATTGTAAAGCAATTATACTCCAATAAAGATGTTAAAATAAATAAATAAATAAATGAAAATAAACCTCAGGACTTTAGTAGTTCTTCAGAGCACAAAAATGAAGCAGGTTTATGTCGTCTGGCCATAGCAATCAGGCGGCCTTCTTTTTGCTAGTGGCTCTAGCAGTGGCCTTAAGACATACTATCATTTACTGTACAGAGAAAACAGCAGTGTTATTATTTATGACACAGACCCACTATCTAGAGAGAAAACATAAACAGTTCTAATGAACTGACCACCACATTTAGTTATCTGGGGGGGTGGAGGAGGGGGTATCCAGATTGAACTTACGGTCTAACACTGTCACAGCCTACTAGGGGTGCCGAAAACACAAATACTCCACAGGAGCTGTGCCCAAGTTTTCAAAACCCCCATAACAAACACTGAAAAATTCCTGTACTGATTCTTTAAAAAAGCCTCAGGAGGTGCCCTCCTCTCCACTTTCATACGGATGGGAGGCGGCCCTTGCCCCAGGCAAACATCTCTGTCAAGCATTCCTTCTGGTACAACTCCTCTTTGAATGTACCAGATCTGCTTTGCAACAACACTATTGAATGACTCCATTTCGTGAGTGGCCTCAAATCATAAAACACCTGAAGCCTTGCGTACACAGAAGACTGGATGGAGCTCATCACTTCCTCTTCTGCTTCCCCAGGTCCTACCATCCTACCAAGTCACACGGGCAGAAGAGCGCACACATCTGGACTCTACTGCTCCACAGTCCATTCAAACACCTCACAAAACCAGACCTCATGGGGCTTTAGCTGGTTCTCTTGATGACTGAACGTTTTTTCTACAGCTTTTATGAAACTGATGCCCACTATCCTTTACGTAAATACTTAGGATAAATGCCTCTTAAGAATTCATTACTTTAGGGGCTTCCCTGGTGGCGCAGTGGTTGGGAATCTGCCTGCTAATGCAGAGGACACGGGTTCGAGCCCTGGTCTGGGAGGATCCCACAGGCCACAGAGCAACTGGGCCCGTGAGCCACAACTACTGAGCCTGAGCGTCTGGAGCCTGTGCTCCACAACAAGAGAGGCCACGATAGTGAGAGTCCCGCGCACCATGATGAAGAGTGGCCCCCACTTGCCACAACTAGAGAAAAGCCCTCACACAGAAACAAAAACCCAACACAGCAAAGATAAATAAATTAATTAATAAACTCCTACCCCCAACATCTTCTTTAAAAAAAAAAAAAAAGAATTCATTGCTTTAAAAAAACACACAAATACCACAACAAAAAAACTCCTTTGTCTCCATGAATGTAGATGTTTTTCCACTTAGTAGATACGAAGAACCTTGGGATCAATATGTTTCTCTTCTCGGCTTGGTTTCTAGAAAGTTAAGTTGGTATTAATTTGCAATAACTGCCCATGGTTGGGATTTCTGATGTAAACATCTTCCTTCCTTCCTTTTTGGCTATTGTCCTTATACCTTTTTAAAAAATATATAACAATTCTACTTATAATTTTTTGTTTCAATATTAATGAAATATGTTTGTGCATTAATAGCGAGATAAGCTCTGAATTATTTCATCCTCTCTGATTACCTGCAGAATAGAATAATTAATCATAAAATGTGTTTCCCATTATTCTAAAACTAGGAAGTTGAATGGAGTAATAAACTACATGCGTACGGAACGGATTCCCCCTCCTGTGTCCTTCTCAGGGGATTATTTTCAGCAGCCATTTATATGAACAGCATTGGGGAAGGGGGACCACAAACAGGGTGGTACCACAGCAAATACTGGTGATGATAACTGCAAACCTGAAAATAACAGCACTTACCTTTTCAAAGCATTTAACAAGTGCAACTTAATTGCCATCTTTGAACATGAGAAAGAATGTATTTTTCAAATATATTACTTCTGACATATGTTTCCTGATGTTTCCTTTCTTTTTCCTAATCTTTTCCTTTCCTTGTCACTTCTAGTAACTTTTGGAGAAGAAAAATCCCGTTTCCCTTCATTAGTTCCAGCATGATGAAATATTGTATTTTTAAGAAAAGTATTTATGGAGTAGATGCTCTGTGTGAGGAAGCATGTCATGAACAAGACAGAAACAGTCCCCTGTCCTCACGGTGCTCAATTCCTCCTCCTCATGCTAAAATGCAAAGCTGCAGCTGACCCGCCACCAGCTCCATCTGCCTTAAGGGCCACATGGACTCACAGCGGCCATAATATCTAATTACCTAATGTTAACTTAGTGAGAAATTCCAGAAGACAGAGTCTGCAGAATTTCAGGGGTCTGGTCCATTACAGCACAAATGGAAGCCAGGCTGAGATGCCATCCCAACCCGAGAGCCCCGGGAACTCACCTGCACATTCCAGGCGTTTGACATCTCCTGACGTCTCTGAGAAATATTGCCGAAGAACAAAGAAAATGATGCCAAGGGGAACCAGGGGCATCACAGTCCAAGGAATCACAGCCACCATCACGCCTGCCACGCCAATCACAAGGAGAAACGTCTAAAAGAGCAGAAAGAGATACAGAGGCCTCCTTGTCAAGGATTCTTTTCAAAGATAAACTTGGCTGTTTTGTTAGGATTGCATTCCTTTCCTTGAAAGCCTTGTTGGAATGGTAGGGAATGCTTTCCCATCCAAAGAAATAAAATTATAGGTGGCCCTCGTATTTATTTATTGCGTGTGTCAAACACTATAAGAACTTTCTAGGTATTAGCTCTTGTGATACACTCAGTAGCCCTGTGAGGCAGGCATTACTATTTTCCACAGATGAGAATATTCAAGACTCAGAGTAGGACTTGAATCCCAAACTATCATGAGTCACTAGGTGCTACCAGAGAGATGAGCAAGCAGGTACCGCAGATGAGGAATTCAGAAGCTTCGTCTCTACATGTAGGGGTAGAGAAGTGGTTAATTACAAATTCAGTGTCCAGAAAAGCAGGAAAAAATTCAAATGTTGACCTCTGGAAGTAGGAATTCCTCTTTCTTTCTTGGTTTTCTAACCATACTTAGCACATACTGAGTGCTGAATGTGTACCGGGCTGTACATTTAATACTTCACGTGTATTTACTTAGTTGATCCTCAAAATAGCCCTATCGAGTAATAGTATTATCTCACCTTACAGATGGAGACACTGAGGCACAGGGAGAGGAAAAGCAACTTGATCAAGATGGCAAAACACAAGTCACGGAGCTGGAGAGCCCAGGTTACAGCCATTATGACACATTTAAGCCTGCTCCCAACTTTCTATCATTATGCAAAGTATTTAAAATGTCCATTTCAAAGGCTAATGATTACAACAACAGCAGATGCCGTCTACCAGGTGTTTACTGTATGCAAGGCACTGTGCTAAGAGCTCCATGAACATTCACTTAATCATCATCTCATCCCACGAGGTGATTTTATCTCAGGAAATGATCTTGGCTTAAAAAGACAGCAGACAGAATAGGAACCCAGGGCACTGAAGGATGCTGATTTAAACATCCATCTTTCTCGGGAGAAGTATGATATCACGGCGTACAGCTTCAGGCGACAGGAACGCAATCAGCACTTAGCATCTCCTGCTGTGAAAGCGGGGCAGGGTTGGGGGGACGTGCAGATTCACATAGCGTCAGCCAAGGCCTCTGAATTTTAGTCTCAGATGGATACAAATCCATGGTGATCTGTACAGGTCACGGAGCGCTGGGGAAACACAGCGAAGAACGTGTGAACACTTTTTTGAGGATTCTAAACGACTGACAACTGAATTTCACAGGCTGGTTTAACAGAAAGAGTGGCATGAATAATTTGCAGGTAGTAATCACATTTGATGGAAATTTTGACCTAAAAGGAGCTGGGCTGGGAATGTTGAGATGCTTGTCCGAGTGAACACCAGTTGTTCTGTGTCCTCTCAGAGCCAGCACCTGCATCCTGTGCTCTCCAGCGCAGGGCCCTCCCCGCCTTGTCACCCAGGGCAGCTGGCCCCGGTGCATCTCTGAGGGACAGGTTAGCGGGGTAATGCCTGTATCACAGAGATGCAGGTTATCGTTTCACAGCTCTTCCAAATCAGTTTTCTCAGGGGATCCTCACAACCATCTTGTGAATAAGAAAACTAAGAACTGTCCTTTCCATTTACAGATAAGAAACATGAAGCTGGGAGGTAAGTAGTTGTCCTAAGTTTTCCCGGAAATTTAGTACGTTCCTTAGAGAAAGCCAGGAACTGTTCATACTCAGGAAATCCCAGAGCCACAGCTGCAGGCAGGAGGGGCCTGGAAGGAGGAGGAAGGTTCCAGAACTGTGACTTTATGACCCGGAGCCCTTGTGAACCAAACTGCATGATCTGGATGTAGACCCATGTGCTTTTCCTGTTTCTCCCAGTCTCTGCCTTGGTATCAGTATAAAACTCAGAAGAGGAATGGAATTCTGAAGGAACAATAACAATCATAAGTGGAGAAAAATAGGGCTGTCTGACCTCTCTCCTATTATACCTACAGCTGAACAATTTCTTACAGCCACCAGATTAATTGATGTGTCCCACTCTGCTACACCCTTCGTGCTCACGGGGAGGGTCCTTCCAGCTCCTTCTATGTCTAGCCTTAAGTAAAGTCACTTGGCTTGCCATTGTTGGTTGTCAGGAAAAAAACCTGCTGAAATGTCAATTATGAAAAAATCCAAATTACAGTTTTTTAGCGGATTCACATCATTTGATTGGAAAACATTCACCAGTTTCAATAATCTGGCTCTCCCCAGGTGGGGGTCTTTTATGACTAACCCAGCCCGGCAGATTACCTGGGAAGCAGAGGTAAGATCAAAACAAAGGGCTCGGAGCTTCCCTGGTGGCGCAGTGCTTGGGAGTCCGCCTGCCGATGCAGGGGACATGGGTTCGTGCCCCGGTCTGGGAAGATCCCACATGCCGCGGAGCGGCTGGGCCTGTGAGCCATGGCCGCTGAGCCTGCGCGTCCGAAGCCTGTGCTCCGCAACGGGAGAGGCCGCAGCGGTGAGAGGCCTGAGTACTGCAAAAAAAAAAAAAAAAGTGCTCACCTATAGAACACACTAACATGTGTCGATTTAAGAATTATTCTTTAAAAAAGAAAAAAGAAAATTTCATAAGAAAGATGAGGTCTAAGCCCAGAAAGCAAAATGACTTGAAAAAAAAAAAAACCCTATCTAATTTTAATAAATACATAAACGCCAAGGACACAAAATGAGGCTGAGTAGTTTAAATGTGTAACACCTGTATTTGGATGGTGGTAAAACATTAAAATTTCACCAGGAAGTCTCGACCTATAATTAACACTGTATTATAATATTGCAGATTTGAACACATTCCTTTCACAAGCACAGTTTGAAATACAAGGCCCCATTTGCCTCCTTGGCATTTAACTTCCAAACTGCTTACAGTCCTGTAGCAGTTCCTAGGTATCTACCCACATGTCACTTTAAACTTAATTCCAAGGGATTCTGTTCCGGATAGTCTCTGTGAAGCTTATGTGAAAGAACATGCTTTCTATAAACAATCAGTAACAACGTATTCTTCCTATTTAATGCAAATAAATATGCCATCCATACTTTGGGCTCACTCTCTATTATTTAATTCTCTCTTGCTCACTCTGATACCTATTTTAGGCACGATGTGAAATATATATTTAATCATAAAACCACTTAATCAGTAGACATTACTTTTATTATTTGTTTACAGTATTAAAAAATAAAACCAGGATCATTAAGATTGCTAACACCTCAGAAGAATTTCAAAGCTTTTAATTCTATGGTCAGACTCTTAAGAATTCTGTTTCAAGCTGTGGTAAGTACAAATCAGCCAGATTTCCTTAAACTATCACTGATTTTGCAAAAGATATAACTTAAGTGCAATAAACTTTTGGCAAGAAAACAAGGCAAGATTTCCTTGTGATTTAGAGAGGGAAAAAAATGACACCTAGCTTTTGATCAGTAAGCTGTTTACTGATGTGGGTGTAGGAGAGACTCTTCAACCTATTCATTCTGGAAACATATGAGATTAAAAAATAACCTTTCAATGAAGTAGCTATCACATAGATTGTGCTGCTGGCTAACACAAGATTCTTGTGGAGACAGTATAAAATCCTGAACAGACTACACAAAACCTGAAAGAATTATGAAATAAAATGTAACTCCTGGGCTTCCCTGGTGGCGCAGTGGTTGAGAGTCCGCCTGCCGATGCAGGGGACACGGGTTCGTGCCCCGGTGCGGGAAGGTCCCACATGCCGCGGAGCGGCTGGGCCCGTGAGCCATGGCCGCTGAGCCTGCGCGTCCGGAGCCTGTGCTCCGCAACGGGAGAGGCCACAACAGTGAGAGGCCCGCGTACCGCAAAAAAACCAAACCAAACCAAACCAAACCAAAACTGTAACTCCTATCCTACAATACTCATTACCCTTCAATTACAGTATAAATAGAATCAAAAGGAAAAACATGGGAGGCTTCTACATGTAAGCTCCTAAACTTAATGCCAACCTAGGGTTAGCGTTGAGTCTGCTTGTAAGCTGATAGAGTACCTTGCACCTCTCAGGAGGTTCAGAGATCAGCTCTGGTTCCCAGATCCCTCGTTTCTCACCTCTGTTTCCTTTGACCTCACGCACCTCGGTTAACTCCGTTCAATCAGAACACTGGGGTGTCATATCTGTATGATGAGATGTACACAAACCCTAAGTCTAAGCTTTTCTAAACTTGTCTTTTCCTTGGGATACACTAATCACACCTTCATCCCTCATTTGGCTGCCTTGGATCTTTTCACAACCACACCAGCTCTGGGACCTGTGTATCCTTCAGTTAGCTCCCAATTGAGAGTCACAGCTAACTCCGCTGAAGAGTGAATGGTGGTGTCTGGTTTACAGTTTGTTAATCAACACAACAGAAAGCACTGGGGAAACATAGTGCACTTCTTGTGTTCAGCATATCTCATTGATCAATAGTTTCCTTTCTACCTTTTGTCAGGGTTCGTGCTTATTACAAAATTCAAGACTGAAGTCCATTTATTTGCTGCTTTTAAAAAGGCACACCTTAAAAATAATAGCACATGAAGGTGGAGATGAAATGTTGAAAAAGGTACCCCATAAAAACACTAGCCAAAAGAAAGCTGGAGTATCTATCTACACCACTATGAACATGAAGTTAGGAAGGATTCCTAGAAATAAGGAAAACATTTCATAAGAATAAAGGGTTGATTTATCCAGAAGGTATTTTTTAAAATCTAAATTTATATCATCCTTTAATAACATAGCTTCAAAATATATAAAGGAAAATCTGACAGGACTCAGGAGAAATAGGCAATTCCATACTCACAGTGGGAGAATTAAACTCACCTCGATAACTGATAAAACAAGCAGATAAACATCAAGAGGGATATAGAAGGTTTTGAAAACATGATTAACAAACTTGACCTAATTAAGAAATATACAATACTGCAGTAAATAACTACATAACACTGCAGTAAATAACTACATAACACTGCAGTAAATAACTACATAACACTGCAGTAAATAACTACATAACACTGCAGTAAATAACTACATAACACTGCAGTAAATAACACTGCAGTAAATAACTACATAATACGTTCTTTTCAGTTACATGTATGCTATAGTAAAGCAAGAATCAACAAACTTCAAGGGACAGAAATTGTACACAACATATTCTAACCTACATGGATTTAAGTAGAAATCGGTGACAAAAAGGTAACTAGAAAATTAATAAATGTTTGGAAGCTCACTAATACACTTGAAAATATCACCTAGTTCAAAAACTGTAATAAAATTAGAAAGTATTTTGGCAAAAGAAAATGAAAATCTACTAATATTAAAATCTGAGGGCTGCAAACTACAGCTGTGCTTAGAGGTACATTTACAGTTTAAACATTTTTTTAAAGGCTACAGAGAATACATGGGAAATCTCTATATCGTCCTCGTAATTTTGTTGTGAACTGCAAAAATGCCCGAACAAAAAAATAAAGTCTTACAAAAAGAAAAAGCTAAAAGTCAAGAATTTAAAATATATCTTATAATTTTAAAAAAAAACCAGCATATTAAACTAATGTATGTAGAAGAATGGAAATAAGAAAAAAGCAGACATGAATGTAATCGAAAACTAACTTCTAAGCAGAAAAATCAACAAATACAAAGCTTGGTTCTTTGAAAGCACTATGAAATGTAAGGAAAAAAACAAAACAAAAATGGGAAATTTACCATTAATTTGAATTAAAAGAGGATAGCACAAGAGATACCATGGGTATTATAAAGAGGATATAATAAACATTGTGCTGATAAATTTTTAAATTTTGATGCAAAGGACAAATGTCTTGAAAAATGACATACAAAGACTGACATAAGACACAGAAAATCTGAATAATTCCATATTGAATTAAGAATTTGAATCCAGGGGAATTCCCTGGTGGTTCAGTGGTTAGGACTTGGCGCTGTCACTGCCAGGGTGCCGGGGTGCCAGGTTCAATCCCTGGTTGGGGAACTAAGAGCCTGCAAGTTGCACAGCGTGGCCCAAAAAAAAAAAAAGAATTTGTATCCACAGAAAAGACTTTAGGCCAAGAGGGCTACACAAATAAATTGTACAAAAGAAGTTTTACCAACCTCTTCCAGGAAATTTGAGTACAGCATTATGATGTAAAAACCAGACAAAGACATTAAAAGAAAGAAAAATTATAAACCAAACTGTCTTAGGAACATGAAACAACATACCGATAAACTGAATCTAACAATATAAAAATGATAATACTCCACAATCAAACTTGGCTAGGCAAGTCCAAAATTCACATGGCTGGCTGTTATAAAGGATACGCTGGAACTCCTGTGCAGGAGCTGAGGCTATTACCCACAGGCAGAATTTCTTTTTCTTCAGGGAAGGCTTAGCTCCTAAGCCCTTCCAACTGACTGAACTGTGCCCACCCAGACTATCCAGGATAATCGTTCTTACTTAAAATCAACTGATTATGGACTTTAATCACATCTACAAAATACCTACACAACAACACCTAGATTACCTTTTGATTGAATAACTGGAGAATGTAGTCTGGTCAAGTTGACACATAAAACTGACCACCACAAAATGGAAATATTTCCTGTCTTTTTTGAGACCTGCATAATTCTGATACCAAAAGCCGACAAAATAGTTCAAGAAAAGCAAATTACAGGCCAATATTCTCATGAACAACAGAAACAAAAATTCTTGCCAAACATTAACAAATTACATACAATAATACA
Source organism: Aethalodelphis obliquidens (assembly GCF_003676395.1). NCBI lineage: Eukaryota > Metazoa > Chordata > Mammalia > Artiodactyla > Delphinidae > Aethalodelphis > Aethalodelphis obliquidens. The sequence continues at coordinate 14,348,734 of NW_020837959.1, forward strand.
TTAAAAAAAGATACTATATCATGACCAAGTGGAGTTTATTCCAGGAATGTAAGGTTAACCTTCAAATACCAATCACTATAATTCACATTAAAAGAATAAAGGTGAATAATCATATGATTATCTGAAGAGATGTAGAAAAAATATTTGTCCAAATTCAACACCTATTCTTTTTTTTTTTTTTTGCGGTACGCAGGCCTCTCACTGTTGTGGCCTCTCCCGTTGCGGAGCACAGACTCTGGATGCGCAGGCCCAGCGGCCATGGCTCACGGGCCCAGCCGCTCCGCGGCATGTGGGATCTTCCTGGACCGGGGCACGAACCCGTGTCCCCTGCACCGGCAGGCGGACTCTCAACCACTGCGTCACCAGAAAAGCCCTCAACACCTATTCTTGATTTAAAAAAAATAAAAAATAAAACTCTTGGCAATTGAGGAATTAAAGGAAAAGTTTTCAATCTGATAACAGATATCTACCTAAAAAATCACAGTTCAGATCATTCATAATGAAAAAATATTGAAAGATTTTGCCCTAAGAGTACAAGAATGTCTTATCACTTCTATTCCATGCTGTACTGGAAACTCTAGCCACAACAATAAGTCTAGAAAGGAAAATAAATATTGGAAATGGAGAAGTAAAACTGTCATTATTTACAGCTGACATGACTGCTTATGTACAAAACCCTACAGAATTTTTAAAAGCACCACCACCAACTCCAGGAAATGCAAAATGAATTCACAAATAAATCAACTGTATTTCTATAAACTAGCAACAAGCAGTTGAAAATGGTATTAAAAACAATACAATAATGTCATGAAAAAAACATCAAATATTCAGGAATAAGTTAAACCAAAGAAGTGTAAGATGTCTATATTACAAAACATTCCTAAAATTAAAGAAAACCTAAATAAGTGGAGAGATACCATATTCATAATTGCAGATTCAACACTGTTAAGACTCAGACTCCTCAAATCAATCTATAGATAAAAGAAAATATTAATAAAAATTCCAGCAGGAAAAAACAGCTTGAAAAGGCTTCTAAAATTTACACAGAAAAGAATCTAGAATGATCAAAACAAGCTTGACAAAGAAGTACAAAATTAGAAGACTTAAACTACTGGATTTCAAGTCTTACTAAAATGTATAATAACCAAGACTGCAGTATTGGTATAAGGATAGATAAACAGGTCGAAACTACTAGATTTCAAGTCTTACTAAAATGTATAATAACCAAGACTGCAGTATTGGTATAAGGATAGATAAGCAGGTCGGTGGAACAAAATAAAGTATACAGACGCAGACGTCCTCAAATACAGTCAAATGATTTTTAACCAAGGTGCCAATTCAGTGCATAAAAGTGTTTTTAACAAATGTGGCTAGAATAACCGGAAAAAAATAAACCTCAACCATGTACTACTCTTCCATACACAAAAATAACACAAGATGCATCAATTTCTAAAAAGACAGAATAGGAAAGTATCAATATCTTCACGCTCCTAAGGATAAAAAGATTGCTTAGGATACAAAAACATGAGCTACAAAAGAAACAAAAGGGTACATGTTAGACTTCATCAGAATTGAAACTTGATCTCCATTAAGGATGTAAAAAGGCAAGCCACAGACTGGAAGAAACTATTCACAAAGGAATAGTATGAAATATATATTAAAATAAATATCTCCAATGGGGATTTCAGGGAGGGGGTGGGGAAGGGATCAACACACCACAGAAACCTCAAAATGACAAAGTCATTGTTCAGTAAGAGAGGCTGAGATGCTTTCTACACACTTTCCCTGACATCTCTACACAATGAAATGCAAGGGTCAGTGGTACTGAGACAAGCAAAGGCAGTTCCACTCTTTGCTTCTATAAAAGCAAGTGACCCAACCCTATTATGCCCTGGTCTCAGGCTGGCTTTGTTCCCAATATCCAGATGCAGCAGCTTGTTCTTTTGCGCTCCCCCCTCTGGCAAGAAATGACTGAGAACACCTCCTTCACATTTTCTTTTTCTTGGGCATTTTCACTTCATAAAGCTGCAGTCAATGTGTTTTGTGTGTGGTGAGGAGGGAATGACACGTTCCATGGTGGTCCCCGCCGCTGCCAGCATTGGTGGCTCAAGCAGCCTCAGGATTAGAGCCCTTTGTGTCCGTGAAAGGATATGAAAAGTCAGTTGTTTGAGCTCAGCCAAGCTGCTGATTTTTTTTTTCCCCTGCATGAGGGGTGTGTGGGGAAAAAGGTTTTGCAATTCAATTTTCCTCAATAAATTACAGCATTTTGCTGAGGGCAGCTGTGTGCAAGTTCACATGCTCAGAGCAGTCCCAAACTTTTTTAAACAAAATTAAAACGCCTAAACCTGACTTCCACATCTTACCTTCGTCTTCACTTATTTTACTAATAGGAAGACTTCTTGGAAGTGATGATTTTAATGACAAGAATTGTAGATAGTTAAGATTCCTTAATGTTATCTGGAACTCTGGCAAATCGTATGAAAACTACATTAATTTGAAATATTGCGTGCTCAATGGTCTATCTTGAAAATAATTGATTTTTATTCTGTGAGTCTACATGGGAAAGTGTCCATTAATATCTTCAGGGATTACAAACCTAGAATCTCTGTAATACAAACTCACGAGGCGATATTTATGAGCCTGGAAACTATCTGTGACAATCATTTTAATGCAACATAATGCCATTATCAGACTATTTCTCCTACTTAAAAATACAGGGCTTCCCTGGTGGCGCAGTGGTTGAGAGTCCGCCTGCCGATGCAGGGGACATGGGTTCGTGCCCTGGTCCGGGAAGATCCCACATGCCGCGGAGCGGCTGGGCCCGTGAGCCATGGCCGCTGAGCCTGCGTGTCCGGAACCTGTGCTCTGCAACGGGAGAGGTCACAGCAGTGAGAGGCCCGCATACCGCAAAAAAACAAAAACAAAACAAAAAATACATGCGGTGTTTATTTATTTTAAAATTTTTATGTATTTATTTATTTGGCTGCACAGGGTCTTAGTTGCGGCACACAGGATCGTCGATCTTCGTTGCGGCATGTGGGATCTTTTAGTTGTGGCATGCAAACTCTTAGCTGAGGCATGTGGGATCTAGTTCCCTGACCAGAGATCGAACCCAGGCACCCCCCCACTCCCCCACCCCGCCCCCGCACTGAGAGGATGGAGTCCTAGCCACTGGACCACCAGGAGAGTCCCTATATGTGGTCTTTCAAAAATAACTACCCATTATTTAGTGCTCAACATGCACTTAGATGTTATGCAAAGAATTTTATTAAAACGACTTCATTTTGTTTTCCCAACAACCCTTACGGAATTTGGTATTATTTTCTTTATTTTACAGATAAGGAGGTGTGGCTTTGTGGGGCAGAGACAGTAAGAGGGAGAGCTAGGACTCAAGCTTGGAAAGGGAGACCGCGGGGCTCCCCACTCCACCACACTTTAAAGCTGTTGACGTCATAAATGATTATCATGTGGAATCACACTACATAATTTTTTTTTTATGCTGCCTTCCTTCTTCCTTTGGAATTGCAAACAGCTCCACTTTGGCCACAGCAACTGTAATGTGACTGGACAGGCAACATATCTGGTAGCTGCAAGAGTCAGTGTACATGATGGTGTACAAACTCGTGATCGCCCCTCTGCTGGGATGTGGTCTCTGAATGACATTGCCTGTGGGAATGGACTGTCCTGCAGTGTGGACCACTACTCAGAATCCAGGGTTTTCATCAGCCATACTTGGCATCACTATTACAAGATATTAAATGAATTATCTGATATCTCATTTACGGGAATGACAAGGAATTAGATGAGGAAAAGTATATGGAATAAACACTTTAGAAGTAGTAAAAATAAAAATGAACATGATCAAGTATCTTCCAAGGTTTATCAAATATACCAAGGATAAGCAGAATCATCAAAAATGAGTTTGAGCACATTTGGCACTAACTATGTCCTTTAAAACAGAACTGAACAAACACCTTCAAGCCCCTTCCCGATTCCACTCTCAGTTGACGACAGAGAGAAAAGACTGGTTCCCACTGGGAACACAGCTTCAGCAGCCCCTCCTGCCCCACTATCCACAGAGGCCTTTTCCTCTCATCTGGGATCAAAGGTCGCTTTCTAGAAGCCACGCCCACCTCCTGGACCAGGCTCCCTTACTACCTCCAGCCTCACACCCAGTTTGCCTTCCAGGACTTCCCCTAAGGCGCTGCCACAGTTAGGATTCCAAAGGCGGCCAGGGGTGGATCTCTGTGTGTCTCCCTCCCCTTGGGGGCCTGGAGGGGAGGATTCCTGCCTGACTCACCCCCATACTTCAGGGCGTCAACGCTAATCCCTGTTTGTTGAGGGGAAGGAGGGGCAGAGGAAAATATTACCCACCACACACCCCCAAACCCAAAACTAAACACCCAACCAGCAACTCCTCCGCAGACCCTACATTCCGGATGGGCCTCTCTCTGGTTTTACTCAGACTCCTTCCAGGAGTAGCCTGCCTTCACTTCAGCTTCCTCCACGCCTCCTGAATTTGCAGCCCTTTGCAGTCTGGCCCCGCCCATCTGAAACCTGCTTCTTAGGTCACCAGAAGCCTCCTGATTTCTAAATCAACTGACAACATTCCAGGGACTTAGCTTCTCCTTTGCGTTGAACAGGCCTGTCCTTCCTCGGTTCCCCAACCTACTTCCTCCTCTCTTCCTTGCTGTTCATTGTGTGTCTCCTCTGCTTCCCTCCTCTCTTGGCTTCCTCTCTGAATATGGAGGCTTCCGTAAGTTTCTGATCTTGGTCCCTAAAAATGCTTCACTCTCTCTGGGCAATCTTTTTTTTTTTTTTGCGGTACACGGGCCTCTCACTGTTGCAGCCTCTCCCGTTGCGGAGCACAGGCTCCGGACGCGCAGGCTCAGCGGCCACGGCTCACGGGCCCAGCCACTCCGCAGCATGTGGGATCTTCCCAGACCGGGGCACGAACCCGTGTCCCCTGCATCGGCAGGCAGACTCTCAACCACTGCGCCACCGGGGAAGCCCTCTCTGGGCAATCTTATCCATCGTCACAGATTCAGCTATTACCTGCTCAGTGAAGAATAGGCAGGCACCAAGCTCATCCCAGGTCTCTCTCTCAAACACCAGACTCTTACTTCCAATGACCTGCAGGACGCCTCCACCTGGAGGTCCCAAACTTCAAGATAACTGAACTAAAAGTGGCAGAGCTGGGTCTGGGAATCAGTGAGACCAGAATTTTCTCTCCTCACACAACTGCGCATGTTTTATCTGAAATCAGGTAGCATCTATCCCTGTCCCTCTGTACGTCATACAAAAACATGTGACGGATTCTGATCATGATGGTTAACTAACCACGGGCTCAGCACACGGTGGGCCCGCCAGCTTTGGAAACCTAACCTTGGCCTTGCCTGTAGTAGCAAAGAAACAGAACCTTTCACAAAATCTCAATGTAATTCATGATCACTGTCAAAACGTGACACTGTTATAGTGAAAGACCGCTTCTGGGGATAAATCACATGCCTTAACCCAGCAGGACATATTTATAAAATAAGTTTGCAGAAGAGAAAAATAAAATCAGACATATCCCATCAAACATCTTTGCAGTAAAAGTACTCTGCCTCTGAGTCACCGCTCAGTTCACGTTGGTAAACAGTGGAAGCCTCTGCCCATAGGCTATGCTGTTTGCAGTGAGATATTCATTGCTGCATGTCTCTGTGCAGCTTCTGATAAATACATTTCATTACCAAAATTAATTAATTAATGAAGAAAGTCCCCACAGCCTGAATCACTTTAAAGCAGACAAAATTCAGTAACAGAAAAAACATCCCACATGAGCAACAATACTGAATGAGAGGATGAGAGATGAGATGACCCAACATTATTCTTTAGAACCTCAAGTTCACAGACAAAACAAAGGCTGGATACAAGATATTCCTGTGGGTATTCCTGTCTTTTTTTTTTTTAAGACACCTTAAGACAGAGCAATCAACGTGTGAAAAGAAAAGCTGTCTATAAAAACAAAAAAAGACATTTTCTGAGATGACTTTGATCCCATATCTCTGTATCTTCCATTACTGCTCTCTGTTGTCTTTGCTCAAGTATTATTTTCACCTTATTATTACTATTCCTTTCTTTGTAAGTAACCCCACCTGGCTTTATCCAAAAAAAAAAAAACTGGTGCAGTAAATATCTGTCCTTTGTGGTAATCCGATGCATAATTTAGTTAATCTAGGCTATCTTTCCGTGAGAGGTGATTGTTTTTCTCTGTTTTGAAATGTGCTCACAGTAAAGGGAATCCACGCCAGACAGCTGAACGGCAGCGGGAGAACCACTTACCAAGCACGTCACTGCTTCGAACCAACCTTGACCGTGACTGTGTAGCCACTCCTACAGCAGGTGTCACTCATGTTAACTCAGCCTCCCGATCACAACCACACCTTTCTCTTACAAACATGGCCTTTTACTTAATTAAGATAACACAGTCAGGCTGAAAGGCCCATCTCAGCCCCTGTGAAAAGGCCTTGAAAAACAGGCACTTTGCTTTGCGCTGTGAGAACTCTGACATGACTGCTACCTTACCTGGATGAAATCAAGAAATGTCAGGGGCAGCAAGTCATCCATATGCCCAACGTCTTTGGAGAAACGATTCAAAATTCTTCCTGCAAGAACAGGATATGAGAAATTACTCATTTCCCCACACAAGCCCTTTAAGAGAAACATCTCACGAACAAATCAAAACAATCTTTTTAAAGTATATGTATGTAATATATTACAGATTCATATGAAATAAGCCAATGTCAGTGGTAAAGAAAGAGAAAATAGAATGATATCTAAAGAGAAACAAAAATGCCACCAAATGGCAGTGGGTGGGGGAGCCGAAATTGAAACCTGGTTTTTATTACAAAAGACTGGGGGGAGGGGCTTCCCTGGTAGCGTAGTGGTTAAGAATCCGCCTGCCAATGCAGGGGACGCAGGTTCGAGCCCTGGTCTGGGAAGATCCCACATGCCATGGAGCAACTAAGCCTGTGCACCACAACTACCGAGCCTGTGTTCTAGAGCCCGCGTGCCACAACTACTGAGCCCACGCACCACAACTACTGAGCCCACGCGCCACAATTACTGAAGCCTAAATGCCTACAGCCCGTGCTCCGCAACAAGAGAAACCACCACATTGAGAATCCCGCACACCGCAACGAAGAGTAGTCCCCGCTCACCGCAACCAGAGAAAGCCTGTGCACAGCAACGAAGACCCAATGCGGCTAAAAATAAAATAAATAAACTTATTTAAAAAAAAAAAATATGGGGAAAATCTTGTGGCAGTATCGGGAAGGGCTGGTGGATTTGAGAATGTTCCCTCCTTTTAGATCCATCCCGTCTAAGACTCATTCCAAGTGCTAAGTCAGCAAATAAACAGTTGTACAATACCTAAATTAATCCTAATTGTCACACTAATTTTGCTTTAGTGATCAAAAGTAATTTTGCTAAGTGATACTTTTTAAATAAACATAATTATAACTTCTCTGTAATGTTTTCCCTCCAGATGGTTCACAGGACCTCACATCTTGGGAAATTGTAGATTCCTGCCATTTCCAAGTTGTGAGTTTACTATTGGGGTAATAAGTTGTTATTTTCAGAGGTGCACTGGGTGTGACAAACACAGACTGATGCTTAAGCATCCAAGAAGACCAGAGGGATGGAAGCAGGAACACAGAAACATTACTTAGTGACTAAAGATCATCACTGATTTTATTTCCGTTCTCAGAATCCACAAAAACAGTGTATCCTAAAGGCTGCAGGATTGGAAGATGAGAAATAATTTCTAATAAATATCTAGTGTAAACTAAAAATGCCGCCTGCCGTATCAAGTAAACAAAGGATGCTGCAGCCATCAGGCACTGCAGCCAACCCCGCGATGGTGCACCCTGAGGAAACTCAGGATGAGAAAACACAGGATACTGGCCCCGGAGAGCTGAGGTGCACATCAAAGGAATGATTTCAGTGAGCCTGGACTGTTGCATCTTCCCATACATAGAAAAGCAGTAAATTCCCTAACTTGAGATATCTGGTTTTCTTTTATTAACAGTAATCTTTTGATATGCTGGCTACCTGTTCTTTGTTGCAAAAACTCCAATGTATCCTGGCTCCGCCCCTGCCTTGCCTCTTTGGAGCAGTGTCTCAGAGCTATCTCAGAGGCGTGGCCCGGGCTTAAGTCCTCAGTTTTGTCCACAGAATAAAGCATAACTCTCAACTTTTAGGTTGTACATTTTTTTTCAGTCGACACTAGTCGTTTTATGATTAAATTTAAAGAAATGGAAGACACGCACACACACATACACACAAACATATAGCCTGTTTTGGGGTAGCAACTCCTGAGAAATATGTTATCTAGGCCCCTGAACTTCTTTCATAATTGAGGCTCCAGGAAGCCAGCCTGCAGGTGAGATGTGGGGCCTCTAGGTGCTCTTCCTGACCTCTGTCAGAGGTGACTTTCTCCCGAGGCCCTTCACACCAAGCCACAGCTGGACACTGAATGAGCAGAGGCTGGGCACTGAGTTTCCGCTGCCGGGATGAGCCAGCTCTGCTGTCCTCCGCGGGGCGCCTGGCTCACCAGAAGCACAGGGTGCGCCCAAGCCGGGGGCTGCAGACATTGGAGGCTTTCGCCCTTGGCCAGGCCAGGCCGTTACAGGCTGGGCCTCAATTCTCCTGTCTCAGGCTTAGGAAATATAGACTCCAGAAACCGTCTTTTAGTGACACGTTGGGAGGACCAGGGACAAATTTTCGGAGCCTCTAGGAATGCTTGCTTTAGAAGGTGATTCTCAGGATTAAAAGGGCTCATGCAGGTGAAGAACCCAGTCACAATGCCCGGTGAGTTAACAGGTGCTCAGCCACCAAGGTGAGGTACTGACTATTCCCCCCAGGTTCTGCAGCATCACGTCACCTCCGAAAGTCCACCAGACACTGTAGCAACGTCCACCTGTTAAAATGCACTTGCTGATTCAGGAGTGCTGGGGGAGCTAGAGAGTCTGCATTTCTTCCCAGCTGTCAGGTGACCCCCCCCTTTAAACTATTTCCCAGATCACACTTCGAGGGGCAAGAGCTTGGGCTATGATTTAATCAATTCTGCTTTAAAAATATTAAAATCAGATGGACAATTTTTCCACATATTCTTATGGATTTTGCGGCCTCCCAGTCATTTTTTAACTTCCCAAAGTAGCAATATAGAAATAAGGAAAACACACGTCACAAAGACATAGTTTAAATGCTTGTGATTTCTTTGACGGAAAAATGCAACTTTTTAACATAGCAGGATTCAGAAACACTGCAAGTATGATTTTTCTTAGAAGGTGTTGAAAGCAGTACAGGAATTTTTTAAGATGAAAAGGCTACTCAGGGATGAACAGTAAGTGAAAACTACCCCTTTACCTTTCACCAGATGTGCAAGTCTTAAGGTCTGAGAGACCCAGGGTTGGCAAATAGTGTAAAATACAAGGAAAACAAAAACAATGAGAAAAACTATCTCCCCACATACAATCACTACAAAAATGGAACCGAACGTCAAAGCAGGTCAAAAAATTAAAGTCTTGTTCACCAATGAGCTGAGTGTAGAAAATGTGAAATCATAAAGTTCAGTAGCTACTTCCTTGCGCTAAGAAACATTAAGAGAATGAATGGTATTTGCAGAGTATTTCATCGGGCTTAGGGACAGACTGTTGGAAACAGAGCTGTGATTTTAAGTTCATGGCCTCATAGTGTTAAAGTTTTCTCAAAAGTCTCCAAATGAAATCCTTACGATGAATTCCCTTCACACACATGCCATGACTCTTCATCCAAATGACATGTGCTCCCTGCTGGAGTATCTCCAGGGTGGTAGAGGGAAGGGGGATTCACATGAACACCGGGAACCCAATCCATTTTCAGTCTGTTCTGTTAGACAGGGATTTCTCACATCAAACCGAATCTTGCCTTCCTAGAACATCCAACCTCTGCCACTTCTTCTGCCCTTATAACCACACAAAGGGAACCTAATTTCTCTTGATATGACAGCCTTTCAAATACTCGACTGAAGTGAATCATATCCTCTCCAGCAACTACTCCCTGGTGCCTCACTGATCCCTCATAAGGCTCGGTGTCCTATCTTGGCCGCTGCCCCTTGACCAGACTCAGATGGACAGTCTCAGTTAATGCCTTGTGCCCAGGATTAAAATCAGTACCCCAGGTACTGGGGTAAATTGGTTTCACCACCTCCCCTATCCTGCATAGGATATAGTGAATCATGAAGCCAACAATAACAGTACATTCTGGAGGCCAGATCACATTTTGGACACATGTAAAATGAAAATCCACATCGCTCTGCACAGGTAGATTTGGGGAAACAACTGAGCGATATGCATAAACAACTCTAAGAGTGCATCCCTTCTGACCCCAAAATTCCATTTCTAGGAACATATCCCCAAGAGTTAATAAGTTCATCAAAAGGTTGAATGTGGCATATTTGTCAAGTCAGAAGTAGAAAACAACCCGAACAAGTCTGAAACAAGTCTATAATGTATTACGTACAATTTTAATTTTTTTGGACTTTCTACAATAACTGCATATTGTGTAAAAAGGTAAAGCAGGGAGGGGAGAGCAAGAGAAAGACAGGGAAAGAGGGTCAGGAGGAAGAAGGAGGTAAAAGGGAGGAGGGAGGGAGGAAAAGGGGGGGAAGAGAGGAGGAGGGAGGTACCCCCCTTGAAGTCCATGGTATCCAAGAACCAATCAGGGTCCTCCTAACTGCTCTGGTTCACAGTTTTCTATCTTGTCCATAAGACAGAATATCATGAAAGATGACATTTGAACTTCTTGTCAAAATACAAATTCAGGATGATCATATTTTAAGAACTGAGTCTACAATCTAAGCGGGAGTCAGTCACCTCTAGAATTCTAACACCTGACCCATACCCAGGATTCCTCTGCTTACTTATAACCAAACTGTAATTTAAAACTTGGAAGTTCCCATGTCTAATCTGGGCCTTATTATTATTTTTTTAAACAACAAAAAAAAGGTATATTTACATATAAAATACCGAAGTATATTTTTATTGAGGTATATTTTACATCTCATGAAATTCGCCCATTTCAGGTGTACAATTCAATGAATCTTTGTAACTTTACTGAGTGATGCAACCGTCACCAAAAATCAGTTTTAAGACACTTTTATGCCCACAGTGAGATCCCTTGTGCCATTTACAGGACTCCCTATTCCCACTCCCAGCCTCAGGCAACCACTAATCTACTTTCTTTCTCTATAAATTTGCTTTTTCAGGACATAACATCCAAATGGAATCGTGCGATAATGTGGTCTCTTGGTCTCACTTTTTTCACTCAGTGTAATGTTTCTGAGGTTTGCCATGATGTAGTGTGTGTCTTTTTGAGCCCCATTCTTTACCACAAAGTGGCGTTAGGCACCAGCAAAAAAAGACCCCACACTAGGCCACACCTGACCTTGAGGGTAAGTCAGAACAGATGTGTTTCGTGAACTCTTTGATAATGTGAACTTGTTTCTATGGGCCCACAGCCTTTTCATCTTTCACTAACGGTTCTAGAACCTAATTCTTTTGATTAGAATCAGCCGTTGCAGAGATTCAGCATCCAGCAGTCCTGGGTCAAGGCCAGGCTCGGAGTCCAGTGGAATGTGGTGGGGCAGGGAGGACAATAAAAGATCCATTGTCCTGGCGAGAAATGGGATCTACGTCCAATCAGCCAATGGAGAAAAAGAGCGGAGTCCCTCCACAGGGGCAAAGAAAATATACCTGAACCTTCCAGGTACCGTGCGAGGGGATGGGGCAAAATGGGTCCAATGGAGAGGGTGTTCAGTGGAACGCGGAGACGGTCACCAGGCTGAAAAGGACCCCTGCGTGCATGAGGGAGCCACTAAGGCAGGCGGGCCAGCCTGGACTTCCTGCATCACCTTACGCAAACTCATTCAGCTCGGACGAGCCTGAGAACAGGAGAGGGAGCTGCGGAAGTCAGGGCGCTCCGCATTTTCTTAGTCTTTGCGGTTAGAACAGGCCATTAGTATGGTGGCAGCCTAAAGAATGTCGTGAAATAGAGCAACAGGATTTAGGAAACCGTCAGTGGAAACACCACCAAGTTCTGGTACTCAGCAGCAAGAGGCCTTTAGGCAACTAAGCAACATCTCCACCTACATCCCAACACCCTGTCCAATAATAGTTTTTAAATGTCTACTGATATGTTACAATGGATCAATTACTCCTCTTTACTTCTTAAGGGCCTGGAGTTTATAAGGTAAAACTATCAGGTATCAAATATTTAACCCAAATAAGTGCCAAGATTCATCCTGAATATAAAACTAAATCCCAGGGAAACGTATTAGGTGTTTGACAGTTTCTCTTCCTTGACTGACAGACAACAGAACTTGGAAGCTTGGATAGTCTGGTTCCGTGAACCACAGCTTCCACAGAGCCAACATATGTGGTTTTCTCTTCATGACATCCCATACCAGAACCAAAGCCGACCATAAATAACCTAGTCCAAATTCCACTTTTGAAAATAAGCTACAGGGAAGCGTTCAATTTAATCTACCACTAAAGAGTAGATTAAATAGATTTAATCTATTGACTAAAGAGTAAATAATTCATGACCCCTAAACCTTCTGGGCTAACTAGGCCTGTGTTTGCAGTACTTATTTTGGCTTGTATTTTCTTGAAGGAATGAAGTCCCGCTAATAGATACAGGAGGGGGAGGCAAGATAACACTGGTGTGCCGGCTGCTCTAAGATTAGTGACCTCGAAGATTTAAACTTGGTCCCAAATCCTTGAATAATAAATAACTCAGGGTCTGGAGAAGCCTACAGGTCTTGAACATGAAGAGCCTGGTTAACTGGTCATGAGCACTCAGGCTGTGATAACAGACATCCAGTCCCACTTAATGCTCCCACCTTTATGGCTGTAGTTTTCACATTAACTGACAAAGTGGAGGGACTTCACAGCTGTAATAGCATGTACTCCTCCAACTGCTTTCTCTCCACGGCTTCGTAAGACGAGATCTGTGTGGGCCTCTGCAGTTCACCACCCTGTGCTCCACACGGGGCCTGGACTAAACAACATGTGCTGAATAAATCCACACAAGATGCTGCCCTCAACAGTCTCATTTAATCCTCACGACAGTCTTGTGAACAGGAGGGGCAGCAGTTATTCCCATTTCACAGGAGAGGAAGTTCCCAGACACCACGTAGTCATTGTCACGAAGATTCATTAGGCACTGACCACGTTCTAAGCACTGTGACTATATGAACCTGCTTAACGTCTACAATATTAGGATATAGATAAGGTAGGTGTGAGTAGTATCCCCGTTTTACAGATAAGAAAACCAAGAAACAGAGAATTTAAGTAACTAGCACGTAAGTATTAACATAACTATAACCAGCTATCACTATTAGTAACCAGAACGAGGACTGAACTCAGGCAGTTGGCTCCAGAGTCCATACTTTTACGGTACACGGGCCTCTCACTGTTGTGGCCTCTCCCGTTGCACAGCACAGGGTCCGGACGCACAGGCTCCGGACGCACAGGCTCCGCGGCCATGGCTCATGGGCCCAGCCGCTCCGCGGCATGTGGGATCCTCTCGGACCAGGGCACGAACCCATGTCCCCTGCATTGGCAGGCGGACTCTCAACCACTGCGCCACCAGGGAAGCCCCAGAGTCCATACTTTTAAACCAAGGCAGACAACATCCTGCCTTGAGATGTGCGTGTCCAAGAGTATCTATCTGCTTTGGCCTCGGTCACGTAGCTAGTTGATGGCCAGGCCAAGGCCACTCCCATCTTCCTTCCAGCCCACATCCCTGCCTTGACAGCTGCTATCAATCATCACCTGCAAAAACAAGCTACTCTGGGCCTTATCACGAGTCTAAACAACTGAACAGAGTGGGCATGTATGCTGATGAACGAACTCTTCATAGGAACCCAGGTCAGGAGGCTACCTTCCGAAGCAAGACAGGTGGAAGGCCTCAGGGTGGAGGAAGCAACCAGTGGGAAACCTAGAGGGACACTCAGATCGAGAAACTTACTACCGAAGATCCCCCTGCTACATGCCACAAAGCCTCTTACGTGTCACCAACGGTCCACGGTCAAACTATAGAGCTAATTTTATTGAAGAGGATGTTTACATTTTACCAATCTTATATCTTAATTCATTTTTTATTACCATTTTATTTATTTTTTTAACGTCAGAACGTACGAATTTAATGAATTTAACACCATACGATTCCTTAGGATACCCCGTACTTAAAGGCCCTGATTCTAAGCTCCGGTTGGCAGCTTCCTCCACAACGGTATCTTGTTCTTCTCTGAAAGTGGAGTCCAAACCCTATCATCTCCAGGCAGCTTCCAAATCTAGCGTCATTCCGTGAACTTCCCGAAGACGTTCTCTTTACCCTTTTCTCCTAGGATGGCAGGCACGTCACACCATGGCTTCCCTCCTTCTGTGGATGCAGAGCTTCTCCCAGACCAAGATGCTGCTCAATCAGTTCTCAGGCCGCTCTCTGCACAGTGCTTGGCGTATGGTACACAGTCACTGAAGGTTTTATTTTTAATTGGGGTATAGTTGTTTTACAATGTTGTATTAGTTTCTACCAGACAGAGAAGTAGAGTTCCCTGTGCTATACAACAGGTTCTTATTAGTTATCTACTTTATACATATTAGTGTCAACCCCAACCTCCCAATTCATCCCACCCTCCCCCCTCCCCCTGCTTTACCCCCTTGGTGTCCATACGTTTGTTCTCTACATCTGTGTCTCTATTTCTGCCTTGCAAACCAGTTCATCCGTATCATTTTTCTAGATTCCTCATATATGCTTTAATATATGATATTTGTTTCTCTTTCTGATTTGCTTCACACTGTATAACAGTCTCTAGGTCCATCCACACAAATGACCCAATCTCATTCCTTTTTATGACTGAGTAATATTCCATTGTATATATGTACCACATCTTCTTTATCCATTCGTCTGTCGATGGACACTTAGGTTGCTTCCATGACCTGGATATTGTAAAGAGTGCTGCAATGAACATTGGGGTGCATGTGTCTTTGTGAATTACGGTTTTCTCTGGGTATATACCCAGTAGTGGGATTGCTGGGTCATATGGTAATTCTATTTTTAGTTTTTTAAGGAACCTCAATACTGTTCTCCATAATGGCTGTATCAATTTACATTCTTACCAACAGTGTAAGAGGGTTCCCTTTTCACCACACCCTCTCCAGCATTTGTTGTTTGTAGATTTTCTGATGATGCCCATTCTAACTAGTGTGAGGTGATACCTCATTGTACTTTTGATTTGCATTTCTCTAATAATTAGTGATGTTGAGCAGCTTTTCATGTGCCTCTTGGCCATCTGTACGTCTTCTTTGCAGAAATGTCTACTTAGGTCTTCATCCCATTTTTTGATTGGGTTGTTTGTTGTTTTGATATTGAGCTGCATGAGCCATTTACATATTTTGGAGATTAATCCTTTGTCTGTTGGTTCGTTTGCAAATATTTTCTCCCATTCTGAGGGTTGTTTTTTCGTCTTGTTTATAGCTTTCTTTGCTGTGCAAAAGCTTTTCAGTTTCATTAGCTTCCATTTGTTTATTTTTCTTTTATTTCCATTATTCTAGGAGGTGGGTCAAAAAAATCTTGCTGTGATTTATGTCAAAGAGTGTTCTTCCTATGTTTTCCTCTAAGAGTTTTATAGTGTCTCATCTCACATTTAGGTCTCTAATCCATTCTGAGTATATTTTTGTGTATGGTGTTAGGGCGTGTTCTAATTTCATTCTTTAACATGTAGCTGTCCAATTTTCCCAGCACCACTTACTGAAGAGACTGTATTTTCTCCATTGTCCATCCTTGCCTCCTTTGTCATAGATTAGTTGACCATAGGTGCATGGGTTTATCTCTGGGCTTTCTATCCTGTTCCATTGATCTATATTTCTGTTTTTGTGCCAGTACCATTTTGTCTCGATTACTGTATCTTGGTAGTACAGTCTGAAGTCAGGGAGTCTGATTCATCCAGCTCCGTTTTTTCCCCTCAAGATTGCTTTGGCTATGTGGGGTCTTTTTCGTCTCCATATAAACTTTAAGATGTTTTGTTCTAGTTCTGTAAAAAATGCCCTTGGTGGGCTTCCCTGGTTGCGCAGTGGTTGAGAATCCACCTGCCAATGCAGGGGACACGGGTTCGAGCCCTGGTCTGGGAAGATCCCACATGCCACAGAGCAACTGCGCCCGTGAGCCACAACTACTGAGCCTGTGCATCTGGAGCCTGTGCTCCACAACAGGAGAGGCCGCGACAGTGAGAGGCCCATGCACCGCGATGAAGAGTGGCCCCCGCTCGCCGCAACTAGAGAAAGCCCTCGCATAGAAACGAAGACCCAATGCAGCGAAATAAATAAATAAATAAAATAAATTTTTAAAAAAAAAAAATGCCATTGGTAGTTTGATAGGGATTGCACTGAATCTGTAGATTGCTTTGGGTAGTACAGTCATTTTCACAATATTGATTCTTCCAATCCAAGAACATGGTATATCTCTCCATCTGTTTGTGTCATCTTTGATTTCTTTCATCAGTGTCTCATAGTTTTCTGAGTACAGGTCTTTTACCTCCTTAGGTAGGTTTATTCCTAGGTATTTTATTCTTTTCGTTGCAATGGTGAATCGGATTGTTTCTTTAATTTCTCTTTCTGATCTTTTGTTGTTAGTGTATAGGAATGCAAGAAATCTCTATGCATTAATTTTGTATCCTGCAACTTTACCAAATTCATTGCTTAGCTCTAGTAGTTTTCTGGTGGCATCTTTAGGACTTTCTATGTATAGTATCATAACATCTGCAAACAGTGACAGTTTTACTTCTTCTTTCCAATTTGTATTCCTTTTATTTCTTTTTCTTCTCTGATTGCCATGGCTAGGATTTCCAAAACAATGTTGAATAATAGTGGCGAGAGTGGACATCCTTGTCTTGTTCCTGATCTTAGAGAAAATGCTTTCAGCTTTTCCCCATTGAGTATGATTGTTGGCTGTAGGTTTGTCATATATGGCCTTTATTATGTTGAGGTAGGTTCCCTCTATGCCCACTTTCTGGAGAGTTTTTATCATAAATGGGTGTTGGATTTTGTCAAGAGCTTTTTCTGCATCTATTGAGACGATCATATGGTTTTTATACTTCAATTTGTTAATATGGTGTATTACATTGATTGATTTGCATATATTGAAGAATCTTTGCATCCCTGGGATAAATCCCACTTGACACAGTGTATGATCCTTTTAATGTGTTGTTGGATTCTGTTTGCTAGTATTTGGTTGAGGATTTTTGCATCTATATTCATCAGTGATATTGGTCTGTAATTTTCTTTTTTTATAGTATCTTTGGTTTTGGTATCAGGGTGATGGTGGCCTTGTAGAATGAGTTTGGGAGTGTTCCTTCCTCTGCAACTTTTTTGGAAGAGTTTGAGGAGGATGGGTGTTAGCTCTTCTCTAAATGTTTGATAGAATTCACCTGGGAAGCCATCTGGTCCTGGACTTCTGTTTGTTGGAAGATTTTTAATCATAGTTTCAATTTCATTACTTGTGATTGGTCTGTTCATATTTTCTATTTCTTCCTGGTTCAGTCTTGGAAGGTTATACCTTTCTAAGAATTTGTCCATTTCATCCAGGTTGCCCATTTTATTGGCACAGAGTTGCCTGTAGTAGTCTCTTATGATGCTTTGTATTTCTGTGGTGTCCATTGTAACTTTTTCATTTCTAATTTTATTGATTTGAGTCCTCTCCCTCTTTTTCTTGATGAGTCTGGCTAAAGGTTTATCAATTTTGTTTATCTTCTCAAAGAACCAGCTTTTAGCTTCATTGATCTTTGTTACTGTTTTCTTTGTTTCTATTTCATTTACTTCTACTCTGATCTTTATGATTTCTTTCCTTCTATTAACTTTGGGTTTTGTTTGTTCTTCTTTCTCTAGTTCCTTTAGGTGTAAGGTTAGATTGTTTATTTGAGATTTTTCATGTTTCTTGCAGTAGAACTGTATTGCTATAAACTTCCTCTTCGAACTGCTTTTGCTGCATCCCATAGGTTTTGGATCATCATGTTTTCATTGTAATTTGTCTCTAGGTATTTTTTGAATTCCTCTTGAATTTCTTTAGAGATCTCTTGGTTATTTAGTAGTATATTGTTTAGCCTCCATTTGTCCACATTCATTATGATCTTCTTCCTGTAATTTATTTCTAATGTCATAGCACTGTGGTCAGAAAAGATGCTCGATACGATTTCGATTTTCTTAAATTTACTGAGGCTTGATTTGTGACCCAAGATGTGATCTATCCTGGAGAATGTTCCGTGTGCACTTGAGAAAGTGTAATCTGCTGTTTTCAGATGGAATATCCCATAAATATCAATTAAATCTATCTGGTCTATTGTGTCATTTAAAGCCTGTGTTTCCTTATTAATTTTCTGTTTGATGATCTGTCCATTGGTGTAAGTGGGGTGTTAAAGTCCCCACTATTATTGTGTTACTGTCGATTTCCTCTTTTATAGCTGTTAGCATTTGCCTTATGTATTGAGGTGCTCCTATGTTGGGTGCATATATATTTATAATTGTTATATCTTCTTGGATTGATCCCTTGATCATTATATAGGATCCTTCCTTGTCTCTTGTAACATTTTTTATTTTAAAGTCTATTCTATCTGATATGAGTATTGCTACTCCAGCTTTCTTGTGATTTCCACTTACATGGAATATCTTTTTCCATCCCCTCACTTTCAGTCTGTATGTGTCCCTAGGTCTGAAGTGGGTCTCTTGTAGACAGAATATATACTGTCTACAGTCTTGTTTTTGTATCCATTCAGTGAGCCTGTGTCTTCTGGTTGGAGCATTTAATCCATTCACGTTTAAGGTAATTGCCAATATGTATGTTTCCATTACCATTTTCTTAATTTTGGGCGGTTTGTTTTTGTAGGTCTTTTTCTTCTCTTGTGTTTCCCACTTAGCATTTGTTGTAGAGCTGGTTTGGTGGTGCTGAATTCTCTTAGCTTTTGCTTGTTTGTAACACTTTTGATTTCTCCGTAGAATCTGAATGAGATCCTTGCTGGGTAGAGTATTCTTGGTTGAAGTTCTTCCCTTTCATCACTTTAAATATATCGCGCCACTCCCTCTTGGCTTGCAGAGTTTCTGCTGAGAAATCAGCTGTTAACCTTACGGGAGTTCCCTTGTATATTATTTGTCGTTTTTCCCATGTTGCTTTTAATAATTTTTCTTTGTCTTTAATTTTTGTCCATTTGATTACTATGTGTCTCAGCATGTTTCTGCTTGGGTTTATCCTGCTTGGGACTCTCTGCACTTCCTGGACTTGGGTGGCTATTTCCTTTCCCATGCTAGGGAAGTTTTTGACTATAATCTCTTTGAATATTTTCTCAGGTCCTTTCCCCCTCTCTTCTCCTTCTGTGTCCCCTATAACGCGAATGTTGGTGTGTTTAATGTTGTCCCTGAGGTCTCTTAGGCCGTCGTCATTTCTCTTTTCCTTATTCTGTTCCGCAGCAGTGATTCCCACCATTCTGTCTTCCAGGTCACTTATCCGTTCTTCTGCGTCAGTTATTCTACTATTGATTCCTTCTAGTGTGTTTTTCATCTGTTATTGTATTGTTCATCTCTGTTTGTTTGTTCTTTAATTCTTCTAGGTCTTTGTTAAATATTTCTTGCACCTTCTCAATCGTTGCCTCCATTCTTTTTCCAAGGTCCTGGATAATCTTCACTACCATTATTCTGAATTCTTTTTCTGGAAGGCTGCCTATCTCCACTTCATTTAGCTGTTTCTCTGGGGTTTTATCTTGTTCCTTCAACTGGGATATAGTCCTCTGCCTTTTCATTTTGTCTACATTTCTATGATTATGGCTTTCGTTCCACAGGCTGCAGGATTGTAGCTCTTGCTTCTGCTGTCTGCCCTGGTGGATGAGGCTATCTAAGAGGTTTGTACAAGCTTCTTGATGGGAGGGACTGGTGGTGGGTAGAGCTGGCTGTTGCTCTGGTGGGCAGAGCTCAGTAAAACTTTAATCTGCTTGTCTGCTGATTGGCGGGGCTGAGTTCCCTCCCTGCTGGTTGTTTGGCCTGAGACGACCCAGCACTGAAGACTACAGGCTCTTTGGTGGGGCTAATGGCAGACTCCGGGAGGGTTCTCACCAATGAGTACTTCCCAGAACTTCTGCTGCCAGTGCCCTTGTCCCCGCAGTGAGCCATAGCCATCCCCTGCCTCTGCAGGAGACCCTCCAACAGTAGCAGGTAGGTCTGGTTCAGTCTCCTATGGGGGTCACTGCTCCTTCCCCTGGGTCCTGTTGTGCACACTACTTTGTGTGTGCCCTACAAGTGTGGAGTCTCTGTTTCCCCCATCCCATTGAAGTCCTGCAGTCAAATCCCGCTAGCTTTCAAAGTCTGATTCTCTGGGGACTCCTGCTCCCATTGCTGGACCCCCAGGTTGGGAAGCCTGACGTAGGGCTTAGAACCTTCACTCCAGTGGGTGGACTTCTGTGTTATAGCTGTTCTCCAGTTTGTGAGCCGCCCACCCAGCGGTAATGGGATTTGATTTTACTGTGATTGTGCCCCTCCTACCATCTCACTGTGGCTTCTGCTTTGTCTTTGGATGTGGGGTATCTTTTTTGGTGAGTTCCAGTGTCTTCCTGTCGATGACTGTTCAGCAGTTAGTTGTGATTACGGTGCTCTCACAAGAGGTAGTAAGCACACGGCCTTCTACTCTGCCATCTTGAACCACTCTCATTACCATTTTAGGTAAACCTCAAAGTATAGGCACATGTCAGAGCACTGTGACCCCAGAAATGGATGGGAAATGAAAGAAAGAAACACACAGCCTGTCTCGTGTAGAGATTCTTTGTAAGAAGTTCCTTCTGAGGGGACAACCTAGCTTAACACTATGTGACACAGCCAACGTTTTAGCAACTCTTCAACAACATTGAAACACATCTGTATTGAATGTAGGGTGTTTCATACACCACACAAAAAATGGATTCCTAAATCATTCTGCAAAGTGAACGTTCATTTATCTTTCCACATACACATAAATTGGAATAAAAGCTTATATGATCTTATATTCAGATTTTCTCTGGTAGGAAAAAAATATCAGTAAAGCTTTTTGTACAAGATGGATCAACGTGTACAGTGATTTTCTCCCAAGAATCTCCTCCAATTTCAAATATCAAATGTAATCAGGCACTAAAGGCATTAACAAGACATATATGCTGAGAAACTTGGTGTCTGACTTACCTATTGGATTTCTATCAAAGAACAATACCGGAGCTCTCAAAATGGACTCCAACATTTTGTTGTGCCAAATTTGTGAAGAATTAACAAGAACGCAGAACATCAACAGAGATCTTGTGATGCCGAAAAGGACAGTACCTACAGTTAGAACTGAAATAAAGAAACATCATTCAGCACAAGATCTCTGCCTTTCCTTCCATGATGCTAAAGCATGGCAGGCAGTTTATAAAGATATTATGTATTTTATTCTATAAATATAATTTATATATAAATTCATAAATAGAATATAGAATAAATTTATATATATAATGGATTATTTTTAACAGTTTAATACATTCACAAGATACATTTAAGGAAGAATATAAAAATCACTATGTTCCTCTCATTAAACAGAAACCACATGGGAAAAAAAAATCATGTATAAACCACAATTTCATTCTATGCTTTCCTAATTCAATTACAAGTTCTAATAAAATCTCAGAAGAGGGGCTTCCCTGGTGGCGCAGTGGTTGAGAGTCCGCCTGCCGATGCAAGGGACACGGGTTCCTGCCCCGGTCTGGGAAGATCCCGCATGACGCGGAGCGGCTGGGCCCGTGAGCCGTGGCCGCTGGGCCTGTGCGCCCGGAGCCTGTGCTCCGCAATGGGAGAGGCCACAATGGTGAGAGGCCCACGTACCGCAAAAAAAAAAAAAAAAACTCAGAAGAAAGAAAATTATAAAAAGTAGTTGATGGGCTTCCCTGGTGGCGCAGTGGTTGAGAGTCCACCTGCCGATGCAGGGGACACGGGTTTGTGCCCCGGTCCGGGACGATCCCACATGCCGTAGAGCAGTTAGGCCTGTGAGCCATGCCGCTGGGCCTGCACGTCCGGACCAAAAATTCACATAAAAAGTAGTTGATCTTCCTTTTTCCGTATTTCAAATCTTACTAATTAAAACATGTCCCATAATCTAAAATTGAGGAATGCTTTGGTACCATCATGAATTAACAGGGAACAGGAGAAATGATTTACCGTTTCCTTGTAAATGGTAAATTTACATCGAAATTTAATTCCACATAAAGTAGTTAATTCCATGCCCAAGTAGCTTTAAAGAGTATGAAAACATCACATTAAGTTGCAAGCAGAAAATCTCTTAAATAATTGAATTGCAAGAAAATACAAATTATATTTTAACATGACATAATTAAATGAGCAACTAATCTCTAAGTGTTTTATAGAAATGTGAAGCATTTGGAAATGAACATAATCACTTAAACTTATATTTTATTAACAACATAAATCAGTACCTGCTATGCATATAAAAATTAAAATAGCCCTAACATCTCTTGAACTGACAATGCTAAAGAGAGTGGACATAACTTCTATAATAAATATTCCATCAAGTACTTTTTTTCTCCCCTCCAGCTGACACATCGCTTATTTCAACTCTGAAAGCTGCTCAAATTCCTGAATTCCATCAACATGCATTTCCCTTAGCCCATACTATGTGAATGTATAACAGATTCCCTTTCTTCTTCAAGTTCCCATAGTCCACCAATTCAGAAGGTAAACAACTAATGGATTTAGGTTTCTTAGCAAGAGATCAACACAATAAACACCAAATTTCAATGAGTGGGTTCTTACAAAGATATCACACTCTATCTCTGCAGAAAGCTTGTATGAGGGTTTCCCATGGGAATATTTAATATTTTAGATGAGTATTTCCTCTAAAAAGTATGTAACACTACATATATTCTAAGCACTCTTTTGAAAGCACTCTATTGTGTTAATATTAGTCTAGCAAGCCAGATGGTAAATTAATCACACAGTTGCGGACACAATAACATTGTAATTTCAAGGTAAGAAAAGAGAAGCAATCCTAGTTTCCAGACACTGGATTTCGCCCTGCTTAGCTTCCCTCTTAAGTAATTAGTGAAGCCCAAGAGATGAGCGGTATGGTGAAAAGGGGCTTTGCCTACCTGTGAGGAAATAATGCTTTTGTTTGGGGGCCCTTGCTGCCAAAGGATTCATCCAAGTTCAATAAAAGCCAGGTTTTATTCAGAGAGAATTGGAACAATCTGAACCACACGGTGGGGATCTGTTTCTAATCCTCTTGCCCATCCATCTAATGAAATAAGATTTAGCTAAAGCAACCTATTAGAGTAGACAATAGCCACACACTTCTATAGTGGCTGATTTTCTGAATGTGCAATCCTGGTTTAACTTCCAAAATCCAGTACAGAGCAAATTAAGAGTCTTCACTTAACCTCTTTGTTCTAGTAGATTTTTTAAATAATCATTCTAATTAATTCACAGAGTAAATGCAACTCAGACTCTTAACCCGCTAAGACATTACTAAATTATTCCTGGAAGCCCTAGTTGCTCACACAGGCTCCTTGTAAGCACCTCAGACTCTTGTATAATAGACCAGATGACTCAATTTTACCTGAACAAACTGTGAAGTACCAGTCGGGATCAGGCACCACAATCAGGTTTCCTTTTCCATTCACCACGGCACACAGTGTACTCTGTCCACTCGCCCTACGGAACAGGGAAGAAAAAAATATTGTGCTATGGATAGAATTTAGATAAATAACAACCAAAAAACCCCCTCAATTTGGAAGATGCGTTTTATGCTGGAAAATGGTTCCCAGCTCACAAGGCCCTGTGTCCATCTACCTTATAAAGACTCAGTTTGAATCATGACAGCAGGGAAACTACGTGAGGATCAGAAGAGGGGGCTGAACAAGCCCCGCCTCTCCCCCGACTCTGTGGGAAACCGCGGCTTCCTCTTGATTTCACAGCACTTTGGGTCAGAGCAGGAATCACTCACCAGTATGAAAGCCACCAATCCTGAAGGACGTAGGCAACCTGGAGCAGGAACAACAATCACTCAAACACTGACATGACTGACCCCTCAAAACCCCACTCACTAGAATGGGTGATGGAAAGGCTCCAGAGAACGGACACGGTCCTTCCAGCTCAGGTCAGGGCAAGCCCCACACCCCAGAGAACCACAGGTCAGGGAAGGGCATGTGACATTTTAAAATCTCTAAGCGACATCCTTTCTTTCCTAAAAGCTCTCTATCATGCCTATGTAATACCAGAAAGCCTCACTTACTTTGCTCCCCACAGATAACGCACTTCAATGCAAATCCAAGTGGACTGCAAAATGCAGTCGTGATAGTGTAAATGTCAGGCTTTTTTGAAGGAAAAACGCTTGACAGGTACTGTGACGGTCAGTTTTCTGTGTCAGCTTGGCCAGGCCAGTCTCCAGTGATTCAACCAAACACTCGGCTAGATGTTGCTGTGAAGGTATTTTGTAGATGTGGTTCACATCTACAGTCAGTCAACTTAAGTAAAGGAGATCACCCTCAACAATGTGGTGGGCCTCATCCAGGCAGTAACAGCCTTAACAGGAAAACCTGAGGATTCTTGGAAAAGGAAGAAATTCTCCCTCAAGACTGCAGGGTCAGTGGCCTGAATCAGCCCACAGGCCTGCCTTACTGATTTCATATTCACCCAGCTAGATCCCAGTCTCATGAGCCAATTCTTTGAAATAAATCTCTTAATACACATATTAAAAATAATAATAAAATAAATACAGTATAAAAGTACATATATATCAAGTTGAGGGCACAAACCACAATAAATGTCCTTACTTACCTGAGCTGCAATGTTTAGCAGAAGAAGGAAAATGATGGTAAGCCAGTGAGCACCGGCTGTGAAGTAATTCATGTAGGTCTTAAAGTGAACTCTTCCCTCCGAATAGCTCTCCAGTGGTAGTGTAACCTGTATATGCTCAGTCTGCGAGGCAAAAATGACAGTGAGAGACAAAATTTTAAATAATGAACCCCCGAATTCTAGAAGTTCAACAATTCGCTCCATTGCAAAGCTGTGGAAAAACAGACACATCTCATACGCTGGTAGGAGTGCAAGATGGTCCATCTCCTACAGAGAAGGATGCGGAACTATCTAGCAAAACCATGCATGCATTCACCCTTGGACCCAGCCATCCTATTCCTAGGAATCTATTAGAAACAAGGAAACATCATTTGCACAAAGTTATTCACTGTTGGGTGGCTTTGCTTTAAACCGATCATGGGCCTCAGCACATACACAACATACCTGATTCAAGTATAAATGCAGAAGCTTGTTCCAAAACAACACACTAAATGACATGGAGCTAGTGTATCCCTCTAGATTATTTGTGTCACTCAAAGATGGAAACATAAAACATACTTGGGGCTCAAGATACTAACCAAATACAGTAAACTGAGTTCACACGGTGAGCTGGAGACATGTGAGTTTGGATAGCAGGGGAGCAGCATATGATCAGAATCCACCTGGTTCCTGAATTTCAGAGAGGGATTCCTGAGTTTGGAATGTGCGGGACTCATCTAAATACTTATCAGAATCATCCAGGATCCAGGGTTTGAATAGTGAGGGTTTGGATATCGAGGAACACCTGTGTATGTTTTTAAGGGAGATCTAGTGCCTTTCTGTCTGGAGGACTTAGAATGCATTATAGAGTCACAGGAGCCAAGGATGTCCTGGGCTCTATGCTGGCCACTGGGACTGAAGGTGGATAAGATGCAGTTTGGTCTTGAATGGTAAGAACTAATTCCAAACTGTCTGTTGTGTGTCAGGTCCTTTGCACAGGCTACCTCTGGCCCATCACAGACCATCTGACAAGGGGGCAAAATAATACCATGAGTCACCTACAGTGCCAGTTGACACACAGGACAGCAGCTGATTTAATCTGGGCCACAGTAGGACTCCATGTAAGGAGGTCTTAACATTACGCCTCTAGATGCATAAAGGAAGCCAGGAGGCAGCAGAGCAAGTAGGATGTAACTATGGTAAACTGAAGAGTTCTCAAATCAGAGTGAGCCACATACACCCAGAAATTCATAGCAGTACACCCACTACTGATCTCCATAAGATTCTCCATCCTACACCCAAGGGAGAGCCCCATTCAGGGAGCAATTTAATTCTACCAATTCCGTGGAATAAGGCCTTGGAAACTTAGGATCTACTTTGGGACAAACAAAGATGTCATGAGCAGAGCAGACTGAAGGTCCGTAGGTCCACCAAGAGTGGACAGACCAGGGCGTCTGCAGGATGAGAAACTCACATCTTGGTCCTCTGGAGCGGCATCTTGCAACGAGGGTCTGGAAGACTGTTGAGACCAAACTGAGGACTCAGAGGTCTGATTCCTCAGAGTGGGAGTTCCTGGAACTGGAGACAGTTCAGCCTGCTCATTCACCTTCTTTAAAAGGATATCTTCAAAATCTACCCCAGATTTCGGAAATGTAGTGTAAGTCCCCTTTTGCACTATTTTGCCCTAAAATAAAGAATTTGAGAGGAATGCATTTGCATTCGATAATACTAATCTATTCTAAATACTAATCAAGAAAAGTTAACTAGTCTTAAATTATGATTTTCCAAAGAAAATGATCCTTAGGTTTGGAATTCTGGTTGACGAATCTACTCCAACCCGAAGCAGAACTGAGCATCCTGATCTCTGCCAAACCCTGTGTTAGGTACTGGGGGAGGTGAAAGAAATGTGTGCTCGTGTGTTAAAAACGGAGGCCATTGACATAACTACCGCGGGCACTTCGGAATCAAAAAGCACAGAGGCTGGTGATATTATCAACACAGTCTGTTTAGACAACACGGAAATTTAAAGAAGCCTATCGTGACAAGCAGGATTTAAAAACACAGTCAATTGGGAAGGATATTCCAGGAAAGAAACTTAAGACCGACCCAGAGGTGGGCATGAGCGCATCTGCATAGGTAAGGGTCACTCATCAGATCTTCGCTGACCATTGTCATAGTATCACGTGCCCCGCTGAGACGAGCGATGTGGGAACCAGCCCAGGACGGAGAACCCACGAGCTGCGTCTACATGCTCTTCACAACTGCCCCACAAACACAGGAAGTTCCCAACTGAAAATTCAATATTCCAGCTGATGAAACAGCTCATAAACAAGGAGGCCATGAGACGGGAGCGGCTCTAATGCCTTGGCAGCCCGTGCCAGCAAACCAAAACCTAAGCCAGAATCGATCACACCCATCACAAGCAGTCAACCAGCCTTCCCCACATCAGGCAGCTGCTTACGCTACAGCCGATCTCATCGTTTTCTTTGAACACGTGTGACACATCATTGCAGTTTCCCTCCCTTACAAAGTTATATAAAATAACGTGCAGATGTTTTCACTATTTTCTGACCCCATGAAACAAGACTCAGCTGATTCACTCAGTAGCAAACAAAATATTGGGCAAAACCCCAGGATGAAAAACTAATTAAAGTAGGGTATGTCTGGTTAAGACAGGTCAGGTAAAGAAGGTGGCCCACGACCCCAGCTGGTACCCCTCTCATTCTATCCCCTGAGGTGGTCCACTAGGAGAAGCCCAGTGAAGCCTCTGGGTACCACCTGACACTGCAGAATCAGAAAATTATTCACGATACACTGTTTCTTGTTCCACTTGGGAGGTAAAATTCATACACCTTATTTGATGAAATTATCACTTTCCACTTAGTATCTGTAAGATGCACAAGGAAACAACTAATAGTACAAAGACAGCAATTTTACTGGGCAGCCAATCACTGATAATTCTGAGGGGACGAGAGAGCAGTCATCCCCTCTCTGCTGTGAGAGAGGGACCAGACAAACAGTAAGGATGGACCCCAACTCACCCAGGGGTGCTAACCAGTGGACAAATGGTTGTTCTGATAGTAGTAAAATTGAGGGTAGTGTCCTCAAAAGAAGCAATAAGGGGTCCCTAAAACATCCAGGGACTGGCTGAATAGGTTATTCTGCCCACTGATTCGTGCTCATAATAGTGCCAGTGCTGGGGTTTTATACACTAGTATCACCCCCTCTGCACGTGAAATCCACTGCTCTCAAGTTTGAGAGATGAGCCCCCCATTCCTGGAGGAGTAGAGGAGAGCTGACCATGGAACTGCTACTACAGAGGTAGAGGTTCTGCATTTTAATTTAATATCTTACTTGGAGCAGAAATTCATTTGATGAGTCAGGAAGTTTACCAAGGGCCTGTTGGAACAGACGGTGGTTAAGGATGGAGGTGCTCAGGCACAGAGGCAAACAAGCCGAGGAGTGAAGCATCGAACCACCACCAAGTCTGAAAAATCCTCACTAATCTCCAGTCCACCCCTAACCATGCTAGGAGCTGCGGGTTGAATGGCGCCCCCCCTCCAAAATGAAGATACGTTCAAGCTATAAACATGACACCTGTAAAGGACCTTATTTGGAAACAGGGTCTTTGCAGATGTAATCAAGTTAAGATGAGGTCATATTGAGTAGGGTGGCCCTAAATCCAATATGACTGATGTCCTTCTGAGAAGAGCAGAGACTCAGACAGACACGGGGACAATGGCCACGTGACATCAGAGGCAGAGACTACAGTCCTGCAGCTGTAAGCCAAGGAACCCCAAGGAAGGCCGGTGAAGCCCAGAGGCTGGAAGGGCGGATTCTCCCCTAGAGCCTTCAGGGAGCGCACGGCCCTGCCAGCACCTTGATTTGGGACTTGCAGCCTCCAGAGCAGTGAGAAGATACATTTCTGTTGCTTTACGCTGCCCAGTTTGCAGTACTTTGTTATGGCAGCTCCTGAAACTGACACACTAGCCTGAGCCCACACCTCTGTCTTCTCAACTGTACTGAGACTTCTAACAGTTTTGCTGTCGCCCCTCCAGTGAACATCAGAGGAATCTTTTTTTTTTTTTTTTCTGTACGCGGGCCTCTCACTGCTGTGGCCTCTCCCGTTGCGGAGCACAGGCTCCGGACGCGCAGGTCAGCGGCCATAGCTCACGGGCCCAGCCGCTCGGCGGCATGTGGGATCTTCCCGGTCCGGGGCACGAACCCGTGTCCCCTGCATCGGCAGGCGGACTCTCCACCACTGCGCCACCAGGGAAGCCCCAGAGGAATCTTTTAAATCTCACGTCAGACCACATCACTCCCCTGCTCTGGACCGTCCAGTGGCTTCCATCCCACTTCCTGGCCCGCCGCCCACTGCTCAGAGACCAGCGCCCTCCACGGCTCCCTGCACCCTCTCCTCAGACACCCTGGCCTTCCTGCCATTCCTCCAACCTGCCAGCTCAGCTCCTTCCTTAGGACCCCCCTCCCCCAGGTGCCTGGATGGCCCGCACCTTCATGTCCCTCAGGCCCGAGAGGCACCAGCTCCCCAGAGAGTCAGGATATCAGCCCCACCCCCTCTCTCTTTCATCACATCTGTCCCCATAAGAACAGAAGCCCCACGAAGGCAGGGCCTTGTCCTACCGCCGCACAGGCTCTCACGGGTGTGGGGCAGTGAGACCAGCAACTGGCTACAGCAGCAGCGTGGGCGTCTCTGACTGGGGTGCTCACCTCCCTTCGGGTGTTAATGGAAGGTACTCTTCAGGCAAAGCAAGCATGACAATCACATGGATACAAACAGGTCTTAGTATCTCTAATTTCCAAATACTAATACTCTTTGACTTAAGTTGTGGAAAGGGGACACAAACAGTTCTAAATAAAATAGCATCGTTACCCTTAATAAATTTCACTAGAACAGTGATAATTCAGTAACTCTGCAGCAGCACTTTCACATACGTTAGGGTGTATGTGGCCTAGGGTGTAACAGTGACATTTCTACAGGTCTTCGGATTCATCCTCAAAGGCACGAATACCAGCTCTGAGAAGAAGGGGGCATAAAACTGAGGGAGAAGAGGCCGTTTACCATGAACTCAAGGAGAGTGGCCTGCTGGGAGGTGTGGCCTTCCACACACCTGAGTGCTAGCAAGTTCCACAGGCTTCTAGAAGCCACTTACATCTTTCAATACCAGAATCTGACTTGCAGCTTTTAGGTACTGCGACTGATGAGTCCCTAGTATTGCGATCTTCTGATACAAGGCTTGACAAACACACCGACAAATGTAAAAGGTACAGCGTGCAAAAGCACGTTAGTGGGGTGCTCCAAGCTGAAAACCTGTATTTGGAAACATAATGAGACAAAGACAACACAGCAGTCAAAGATGTGTAGTTTAAATACCAGTATAAACAATACAAACTGAAATATAAGCCAATGATTCTGACTAGGCCTCAAATTCATTCAGCAGCAAACTTGAATCTAGCTCTGCTAAAAAATTCTAAAAAGCCATCCAGTGAAAGAGGCACCGACAGCTAAGGTTTTTTTCTTTCAAAGACTCAGCTTAACAATTACTTACATGTTTCATAATGAAAAACAATTGAGCAATACTGAGATTCCAAAACTTGACTGAACCAAAACACTATTTTATCACCTTGTGGGAATGGGAGAAGACGGATTTGTGTCATATAAAAATGGGTACATTTTTCTTAGTTTTCTGATTATTTGTGACATATGATATACATATTAACAACAAAAAAATGAACAGATTCTTGGTAACCTTTGCCAGAACGCATTTTCTAGACACTTCTTCCCAGATAATATTAGATAGAAAATGAATGCTAGCGTGGCCTCCGTCAGTCTCTACGACATTCCCAGTCCCGTCCAGGAAGCAAATCCTTTTTCATTAGGACTGAACACCTTCCAAATAGGAAGATGAAAGAACAGAATCCAGACGGCACAAATCACAGTGGAAATTATCCAACAGCTCAAAGACATAGCAATTCTCTATAGCCAAGACCCCTGTGTGGTCAGGCCCCCCGAGATGGCTGTTCTCTTGCTCTCTGTACATCCCCTGCTTGCTCAGTGCCTGCTTCACCTACACCCCA
The DNA here is from genome assembly GCF_003676395.1 of Aethalodelphis obliquidens. Lineage (NCBI taxonomy): Eukaryota > Metazoa > Chordata > Mammalia > Artiodactyla > Delphinidae > Aethalodelphis > Aethalodelphis obliquidens. The sequence goes on from NW_020837959.1 coordinate 14,379,741, forward strand.
ATCACACGACTGACCTTCCTACACACTTGCCCCAGGCCCCAGCTAATGACTGTTCTAGCTTTGGATCAGGACGCTCCACTATGCTTACCAGAGGGGCAGTGAGGGGTGTGCTCCTTCCCTGGTTCCCATGGTAACCGACGAGCCAGCCGGAGGTCAATTCCCCTGTAACTGGTCATCTTCCCTCTCCCCCGCCTCCCCGCCAGGAAGCCAGACTGCTGCCATGTCCACCACACACGGTGGGGTGTCCCTCCAGGACCTTGCTTCAGACATGGAAGCTCGCCGTGGCCACTGAACCATCCGTGTCTCCGTCGCTGACTCTGGGCTCTTTCTTAGGTCTAAGCTGGGCAAACACAGGCCTTGCAGGCTGCGGGGTGCGGCCCAACAAACACCCTCGGTATCCAACCTTACGTGTGTGTTTACAGTAACCCCCCAGACTGCTCCACGTTTTAAATGCAGACCCCTAGGGACTCAGCCCCAGGCTCATCCCACAAGGGCCGACGACCCCTCCAGGGAAGCGAGTAGCTGGGTCCGGGGCCCCGGTGACCACAGGCAGGGCTCCAGGCGTGTACTCTGGGTGCCCGAGCCCCTCGCAGAGCAAACCTCAGGGACCTGGGCCACAGCTCAGCCTGCTGAGTGAGCCAGGTGCAGAGTCTGGAGGCAGCAGACTGCAGCTCAGTCCCTCTCACGAGCCTGACAGCGTCGGACAAGCTACTACACCTCAGTGTCTTCATCTCAAAACAAGGCCAATGACAACTCACCCACATGTTCTGAGAAATCAAACCACCAATCCGCTCAGTACACGTCAGCCCCGCCTGCACTGCTCCTAACCCACGAGCGGTCATGTGCTCTGGACTCAGGACAGAAAAGTCCTAAGGGGACACGCTGGACACTGGGTCTGCGATCAGAAGCGAGAGCTCAGGACGTAGACACATACACCATCGCTCCATTATGTCGAAATGGACTTATTTTTACCTTTTGACATGTCTTAGTTCAGATTTTGTACCTAAGTGTCTTAACTGAGTAAACCCGTCTTCAGTCTTAGTACTAAAGCTTTTCATGGAACTGTTTCTCCTTAATTCAAAATTACCCGCCGACAGTCCCTGAAGGTGGATGTTAATCAAATCTAATGGGCTGCCATGTCCAAGACAGAGCTACCCAAGTTTCAGAATGTTTTCTTCCTAACATTCCATCACAGATAAGGTAATATAAATAATTACAATGAAGTGATTAGTTGATGACTTTAAATTTTTCCTAAATAATGCGTTTTATCCAGATCTCTAGGAAATACTCTATTTTTCTAGTTTTTAGAATTAAGATTTCCAAGTCATGCCATAAAAATGATTGATTCAGCAACCAGTTGTTTAACTGCTATTCCTATATAAGGGCTGTGTTGATCCTATAATCCTATATATAATCCTATATAAGGGCTGTGTTAAGAGGGGACACACCCCATAGTAGAGGGGATACAAATGAGAAAGACAGAGTCCCACCTTCATTCCTTCAATCAGCAGAGGTGTGTTGAGGTGCCAGGCGCTTGACCTACATCCACAGGTGAAGGAAGCAGACGCTACTCCGCACCGTGAACAGAGGGACACACTGAACAAGTACAGAAAATGCACTGTCGGGCCGTGATGTGTGCTCTGAAGGAAAGCAAGGGGGGCTGCTGTCTTAGATGGGGGTGACACGGGAGCCTATCTGGGGAAACGTCCCTAGAAGAAGGCACAGCAGGTCCAAGGGTCCTGGGACAGAACATGCCCTGCTAAGGCGTCTTCATGCATTCACAGCTTATAGCGGGGTGGGGAGGACTGATGAATGGTCAAGTGCAACCCACCGAGGGCTGTGGGAAGACAGAAGGGCACAGGCTCCCCCTGAAGGAACAGGAGGGAAAGGCAGGGGCTCTGGCACAGAGGGAGCACTATCTACAGACAGACAGGTGTGAGAAAGGGCCCGTCACAAAGCCGGCACGGCTGGAAGGCCGAGTGGGTGTGAGGGCCAGCTGGAAAGGCTGATGGGGGCAGATGGCAAAGGAGCTCGTTCTCCGTCTGAGGACCTGGATCTGCAGCCTGAACATGAGGGGGGTCTGTGAGGGGCTGGAGCAGAGAGGGTGAACTGCGTGGACAGCAGCGTGGGCATCTGACCAGGACAGGCCCGAAGAGCTGGTGACGCAGGAGCCGGGGGTGTCTGCCGACGTGGGGCTCTCTGAACCAAAACGGGGTCCACAGCTGGACACAGGTGAGACTGCATCAGTTCACCTAAGGCTCTAACCTTCTGTAGGTGAGAGAATCCACTTAAGGTTTACAACGTAGAGTTGGAAAACTCACAATGGCTATAGATTCATGACTGAAGGAAACTGTCAACAGCAAGCAGAAGTGCACTTCGTTCACTTTTAATACAAAACACTCCCCATTACTAAGCTTCGACACGACCACCATCCTTCACAGCACACTGTTCCATCCAATTTTCTAACTCGAGAACATCCTCCAGGTGCTGCCGAGTGACTTCCTGAACTGCCTTCCTGCTCCCTGCCCTAAGTTTTCCCAGAGAATGTGGTTCTGATTAGCAAACAACAGTCTGAACAAGGCTGCTTCTATCAAGTGTACATCCAAGGTCATTACATCCAAAAGGTTGGAAAGGACTCTATAAACACCTCCTGCGCTGGAAAAAGAACTTGGGAGAGGCTCTGTATAAGCACACAGATCCGTGGCAATCAGAACACGTCCTCTCTCCTCCCTGTGACATGAATGCAGTGGCCAGCGGAAACCATTCTTGGAGTGATGGAGAACTTGGGCAGACACACACAGGACTGAGCGACAGACATCTGTGAATGCAGGGCAGGGCGCTGGGAACAGGGAGGCTGAGCTACTCAAGACCCAGGAGGGTGGCAGTGGGGAACCTGTGTCACAGCACTAGTGCCTGTCACTGGACCCGTGACGAGACACAGACACTTCTCTAAGGGAAAATTCATCAAGTGACGATCGGGAGAGGGTGGGAAAGGCAGTCAGTCCAGAGAGCTGGAGGCCATGCCACGTGCCGGCTGCCCTGCTCTCGAGTGCTGAAAGATTCGATGCTACCGTGCACTTTGTGTGGGTTAAGATATACGTAACGTGGAATTTACCATTTTAACCGTTTTTAAGCGCACACCTCAGTGGCACTAAGTACACTCACGCTGCCGTGCAGCCATCGCTGCGATCCATCTGCAGAGCTCTTTCATCACCTTAACACTAAGCACAGGTACATACTGACTCTGGTGGAACCTGCCCCCGACCCCTGCTTAGGGGACGTGGAATCCCAGCTCCTCGTATCCAGAGCTCAGGGCTGCCTCCCCCGTCTCGCTCTCACACTGCTGCTCTGCTCAAGTCTCTCTACTTTGCTATTCTAGACCTGCTGTAAATCAATCGTGTCTCCCCAAAGTCACCTGTTGACACCGTAGCTGCCAGTACCTTAGAATTTGGTGTCAGGGCCTTTACAGAGGTAATTGTTATTCTTAATTAGGGTGGGGCTAATCCAATCTGACTGGTGTCCTTAGAAGAGACTGAGACGTAAGGACAGAGACACAGGGGTGCATGTGAAGAGAGGAAAGACCAGAGGAAAAGACAGGACACAGTGAGGAGGGTGCCAACAGAAGTCCACACCTTGATCTTGGACTTCTAGCTTCCAGAACTGTGAGAACACTGATTTCTATTGTTTAAGCTCCCCGCCCCCGCATCTGTGACAGCCTGCTATAGACAAGGCTGTGTCCTCAAATGTCATACACATTAAACCTAATCCCCACTGTGAAGGTACTGGAGATGGGGCAGCTGGGAGGTGAACAGGTCATGAGTGTAGAGCCTTCATGAATGGGATTAGTGCCCTCATAAAAGGGACCCACACAGCTCCCTCACCCCTTCCACCACATGAACACACAGGAATCGGGCCCTCACCAGACACCAGATCTGCCAGCACCCTGCCCTCGGGCTTCCCCAGCCTCCAGAACTGTGAGACAAATTTCTGTTATTTATAAACCACCCAGTCTATGGTCTCCTGTGAGAGCAGCCTGGACAGACAGAGCCCTAGCAAACTAACAGAGGGACTGACAGCGAGAATTTCCAAATAGCTTCTCTTTGCTGTAGGACCTGCATTCTCCAGGCGAGGACATGCCTGCTGTCCTTCTCACAGCCTTGCTTCTTCCTACCTCTACACCTGTGCTTCTACTATTCCTTTAGCAAAAGGAACTGAATCCTATTCTCAGCCTCCACAAACCCTTCCAGCCTGCAGGCCCACAGGGCACTTCCCGCTAAGGCCAGTGCACAGGGAGCTTTCCAACTTCACCTGAAAGCCTACAGCTGCCCACTTCTACTTCCACTTAGCATCTACCATCCTATATCCAAACCCTCTAAACCGCGACTCTGCTGACCTTTCCCAGGCATCTGTCTTAACAAGCTCCATAGAGACAGATTCCTTAGAGGCAGAAATGAGAGCTGAACGTCTCGGTCTCCCTTATTCTGCCCCGTGTGGGTCCTTCCCCTCTCCTGGCTCACTGTTCTCCTCTGTAAACTGAGAGGTTTTGAACAATAGCCTCTGTAAGGGCATGGACCTCAGTGCACACAGTAGGACTTTAATAAGTGCAGCTGGAAGGGCTCGTTGGCTTTAACAAGGTGAACAGCAAGGTAACTAACCGTGGGGTAGATGTGGGTGGCGTTTCAGAAAAAGCAAATTCACGAGGCTTTCGAAGAGGCCAGTCTAGACTCCACAGAGGCCTCAGTCAGCGTGTGTTAGGACACATGATACACAGAAAAGCATCAGAGCTGTTCTGCTTCTGGGGTTCCGTGGCCAAACAAGAGCCACTGACAACAAATTCCAGAAACTCCAAGTGAAAGTCAGGATTTCGGCCAGACTCTAGATACCTAGTTACAAATTCAAGTTAACCGTGCACTGTGGGTCTAAGTATTAATTCTAATAAGCACACATGAAGCAATATTAAATGACTGAAGCCATACTTAGATGTGGAATAACTCATTCTTAAATTCTAGACCGTATTAAGTATTTCCAAACAGACAGAATAATAAGCGTAAACCAACAAGGCCTTTCCATGGAAGCCCTATGTCAGTACTGGAAACTTCACTTCTGACATGCCTTCAACAAATGATGGAGGAAAAGGACCGGCAGCCAAGTACCAGGTTACCAAGTCCTATTCTCCAATTTAAAATCCATACATCATCTTTCTTACTGCTGGGGTCTGGATCCATCGACAGTGTCTGGTTATTAACTGCAAGTAGCAGGGGGAAATCTGCCATCTGTTCCTCAGCTCCCTTAAGCACAGACTCCCTGACTCCACACACTGCAAGCTCCTTCTGCATTTTCCTGTCTTGACCCCATCCTCATGCAAAAGTTCTCTAGGACGGATCTGCTGTGGAGGGAAGGGAGGGGGGACAGGGACACCAGGGCAGAATGAGCCGAGTCTCCTGAAGCACAAACGCCCTCCTGAGCTCTCTTCCCTGATCTCTGCGGGGTTCCTGGAAAGCAGAAATGATAGAAAACAGGAGCAAACTCACAGCTCGAACAGGTGCCTGCTCACTTCTGCATCTACTGCACTGAGCGGATCGTCCAGGAGGTAGACGTCTGCATCCTGATACACGGCTCTAGGAAACGTAGAGAGATGTCAGGAGAAGGACGCTTCAAGCTCCCTGTGTCCCATCTTTGAATCAAGATGGTGTCCAACAAGTCATTATTCATTCCAAGAGCCCATGGAAAAGGGCCAAGACCCTGCTTCACACAGGGCCCACCCGGTGAGCGAGGTCTGCGTGCTCGCTTCCACTAGGAGCCATGGAGGAGGGAGGGGCAGGAAGGCAACTGAAACGCCATTTACCTGGCGAGGTTGACCCGGGCTTTCTGGCCTCCACTCAGCGTGGTTCCCCGGTCTCCTATCGCGGTTAGGTCTCCATCCTCCAAAAGCTGTAAATCCTACATGGAGACAGAAAAGGGGAAAAAGAGAAAGATTTCAAATGTGTTCTCCTCCTGCCATCCTAACCTTTTTTAGCATTAGTTCTTCATACAAGTATTTGATCAAAAGCAATGGGTACATTTCATAGTGACTAAACCGTAACTTTAAACATTTTAAAACACATCTCTCGGGGTTCTTCGTGTGTTTACATTCTGTAGTTTTTCACAGCATTTATGCATTAGGTCATTTTAACAGATACTTATTGAGGATCGACTATATGCCAGGCACTGTTCCGGGCACAGTGAATTCAGCCATGAGGAAACATAGTCCCTAGAGACGCTTTCCACGGTGGGAGATGGAAAATTAACATGAGTGCAAGTACTAAGGACTAGAAGAAAAAAGAAGCCTACTTAGGGGGATAGGGAGTAAAGGAGGGAAAGTGAGTCACTACTGGGGTCGAGAAGGGCCCTGTTCAGACGGGGTTGGAGCAGATGTTCTGGAGGGTGAAGAGTCTTACACTGACCTGGAGAGGGTGCTCCGCACAGAGCAGTGAGCGAGTACAAAGGCTATGGGGCAGACGGCCAAGGTGTCCCGGGCCAAGCAAGGAGGCCCGGAGAGCAGAAGCAGAGTGAGAATGAGGAGAACGAGGGCAGAGTCAGGGCAGGAGGAGCCCTGGTGTCAGCCCAGTAAAAGGGGGAGGGGAATGGGGGGCCTGACACAGTCTGAGACTTTTAAGGAATCACTTCTGCCTCTTTGTGGAGAACAGACAGTAAGGGGGGAGGGTGAGAGAGGACACCAGTTAGGAGGCCACGGCAGTAACCTAGGTGAGAGATGACGGTGGCCAGGACCAGAGTGGGAGAAGTGAGGACGGAGAGACAGCATCACACACTCCACACACACTGGGAAGGTGGAGTCTATAAGGCCTGCGATGGGACAGGTGTAGGAGGTAAGAGAAGAGGACTGTGTTGTGTGGGGCATGAGGAAGGGGAAGAACAGGGTCTCCATTTACTGGGTTGGGGAAGATGGTGGACGCAGGTTTAGGAGACTTCGCTTGTGGACAATGAGATGACCTCTTGGTGATGTCACAGTGCAGCTGGATATGCAAGTGGGAAGGTCTGTGCTAGAGGCCCAAGTGTGAGGGCTGGTGTCCCAGGCTGGTGAAGGCACAGGACTTTTTTTTAATCAAGGAATAAGTGTGTCTTAAACTGGACATCTTGCTGATCTCGGCCTCAGCTTCCCACTTTCAGAGAAGGGATAACACCTGACCTCTGTCTTCACAGTGATACTTAAGACATACTGACAGAGTGACAGACAAGGTCTATACAAGAAATGGGAGAAGAGCAGCTGGGCAGGAAAGACAAAGCGAAGCAAATAGTGTGCTCGAGGGACACCAAGCAGATCAGCTGGAACAAGTAGGTGCCTGTCCGTGGAAGCAAGAAAAACTCAAGTTTAAGAAGGATGTGAAGATTTGACTTGAGGATCTGGGAATCTATCAAAAGTTCTATTTGAATATTATTTAAGAAGTAAGTAGACCAATCAGAGTACCTGGGAAAAAAAGAAAAGATGACAAGAATATCCCCCAAATGACAAGATTACAACCAGATTTAAGTTACACAGTGTTATATTAGAAACCTTTACTTAGATTGCCTATAATTATCACTGGACACAACGTGGCACAGACAAGCAGAGTTTGTGGGGAGTTTGTCATCTACTAAACCCCTCAGGCATCAACCTAGGATACACAGCACTATCTTTCTGCAGATGAAGCCCTCATTTCTTTGTCTCTACTTCAGCAAATTTGGGGAGAAAGCAAGTGGCACACTGGGGCCTCCATGATAAACAAGTTGTTTGATCTCCCTAAGTCTCATTTCCCTCTTCTACAGAATGTGCTGCAGAAACAAGAGTCAGTAAACTCAAGGATGCTGTGAGAATCAAAAGAAGAGTCTTGGGCTTCCCTGGTGGCGCAGTGGTTGAGAATCTGCCTGCTAGTGCAGGGGACACAGGTTTGAGCCCTGGTCTGGGAGGATCCCACATGCCGCGGAGCAACCGGGCCCGTGAGCCACAAGTACTGAGCCTGTGCGTCTTGAGCCTGTGTTCCCCAGCAAGAGAGGCCGCGACAGTGAGAGGCCCGCGCACCGCAATGAAGAGTGGCCCCCGCTTGCCAAAACTAGAGAAAGCCCTCGCACAGAAACGAAGACCCAACACCGCAAAAATAAATAAATTAATTTTTTAAAAAAAAGAAATGTATTTCCTCAAGTCCATTCTCTACATCTTTATTCCTGTCCTGGACTTGAGGACACGGAGAGGGGGAAGGGTAAGGTGGGATGAAGTGAGAGAGTGGCATGGACTAATATATACCACCAAATGTAAAATAGATAGCTAGTGGGAAGCAGCTGCATAGCACAGGGAGATCAGCTCAGTGCTTTGTGACCACCTAGAGGGGTGGGATAGGGAGGGTGGGAGGGAGACGCAAGAGGAAGGAGATATGGGGATATATGTATTATGTATAGCTGATTCACTTTGTTATACAGCAGAAACTAACACAACATTGTAAAGCAATTATACTCCAATAAAGATGTTTAAAAAAAAAAAAAGAAGTGTATGAACACCGTCTGTAAGTGGAAAAAGGACATGAATTGATTGTAACTTGCTACTGGTGACTTATCCCTATTTTCTCATCAAACCAACAGTGGGACCCCATTCACAGTGTGAATCACAACAGGGAAATCACATGACCCTAAGAAGAAGAGAAATACCATCTCCATCATAACCCTCCCTGACAGCCAGAAAGACACACAGGCACACACAGGTCCCCTGTACCCTCACTGGGTTGCATCAAATGAAAGGGAGCAATTGCTCTGTCGTGAAAATTCATCATTATTTTACATTATTTCTTTGTTAGGCTCAGAAGTTTATACCATCTCTTGCTTTTGGTTTTCACGAAAAACAATGAGCCATTTTAAGATAGGTTTCCAGCCTTAAACACACGCACACGTGCGCACACACAGTTGCTTAGCCTCCGTTTCACTGTTGACAGTCCTTGCAAACTGTTCCACTTAGATTTTATGCCTTGATTTTATGTCATTTTGGTTTCCTTCTCAAAATTGCACCTAGCTATAGCACAGCAATCTTCACCACATTCTAGAAGAGGCACTTAAATCTACTCTTTCATTTAGCACAGTTAGGCCATATGAAACAGGCTCTCTGAGTCTGGTAGTAGGACTTCAAGTGTGTTATTTACTCTGCAAATTATTTATGGACCAGCCCCAAATGGGAAAACCATTTCAAAGGATTTGAAGTAAAATCCAAGTCAGGCTAATTTCCCAGCCACCATTTTCCAATTAGGTTAAAGGGAAAAGCCTGAGTTGAGCATATATTATAGTTCCTCCCACTGGAGGAATTGTTACCTTTCAGTTAAATTTCACCAATTTGCACTGAAAAGCAGTACATAGACTAGAGAAACACAAGGAAATGGCGACGCTCGTTTGACGCCACCCGTCCTGAAGCACATCGAGGGCCCTTCAGCGATGGTGGAGACTTACAGTAGAAACATCACGGAGCAGAGACTGTGTGAGCAGAGACAGATGTGAGGTCCTGGCAGAGGAGGGCTGGGTTCCAGAGTCAAACAGCAGGAGGCCTCTGCCTTTCTTCACAGTTTTTCTTCCATTTGGAATTGGCCCTCCTCGCACAGCCTGTCAATATCCTGCCCATCTTTCCAGGCTCAGCCCAAACACACTCTTCCATGAAACCATCCTGGAGTCGTCTCTTTTCCTGCTGGGTTCCTAAGGCTTTGCTTACATCTTTCATGAAGGACCTTCTCTCAGCTCCTGGAGTGGGGAAGCTCTGTGCACCAAGCACTGTTCTGAAACCTGATACAGATTATCTCTAATCCTCACAACAAGCTGCACAGTAAGTACTGGCCCCATTTCACAGATGAGGAAACTGAGACTAAGTGAGGTTACATCGTTGGTCTGAGGACTGTCAGCTTTTAAACAGAAGAGCTGGAATCTGAACCAAGCTCACGGCAGTTCATAGCCTTCTGCTCTTTCACATCATGCTATCCAAGTGGTGACTGAAAAGTATATTTGAAATGAAGGCAATACTGAAATAATTCAAGACTTGAAGGCCCCTATACCTAGATGAGGAAGTATCAATAAACTTATTATTTTATGACTGTCAAGGCAATGTGAAAATGTCCAAGTTGGCAGGAATGTGGTAAATATGAAATAAAAGGACAAGCTTGTGGGCACCCAAGAGGGGTTTGTAAACTCAAGCGATCTATGTGAGAAAATATTAAACTAGACTTTATCACTGTGATACCTTTAAATATGTATCGCCTGAAAGTTTTTAAGAGCCTTCAAGTGGCTGAAGATAATATGCAGACAAATGTGACATACTATATTACCTGTGTTATGGTAACAGAATATTTTTATTGTCGGTTTATATAATGTACTATGTGCAGAGCACCTATATAAATATCAACTCAAAAATGGAAGTTAAATACTCAGATACCTTCCTTCTTACATGTCACATTTTATGGATGTGATTCTGCCAAAAACTAGCTGAGCTTATAATTAATAGCTAATTTATTTTCAAAATCACTCTAACATTTATAGAATGCTTGTTACATCCCTAGCAATCAGGTGCTTTAAAATCATTACTGCATTTCATCCTCAAAACAACCTCATGAGGTTGACAGTATTATTATCGCCACTTTACAGATGAAGAAACAGGCTTGTAAGGTTCAGACAATCAACCGAAATCACACACCTGGTCAACAGAGACCCTGAGACCCAATCCCTGAGCCTTCTGACTCCTGGGCCTTGGAGTTGATGTCATCAGCCTGAATCGATGTTGCCAAATGTGATTACATCTTATCTCTCTATTTTGTTACAGAAAAGTTTTCAGCTCAATGAACTTTAATGTTTACTTCAACTAGATATAGTATAATGCATTTATATTATTATTAACATATGTAATTACGTTAACTAGACCTAGTATAATACATCTGTGTTGTTATTAACATATGTAATACAAGAAATGTTGCAGGATTTGTGGGAAGTGGGAGGTAAGGAGATCTGTAAGGAGAAACCTTTATTATATTTATATGCACCTACAGCACATATGTATGGATGTAGAGAAAAGGGCTATAAGAGTAACAATAGCTACCATTTACTAGAAACCTGGCATATTTGCATTTTATAGGCACTGCCCGTAGCCTTTACAGTAATCCCACACCTCCCCCATTTAATAAGAGAGGAAACAGACATATACCTGGAGTTACCACCCAAGACTGTTTCTCTCCAAAGGCCAAGGCTTTTCTACTACCTGTGCAGTCTCTGTATCTACAGGCCAAAATAATTCCAGAATGCCACTATTATCTGTGACTGTCTTAGGCCCATCCACTGACACAGGGATTCCAGAAGGAGATAAGCAGAGGATCTCATTACTCATTAAGTGGTTCCCAGGTGTCGTAAAGACCTTGCTGACCCCTTGCTAATCAGAGTCATAGACGACATTTCAGAGCAGCAGCGAAACCTCTTGGAAACCCTCTGACCCAAGGCCCTCATTTTGCTGCAGAAACGTCAGAGGCCCAGGCAGGAAGCAGGACGTGTCCAAAGTGACAGCAGGCAAGTGACGAAGCCGGGGCCAGGACTCCGCTCTCCGCTCCTTCTCCGCCCTGGGCCTCCCTTCCTGCCAAGGAGGGAATGGGCACGAGGGGCCCAAGTCTATGTCCCGACCACGCAGCACAACAGGAGAGCAGTCCGTGCTTATAAACCTCACATCACGTACAGAAGAATCGCTGTGCAGCCCAATCCCACAGGGGCCCTTCCCACCAGAGTCTGTGCCGCAGGGACACCCGAGGGTGGGTGAAGCCCCAGGACACGGCCCGAGTTACTGGTCCCATCACCCCACGGGGCTGGGGCAAAGCCTTAGCCGCCGGCGAAAACGCTGAACGGCAGCCCCTATCTCAACACCTGCTTTTCTCCAGAGATGCTCAAATGCTGGGGGGAAAGACAGGGCTGAGCGTCACCGAAAGGCAAGGTCGTGAAAGAAACACCCACACACTGGCCTAGGTCTCTAGAGTATGATCTGGGAATCGGGAGCTGGACGTGATTAAAGGTAAAGAGGAAATGTCTGAGATCTGCTTATTCCACATTCAACCTTAGCTTCATCCATCACGTGCTGTTTAAAAAGCTCCTTCTTTTAAATTTCTTCATTTGAGAGGCAGCATGACACTGTGGAAAAGCATGGAGTCTAGAGTCATGCAGGGACAGACTGAACGTGAGGTGCAAATGTTGGGGGCAGCTGTTTCATCTCTCCAAGCCTCAGTTTTACCAACTATAGAATGAGGGTGGTGACATCGAGGACACTCACAAAACATTAATAACCCATATACTCTTTATGTGCGCGCATGAGCGTCTGTGAGCGACAGAAAAATGATTTGCACGTGGACTCTGAATAAATGAGAGCTACCGTTCTCACTGTTACACATGTGCTTTCCCCCTTCTTTTCTTCCACAATATATATACCACTTAACAAAAACCTAGCTCATTACTGCTAACTTGATGTCATTTCCGCAAACGCACAATCTCCCATTAACAGTAACCTGGGAGAAAGAAATAGAAGCCCATTAAACGAGCAAGCAATTCTGTTCTGTCCACATCAACTGATGCAATCTATGATGTTCAAGCCATTGTCCAAGCAGAATTACTCTTTCCTCACAAGGCGGGTTTGGAGCCCTCAACACCTCGCCCTTGAAAGCCTGTCCCAGCCTTTTCCTCGCAGCATAAAAGGGCAGTCAGACGTCCAGAATGCACTGAACAGACCCCGGGGGAGCCCTTTAATGCTATTATTCACTGATTTTTATCATCCAAGAGAGTAACATCGTATTTATCAGTATTTACATTTTTCTTTCTTTTTGCCAAATTACATTCTATCAGATAAGTTCAGTTTTCATCATTCATTCACTAAGTTCATTTAAATCCCAACAGAGTTAAATGTTTTCAGGTGCCATTTTCTGTGAAACTCAATGCCATTTGTGAAAACAACCTTTCCCCCAGTGAAACAATGCAATAATAAGAAGAAATTTTAAAGCGTTCCGCTTTCCTTAAATAATAAAACACAAGTCAAAAATGGAGAGAGAAACCTACAGACTGAAAGGGAAGGAGGAGGCATCAACAAAGCGCAGAGGGCAGACCTTATGTGGAGCCTGATTCAAACCACCAGCGAATGAGATTTCTCAGTGAGATGATTAACAACATGTAAACACGGACTCGAAGGTTGACGATATTCAGGAATTTTGGTTACTTTTCAGGTGTAATAACGTGGCGACTTTTTTCCAGAGGCTTTCCTATCTTTTAGAGAAAACTAGTGAAATGTTTACAGATGAACTAATCTGAGGCCTAGGACCTGCTTCAGAATAATCTGGGGTGGGAGTGGGGCCGGCAGTGGGCAGGGGTAGGGATACAGCAAGACTGGCCACGAGCCGATCCTGGCTGAAGCTGGGGGTGGGTTCATGAGTATTCATTACACTGCGCTCTCTAGTTTTTACAAATTTTTGTAATTGCCCATTAAAAAGAGAAGTTAAAAGTGAATAAAACTTCACAAAGTGAAACAACTCCCTCCCCCAAAAAAGACATTCTATGATTGTTGGTATCACATCAGGATTCAAATAGTGACACACGTGTGTGCATATTCACTCAGAAGACGAAAGTATTAAACAACATGAAAAGGTCTTTCAAAATTTGAAAGAAACTTTTAACAAACCTTGTAGTTTAAACCAACGCTCTCATTATTTGAAATTCGAATATATGCAACTCAAAAGTCATGACTCACTTTTTTCAAAGCACAAGCCTTTATTACTTTTTCATATCGTTCTTTTTCATATTTCTTCCCAAATAGAATATTACTCCTCAGAGTTTCTGAAAACACCCAGGGCTGCTGAGAAACATACGCGATCCTCCCGTGCACGCTGACCAGCCCCTGGCTCGGGGGCAGCTCCCCCAGCACAGCACTCAACAGTGACGACTGAAACAGATGGCAACACACACGCGTGAACAGGCAGCACTCGGGACGGACACGCCCCGCAGAACAACTGTCCCCACCCTGGGCGCTTGATAAACGATAGAACCCTTTCCTTTAGAATAACGAAAAAATAAGATTCTAAACCCTTTCATTCAGAATCTTATTCTGAAGGAATAGGATTAGGTACAGTATTCTAAACCCTTTCGTTTATAATAGGATTAAGGCAGTCAGGACAAAAAAAAAAAGGAAGAATAACACCATTGGTCAAGGTAAACTAATGGCTGATAAGGATTATTAATAAAGTGCTCTATTCAGCAAAGACTAATTAAGAATGTTTAACATTCTTAAGTAGCAGAGCAGCCCAGCAGAACGTGTATTTCATGTATCTGATGTATAATGCAGCTGTTCTTGCATCCAGGTATCCTTTACTTGACAAATACTTGCTCTTAAAAGCAAGTGTGTGAAGTGTGTGAAGAATATATCCAAAATTATTAAAAGAACTCTGAAGTGAGTTGTGTCCAAAGAGCAAAAGTCCGTCATAAAGGAAGTCATCCCCCTCTTGTGTACACATCCCCCTCTTGTGTACACATCCCACGTTTAGGTTCCTGTATTTTGTTGTTTCAGACCAAGCGCACGTGCACATGTCCTTCAAATCTTTAACAACACACAGGGGTGGCGCGTCTGTGTCCACAGCATCACAGCGCTCACCACACTGGGCTGAAATGATCTGCCTGCGTGTCTGTCTCGCCCCAGAACCTGGCTGCCTCTGGAGGGCAGAGGCGTCTGCGGCTTGCTCACGTCTGTATCTTTAGCTCCAGCACATGGCTGCACACTCACTACACGTGCACTGACGGGACCACGTCAAGTCACATGAGGAAATGCTCAGAGCTTCCCGGAAGAGCCATTACAACCTCCAGACCTCCTGGAGGGCCCACTGTGACAGAAAGAAGTACCCACGGTCTCATTCTGTCCTGAACAGCTGTCCCATAAACCATTTCCTTCACTGAGACGTCCAAAGTCCCGACAAGCAGTTCCCAACTGTGTAACAGGAAGCACCAGGAAGGAAAACACAACGTGCTTACTAGCTCATTAAAATAATGTACTTAATAGAATATTCAGTATGAGGTTTTTAATCATTTGTAAGGTTTCATTATGACCCTTGGTTTTAACTGTCTATTTCATTAATCTCCACAAGGTGGCAGCATAAGTGCATACATGCCTGGCCCTTTACTAATAAATAATTTGAAATCTCCACTAATCGCTCCATTTTCATTTGATAAAGAATGAATCTCAGTAACGCTCAGCACGCAAAGGGTCACTTTGTAGGATAAAGTCACTCTTGGTAAATTAACTCTTACAAATAACGGTCAAAGCTCTAATTTCACGAGAGCTCTAATTGAACACCAACAGCAACAAAAAATGGGGAATAAAGAAATTAATTATGGGGACTTCCCTGGTGGCGTAGTTGTTAAGAATCTGCCTGCCAATGCAGGGGACCCAACACAGCCAAATATAAATTAATAAATTAATTTTAAAAATCTATTAAAAAATTAATGATGACATCATGGGTCAGAGTGATAAAGCCTCATATTTATACATGTTTCATGCATTACCTGTCCTGGCTAAACAGGGGCAATAAAGTACTTCTACTGTAAGAAAAACAAAAAACATGAAGACACCTGCGACAGCACACAGTCCAACGCGAGGGAGAAGGACAAAGTACTCATCGTGCCAATCACAGGTAGTATTCCTGAGAGACGTAAGAGTGTATGCATGTGTTAAGAAAACTGTCAGTAACTGCTAATGTTTAAAAAGAAAAAAAGAGTGGTTACACTTGATTAGTAAAATGCCCAAAAGATCGAAAGGCAGAGTCTGCATCATCTTCAAAATGAAAAATTTTGCTGGAAAGAACTAAACTAATTATAAAACATTCACATACTAAAAAAAAATGACAATTATTTTTCATCACCAAAAAAACTAGCCCCAGATTTTATAGGTATTACAAATCTATCAATAAGAGGCTAGATTTTAATACATGAGAAACATTTTTTAAGCTTCTCCATTCCTTTCTTCCTGTCTGACACCTATTAGGGTTCCCATTTTACTACCTTTCACTCAGTTACGACAACAAAACAACGAGCCACATACAAACAACAGCTTCGCGTTGCAGCCCTTCACAGTCTGTCAGGGCCAGACACTGAGTTCCCTCCCTGTTCAGGCTTCAGGATCGGGCACTGCTCCGCCGTGACCAGAAGGGGGCAGCACTCGACAGCGCAGGGGTACCGGGGACTGTCTCCTGATTATACAGGCTCTGGGGGCACTGACTCAACAAGGACGGTCTGAGGGATGATCATCTGATCATCAGCTGAGCCCCACTCTGTAACAGAGACCGTTTGAAATCCCTGCCCGGTGGAGATTTGGAGGCTCTCACAGGACCATTTATTTTAAAGCTTCAAGACTGAGACCAAGTCCCATCATTTCATGAATGAGACCTGGGTCCCCGAAAACCTCCCCCACCTGCCCACCTGGCTGTATAGCGGAGCAGGTTACAGAGCTCATGTCTATCTCCTGCCTCCCAACCCAGCATGGCCTTCATTCAGAAGCAGCTTCTCCCCAAAACCTCCAACGTCTGTGCCCCTCCCACTCCGAGGGCTCTCTCACCCATGACCTAAGTCGACAGGTCCTAATTACTAACGACCCCAGCGTGGAGCAGAATCCTTCCATAGGCAAGGCCAGGACAACAGAATAGGGTGTTCTGTAGCATAATGCAAGTTGCACAGAAGTCTGAGAACATGTTACTAAGTTCTTGAAAGAAGAACAAAGGAGCTCATTTTAAAATGCTACATAGTTTGGTACAAAAGAAATTTGGTAATGGGTCATTCAAAGTACGTGTTAGCATTCACAGAGTCGCCTTTATAATGGAACTTTAATGGTGCTTTCCATAAATGTGCATTATGATGAGAAATACCACGCTGGAGGAAAATCCATGTGCACAGAGGACCATGAAACCAGGGGGAAGGGGGCACGTTTCGGTCGTCGGTAAAGGGGCTGCACAGGGTGTGCAATACTGACAACTTCTTGAGAGCAGACCCTGTGTTTTCTCTTTGCCTGCACATCATAAATAAACCAAGTGTTGGAAAATCACCAGTTCTCCCTGTCAGCTTGCCACACAGTGCAACCCTCCAACTGGGAATCACGGGTGCTCACTATGTCCTCCTGCTGTCGCCTCCCCGTCCCTGGCTGCCACCAAAGTAGCCAGAACCATCTAGAAGCTTAGGATGGGGAGCCTCCACCCTGCCCGACAGTAAAGATCTGTATGAAGATAGACGGCTTCACTCCATATGTAATAAGATGATCTGAGAATTCAAGGCAAAAAACGTACACTGATTCCCCAAAGCCTCTGGTCTGTAACAACTGTTTATGTACCTGTTAGTTAACCCATTCCATACTGCAGCATTTTGTCTGTCCAATCCTATAAAGTCTAACATTACAAACGTATGTACTTGAAGTTCAAAATGTGCTAATACTTTGAAAGCTCTCCTGAAAATGAGATAGAGAGCAACATGTCAAACGTCTTAGGCTGATTTTATACTTAATCTCCAGTAGTTGCAAACCTATTCCTGATTTTGAGAATTTTTATAACATACTTCCAGTAAATGAGCAAATCACACTTTACAACATGAGTAAAGTCTGAAAATTCTCTGAAAAATCTATGTCTTCAGTTGTCTGTTAGCAGTCAAGATCTTAGAATGAAGAATTTGTTACCTCATCCCAAAAGGTAGTGAAATCTTGCACGTCCACTACGGTTTTACCATCTGATGGCAGCTGAGGGTTGCACTGGGATACCTCATCAAGTAACGGAAAAGTCTACAGAAAAGGAAAAACAGGTTGTTTAAACTGCAGGAACAAAACGCAAACAAAAATAATCGCTTTCCTGGAATTTGCAAGAAAAAACTTTATACAGCTTAGATATCATTTTGCCAACTATATTTAAAATGTTGGTTCACATCAGAAGATACTAAATAATATATAGAATAATATATACTATTATTATAGCATATAGTATATACAATCATACAGTATACATAGTATACCTGTATAGATTATTATATATATTATATATATTACATATGTTTGTGTGTGTATGTGTGTATATATATATATAAATATAAATAAAATAAAGACTTCCAGGCCATGAGAAAAGTTGTAACTTTCTCAACAAGGATACTGGTTTACTAGATCCTCCTTAAGGAGAAAATACGGCTGCAAACTCCAACACATGTAAAACCTGGACATTTTTATTGTTTTACTTTTGTGTCACTAACAACAAACAGGGGAGCTGGAGTTGGTAGGAACTGATTCCATAAATATTTCCTGAATCCCACCATATCCCAAGCACCATGTGACATACTAGGAACACAGAGAGGAAGGTCATTCCCAGGCCTTCAGGAATCAGGTGGCACAGGACAGGCTGGGGACACAAGACAAATGGCAGAGACTCAACGAAAACCCTGGCTCTGCCTGTTTTGAGTCGTGACCTTTTCCTGGGCACTTAAGTATACTCTGGTCTTCTCACGCACGTTAACTCAATATCACTGCTTGTCATTAACTATCACTCAAATCATTGCTCTAAAAATGAAATGCTCTTATTAAGTTTCTATCTCTTAAAAAATAGTTTACAAGCATCTATTCACAATCACTTGTCTCTCCTTAGTCAGTGCCCTCTCTCCTCGACAGCAGGAATGGCCGCATCTCCCCCTTATTATTTTCATACCACTTAGGAGCTATTCAATGCAATTCAGCTGAACAGACCAAGTCCTGCGAACCAGTACTGAACTAACATAATCATATATAGGAAAACTCCCTCTTGCCCTGCAAATGCTGCACATATTTCAACAAGGAAACCTACAGTGGTAGAGAAATACCACCCTCGCTGCCCACTCTCCACCCCCCAAGAACTGTGAATGTGTGGCAAAGACTGCTGGCTGTCCCCCAAATCTGCTCTCGTTCTTCTGAGGTAACAAACCCCAGATTTCAGCTGGCACCTGGCAGCCTGGAAGGAGGCCCTCTCTCTCCAGCCCCCCGAGCAGATAGATGTAGCCATGTGACTACATCCAGGCCGGTGGAAAGTGACAACGTCTGGGACCTTCATCCACCCCACGGCCTAGGCCTCGGAGGTTACCAGCTGGGTCAAGGCCACAGGCAGAGGAGTAACAAGAGAGAAGGAGTCTGGGTCCTAACACCCTGGAGGATCATACTAACCGTGGAACTTGTTATGGAGTGAACTGTATCCCCACAGAAAAGCTATGTTGAAGTCCTAACCACAGTTACCTCAAAACGTGACTTTATTTGGAAATTGGGTTGTTGCAGATGTAATCCATTAAGGTGAGATCACACTGGAGTAGGGTGGGCCTGATACTGAGCAGGACCCTGCAGGGCTCCTGGGCTCAAAAGCCTTTCTGAGTCACACATTTCTTTGATTACAGGAAATAGGCTTCGTTCAGCCTCCACGACCTTCCCTGCGTTCCAACAGGCAGGTTCAAGCTGTTGTTAATTAGGGGAGGGAGGGGATGGGAGACAAGGAGAAACAGTCAGGAGAAACAATAGTACAGCCTTGCGGGCAGGGTCCTGGTTCCCCATTCAGGGATACACAGAGAGATATCTTTTAGCTGTTTTGCAGATACTGAAACCCACACGAGGTGGGACAAGTTAATGGTTAAGCACATAGACCCCAGACCAGTTGGAACCAGAAGGTCGATGATGTTGACTCCCACTTACCTCCCCACCAACCAATCAGAAGACTGTCCACCAGCTGACCACGCCCTCTTTGAACCATTAATATAAAACTTCTCACTACCCCCTCCAGGCTGGGACACACAGTTTTGAGGGCATTAGCCCACTGTGGCCCCCTTTGCCTGGCAACAGAATAAAGCTATTCTTTTCTACTTCACCCAAAACTCTGTCTCCGAGATTTAATTCCGTGTTTAATTCCGGATACAGAGGCCAGAGTCGGCTGCCGGCCCTGAATCCAATATCATTGGTGGCCTTGTGAGAGATGCAGAGACAGATACACAGACAGAAAACCACCACACGACGACGGAGACAGAGGTTGGAGTGATGGCAGCTACAAGCCGGAACGCCAAGGTGTGCCTGCAACCGCCAGAAGCTAACAGAGGCAAGGAAGGATTCCCCCATCGACTAAAAAAATATATTCACAATCTAAAAGTTGACAGTGCTGTTTTATTCTGCAGTATTCTTAGGACTTCAAGCCCAGCAGGCAGCATCTCAAGTAACTACGAGAAAACTGCTCCAAGGAGGCGAGGCGGAGCTAGGATATACAGGAGTTTTCCAACAAAGGGCAAGTAGTAGGAACAAAAGATTACTGTTAATTAAAGAAAACCAGATATCCCAAGTTAAGGAATTTAGTGCTTTTCTAAGTATGGGAAGACGCAAGAGTCTGGGCTCACCGAAATCATTCCCTTGATATGCACCTCAGCTATCTGGGGCCAGTATCCTGTGTTTTCACATCCTGAGTTTCCTCGGGGCTCCCCACAGGGAGTGGCTGCAGTCTGATGGCCGCTAGATGGCAGGTATTCTTTCCCTTCCTGAGTTTCCTCAGGGCTCACCAGCTCATTCTGGAGCGCTGCAGTCGCTGATGAGTGTGACATCCTTGTTTACTGATACGGCAGGCAATATTCCATTTCTCACCCCTTGCAGGATTCAGAGAGATCTTGAACCTCCTGACATCTTGATTTCAGACTTCTAGCTTCCAGAACTGTGAAACAATAAATTTCTGTGGTTTGGGCTTCCCTGGTGGCGCGGTGGTTGAGAGTCCGCCTGCCAATGCAGGGGACGCAGGTTCGTGCCCCGGTCCGGGAAGATCCCACATGCCGTGGAGTGGCTGGGCCCGTGAGCCATGGCCGCTGAGCCTGCGCGTCCAGAGCCTGTACTCCGCAACGGGAGAGGCCAAAACAGTGAGAGGCCCGTGTACCGCAAAAAATAAAAAAATTTTTTAAAATAATAAAAAAAAAAAGAAACCGGGCTTTGGGCATAATCCTAGTTCTGTCATTTACAAGCTATGTGAGGATGGGTGAGCTATTTCACCTGTTACAAGAGCCTGTTGCAGATAAGTCATGAATATTCCTCCCTCTCTTGACTCAATTCCCTCCCTTTTCCCTCGACCCTCCTATATACATACAGTGCCTCAGCCCAAACTGGGTTGAGAAGTTGATTTGCGAACTAAGTTCCTGCTTCTCCATTCTTTGGCCATCGAATGAAGCTTGTGCTGTTCCACACTCATCAACAGTTTAATTATTGGCTGTGGGAATCCGGATGGAAAAACAACCGCCCCAGCCAAGATAAGGGTTCTTAGCCTGGGCTAGGACCCCGGCATGAGTCCAGGCGACCAATTCGGTGACAAGTACAGCAGTTACCTACACAAGGAACAGAGGCTCCAGAACAAGACCGCCTGGTTTGGGATCCTGCACCACCACTCACTTGCTGCGTGATGGTAGGCAGCTTACTCAACCTCTCTGCTTCAGTGACTTCAGGTGTAAAAGAAGAGGTAATAGCTCCTTTCCTTCCAGCAGGAAAACTGGAAATGGGTGCCTACCAAAATCAATGAGAAGCCTTCACCTTCCCATTTCCACCCACATACATTTTGAAAATGCACAAACAGAAGGTGTTTGGAGAGTTCCATGCCCTGCCTGAAGTTAAGGAGACATGTGTCTACTTTGTTGTTATTTACTTTAACTACACCCATACACCTTCTTCTAGGCCCCTCTTGCCTTAAGGGCCATCAAATAGCCAAGAGAGGTAGCTACACACACTGAATACACCACAATCAAAATCAGCATAGGAGCTCCCATCCCCTGGGGATCCCCTAGACCATCCCATAGAAAAAGAAAACGTCAGAATTTGCGGGAAAGATGAATGGGTTAAGGTCCAGAAACAAAAGATCTAATAATCACCCAAGTGTGATTAAAGCCCCAAGGTTTGGACTTCCCTGGTGGCACAGTGGTTAAGAATCCGCCTGCCAATGCAGGGGACACGGGCTCGAGCCCTGGTCCGGGAAGATCCCACATGCCGTGGAGCAACTAAGCCCGTGCGCCACAACTACTGAGCCTGTGCCCTAGAGCCCACATGCTGCAACTACTGAGCCCGAGTGCTACAACTACTGAAGCCCACGTGCCTAGAGCCTGTGCTCCGCAAAAAGAGAAGCCAGAACAAAGAGTAGCCCCCGCTCGCCGCAACTATAGAGAAAAGCCCGTGCACAGCAATGAAGACCTAACGCAGCTAAAAAAAAAAAAAAAAAAAAAAAAAAAAATCCACCTTCCAATACAGGGGACAAGGGTTCGATCCCTGGTCGCTGAACTAAGATCCCACATGCCACGGGACAACTAAGCCTGTGTGTTGCAACTACTGAGCCCACGCGCTCTGGAGCCCACAAACCACAACTAGAGAGAAGCCCACGCGTTGCAACGAAAGATCCCGTGTGCCACAGCTAAGACCCAATGCAGCCAAATAAATAACCAAAAAAAAAAAAAAGCCCCAAGTTTCAGGCCCATCTTGTTAGTAGTCCCAGCTACTAGATGGAAAACTTTAGTTAAGAGCTTCACCTCTCTGAGCCGTTTTTTATCTGTGTGTTTCCTCCCAGTTCAAGGAACCTTCAGTGGTTTCAGGACCAAATGATTCCTAGGCAGGACCACCTGCATCAAGACCATGCACTGCTTCTCCAAAGGCTAAAGATATGGACCCCATATCTTTATATGGACCATATGGACCATATGGACCATGCAGGCTTCAGGGACCCCATCCCCAGAGTGGTCCTCAAAGGTGGAAGTGGAAATATTCGAAATAGGGAAAGGAGCTGGTCAAATACACACTCCAGTAGTGGCTGTGTGTCCCAATCAAAACGTCTTCAAGAATAAAATAAATATTAAATAAAAAATAAGTGTTTTTTAATCCTTAAATAAAAAAGAAGTGTTTTTCACCAACACGAAATTTGCTATGATTAGGTACCAGGACATACAGTGAAAGACACACACGGAGAGAGGGAGGCAGAGAGAGACGTGGTCATAGACACAAGGACAGAGGGAGCCCGGTGCAGTTGGAACGCGCCGTCACATAAGATATATGGGAAGAGGTGGTGATATTACTGGAAGCCGGCAGCGGTCCAGGGCGCTAACTAGATACAGGAGGTTGTTAATAAGCTGATTGCTTTGGGGTAAAAAGGCTACAGCTTTAGTTCAAAACTGCGAATTCCTGAGCGGCATGGGGGAAGCCGGCTAACGGTGGGGTGCAGGGACTGCAGTCCCTCCTCCAGCTGGGTGGTGACGCCCCCGGGGCAGCCTCGGGTCTCAGCCTCCCCGCCTCCTGCTCTCTGGCATTGCAGGTTGGCGGGGCGACTAGCGGCAAGGGAGGCAGACCCTGTGCCCCAGCCACCAGGTCGCCGGGTCTCCCTCCCCGGGCCTGCTCCCGCCCTGCCCGCGCGCCCAGGCGCAAAGGGGAACACGCCGTCGGCGTGGGGAGGCTCCAGCGGCGGCGGAAAGCGCTCCCTCTGCCCAACACTCTGCCCCCCTAAAGGGCGCCGGCGGCGTCCGGCAGAGGCCCGCGTTAGCGGGATGTCGCAGCTCAGGCGGGGCGCTCACCAGAACAGGCGGGAGCAGAGGTTCGCGTCCTGCAGCGGGCTGGGCGGCACCTCCGGGTACGCCGGCAGCATCTTGCCGGCGCTGGCGGGGAGTCTGGAGCCCCGGGCGCCTCCGCTCCGTAGGAACCTGGAGTGGAGCACCCGCGGCCGCTCCGTCCGCGTCTACCCCAGCCACGCCGCCTTCCGGGAACGCCTAGTGTCGGAGGCGGGGAGGGGAGGAGCGCTCTCTACGCGCAGCTGTTAGAGGCCTGGGAGGCGAAGCCAGCGCGCAAGGTGCAGGGCTGCCGGACGAAGGGGGGCCGAGCGGACGCTGCCAGGAGCCACAGGCAGGTGTGAGGCAAGGCCGCAGGCGCAGCTGATGGAGGCGGGTAGGCGGGCTAAACAGCACACCGGGTCCAGCGCGCAGGCACCCACTTACTAGTACCTGGCTGCAAACTCTGCCAAAAGTACTTGCTCTGAGCCCACGCACCCCAGAAGGTGGAGAGAGGAGGCTCAGGCTCTGCCCACCTTTGCTACTCAAAAATGTCCCCTGGGGGGCTTCCCTGGTGGCGCAGTGGTTGAGAGTCCGCCTGCCGATGCAGGGGACACGGGTTCGTGACCCGGTCCGGGAAGATCCCACATGCCGCGGAGCGGCTGGGCCCGTGAGCCATGGCTGCTGAGCCTGCGCGTCCAGAGCCTGTGCTCCGCAACGGGAGAGGCCACAGCAGCGAGAGGCCCGCGTACCGCAAAAAAAAAAAAAAAAGTCATTATAGACACATATATGTACAAATCTATTTATGTACACATGTTTATCAGAGCAGTGCTTATTACAATATAATAGAATTTATAAACATTCTACGTTCAGCAATAGCAGAATGATTAAATAAGTCATTTTTAAACAAGTGTTTTTTGAACATCCATCAGACACCCTTCTAAGAACTGGGGATCAATGGTAAAAAAAGGCATGTAAGTTTTATCTCCTCAAGAGGAAATAAAAGAGAGTAGTTGGAGACGGCCAGCAAACCCCGATTTAAATTGCACAGTCAAGAAACTTGAGCTGAAATGGGAAACCAAGAAGGAGACAGCCTTGTCCAAATCTGGGAGAAAAAAAAGATCCCCAAAAAGTGAAAACAAAAAATCCATGGCATTGGATAAGATAACTTGGGTGAGTGTAGATTTTTTTAAAGGGAAGAGAGACCTGTTGCATCTGGAAGAGAGGGGAGGTCACTAGGCAAACTGCCACCCCCGAGACTGGGGAGGCCCCCCCAGTGAAGAGAGGAAATGGAGGCTTCCCAGAGCAAAACCACCAGGGGGACCTGTGCCTGGGGAGGAAAACCAGAATTATAACTGACTATCGCTGCAGGCTCAGTGTGACAATGAGAGTTAGAAACTACAGGGGGACCCAGTCATGCGAGGACTCACAACACGGTGAGATTTTCCTCCAGAAGCTCCACCAGGATCCTACAGAAAATACCAGAGAAAAATCCCTCAGCCTTCCTGCTGGGGGTGGGGGGAAAGTAGCCAATTTGAAATAGACCCCAAGACTCCAAGGCTTGCCCTTGGGGGAAACTAGTTAACTAGAGTCTAACCTGCTGGGGTGTTAACTGAGCCTAACTGACCTGGGGGAAGAGAAATACCCAGCTCCAGCTGTCTCTAGCCATCCTGTCCCACATAAGGGAAGGGGTGGGGGGAGAAAAAAATGAGAAACACTTGTGAAGTTCATGGTCCAGAGGCAGAAGCTCACTGGGGGATTGAGACTTAATCGTGGGAACTGCCTGCCCTCACACCTCACCACCTCATTACTAAGGCCTTGTTACAGCAGTTCCTTTAACCCAGGACATTGTGTCTGCATATCCAAAAAAAGTTACAAGGCACACCAAAAGCCAAAAACAAAATTTTTTTTGAAGAGACAGAGCATGCGTCAGAACCAGATGTGGCAGGGATGTTGGAATGATCAGACCAGGAATTTAAATGCAACTATGATTAATACACCAAGGGCTCTAATGGATAAAGTAGACAGCATGCAAAAACAGATGAGCAGTGTAAGCAGAGAGATGGAAATCCTCAGAAAGAACCAAAAAGAAACGCTAGAGATAAAAAGCACGGTAAACGAAATGAAGAATGCCTCTGATGGGCTTATTAGCAGACTGGCCACAGCTGAGGGAGGAGTTGCTGAGCTAGAGGATATATCAACAGAACCCACAAAAGCCAAAAGGCAAAGAGAACGAAGGCTAGAAAAACCAGAATATCCAGGACAGAGGAACAAATACAAAAGATTCCACATCTGCTTACTGAGAATTCCAGAAGGAGAAGCAAGAGAGAAAGGGACAAAAGAAACGTTTAAAACAATAATGACTCAAAATTTCCCCCAATTAATGTCAAACACCAAACCACAGGTCCAGGAAGCTCAGAGAACACCAAGCAGAATTAATGTCAAAAAAAAAAAAACCCAACTCCTACAACTAGGTATACTATTCTCAAATTAAAGAAAAACACTTTGGCTATAGAGGAATAAAGATAAGAATTACATCCAACTTCTCTTCAGAAATCATGCAAACAAGAAGAGAGTGGAGTGAAAAATTTTAAGTGTTGAGAGAAAAAAAATCACCAACCTAGAATTCTGTACCTTGTGAAATGATCTTTCAAAACTGAAGGAGAAATATTTTTTTCAGACAAACAAAAACTGAGGGACTTTGTTGCCGGTGGACTTGCTTTGCAAAAAATGTTAAAAGCAGTTCTTCATTGAGAAGGAAAATAATGTCAGAAACAAAGACCTACATAAAGTAAGGAAGAGCATCAAAGAAGGACGAAGGGAATAGTTCTGCAAGAGGAACAGATAAAACGGTATTGAAAGGGGCTTCCCTGGTGGTGCAGTGGTAGAAAATCCGCCTGCCGATGCAGGGCACACGGGTTCGTGCCCTGGTCCGGCAGGATCCCACATGCCGCGGAGTGGGTGGGCCCGTGAGCCATAGCCGCTGAGCCTGTGCATCCGGAGCCTGTGCTCCGCAATCGGAGAGGCCACAGCAGTGAGAGGCCCGCGTATCGCAAAAAAAAAAAAAAAAAGTATTGAAGGCTTTGAACAGTGGCCAGAATGGAAGAACTTACAAAAGCTGTATCCTGAGAGTGCAGTGACGAAAGCAACAGAGAAGTTGTGAGGATTTTAGCAAAGAGGCTATTAGACTCTGCCTGCCACTCCCATCCCTTCATTTCTCTTTCATGGCAACCACATGTCGTATGTCACCTCACCTGTGGACTGAGGATCAGCCAGCTCCCTAACTTGTGCACTGAACCCTGTTTACTGCGCTGATGGTTAATACTTTCATTGACTCAACTGTAGGTTCTTTCTGGATTCCTAACCTTTGACTACGCCTGAGCTTTGGTAGCTAAGGATATTCTTCTTCTTTTACTTTGCAGTGGGTTTTGCTGGGTTCTGCCTGCTGATGGCATTTAACTACTGACCACTGTCTACTACACAGAGGAACCAAGATAAGGTGGCAGCTTTGGATGAGAAGCAATTGGGAAAGAGCAGCTGGCCTTTGACCCAAATCTAGTAGTTTAGGTCAGAAAGCCTGAGGTGCAAGCTCTTCAGAATGAGCTGATCTGTAAGGATACATGTAACGCCATGTCATGTGTCCACGCAAAGCGCAGAATCAAACTATGTAGTATAGCTTGCCCGTATCCTGTCAGAGATGCCACTCTCTCTAAATTGAGACCAACGTTTCCACACCTTTCACCAACTAGTGTGTATGTATGTGTCATTTATCATTTTTCAATAGTCAGTCAACTTAAGTCTTCACTCGTTAATCAAGATTGCCAGGCAGGCTATTTCTAGCACACATCTGTGTGTCCTATAGGACTGCAGCCTTTACTCTGCTGCCCTCAAACCGCTTTTCTTATTTCAGATTTAGACTTTCATCCAGCCACTATCAAGCATTGCCATCCATCTCTGCCTGTCAGTCAACTGGTTCAGTTTCCATAAAACAACCAAGTCTGCCTTATAATGGCACTTGTTTGTGGTCCATGTTGGTGTTTTATTACATTTTCCTGCATTCTTTAAAATAAGTGAATAGAAGATGGAAAAATTAATATGCTAATAGTAATAATGCAATTCCTGCAAAGATGGAGAGAGTATGAAGTAGAACAAAGGAGGTAACTCTTCCATCTGGTTCGGATGCATATTGGAAGTCAACTCACTGACTATATGCTTAATTTCGAAGGAAAGGAATTTTTCTGAATCTATGGAAGTTTTATTCATAACTGTCAAAACCTGGAAGTAACCAAAACGTCCTTCAGTAGGTGAATGGATAAATAGACTGGTTCATCCAGACAGTGGAGTATTATTCAGCACTAAAAAGAAATGAGCTACCAAGACATGAAACAACATGAAGGAAACTTAAATGCTTGTAACTAAGTGAAAGAAGCCAGTCTGAAAAGGCTACACATACTTTATGATTCTAAGTATATGACAGAAAGGCAAAACTATGGAGTCAATAAAAAGAGCAGTGGCTGCCAGAGGGCGGAGGTGGGAGTGAGGGATGAACTGGTGGAGCACAGAGGATTTTAGGACAATGAAAATACTCTGTATGATACCATAATGATGGAAATGTCATTATATATTTGTCCAAAACCATAGAATGCACAACACCAAGAGTGAACCCTAACGTAAGCTATGGACTCCGGGGGACTTCCCTGGTGGTCCAGTGGTAAAGAATCCACCTTGCAATGCAGGGGACGAGGGTTCGATCACTGGTTGGGGACCTAAGATCCCGCATGCCGTGAGGGCGACTAAGCCTGCACGCCACTACTACTGAGCTCGCGCGCCTCAACGAAAGAGTCCATGTGCTGCAAATTACAGAGCCCGTGCACCCTTGAGTCCACGTGCCACAACTAGAGAGAAGCCCGCATGCCACAACAAGAACACACGCACCGCAAGGAAATATCCCACGTGCTGCAACTAAGACCTGATGCAGCCAATAAATAAATAAAATATATTTTTAAAAAACCTATGGATTTCAGGTGACTATGATGTGTCAGTGTAGATTCATCAATTGTAGCAAAAGTATCACTCTGGTGAAGGAATGTTGGTAGTGGGGAGGCTAGGGAGTGCAGGGACAGGGCAGATATGGGAAATCTCTGTACTTGCCACTACAAAAAAAAAGAGAGAAAAAAGAAAAATCTATGGAATACTAATAAGATATCGATGAAGATTATATATGCAAAAGGTGAAGTGTTATAATAGAGGACATAAAGAGATTTTTTTTTTAAGTTAGAGACTGAGATTCATATTAATAAATTGTCCCATGGATCCCTTAGAGAATTTCACAGGCTTATACATCATCCGATAGAGATACAGCTTTCTCCAACTCAATCAGGAAAATTAGAAGGCCAGACTTAGCCTATCTCCTGTCAATTTTTAAAAAGTAATGTATAACACACTACCAAAGTGATCATCATTAACCTCCTTTCCATCCCTTGCAAATTACCATCAGCAGGTCCATTTTTTTCTTCATTAAACTTTTTTTCTGTTTATTAAATGGGACTTCAGTTGAACTAAGAGAAATAGAATTTGAGGTAAGAAATACATTTATAAAATTAATTTGCATTGCATTATATTAATGTTAAATCTCTGTTTTGGATAATCGTAGATATATGACATTCAGGGGTTAAAAAGCTGAAATGCTCTTCCCGAACATAAAGAACTCTAGAATTCTTTTTTGTTTTCTGAAAAGGGACTTCCCTTCACTCCATCTAGACAGTCTATTTTCAACTGCACTCTCAGGGAAGCTATGGGTATAAAATTAGCAAATTGAATCTAAATGAAACGTATGTTTCCTACCCTCACGGAGCTTACAACTTATACTGTGTGTGCAATTCCCATCCTAAGGGTCACACCTTTGAGTGAAGGCTTCTATTGTAATATGAACAACAGAAAGGAAGTCCACTATGTTTCAGTATTAAAACAAAACATATTGACTTTTTTGATGGGCATTTTTCTAAAATGTGTTGCTGATATCCCTCCATCCTTAGAGTGGGCAAAATATGACGACAAACATTATTAATTATTTGGTATCATTATCAGCAAGTAGTGTTGTGCCATTTGGTACAATACCCTTAGGGCCTAATGAAACACAGGTGTAGGGGTTTATGATTTACTTACATACATTTAATAGCAACCATTTATCTTTTAAAACTTTCATGTCCGTTTTTTATATATTTTTCTTCTCTTTCCTTTTCTAATAGTATTTTACTTTTTACTATTTTTAAACTGGCTTGTTAAGTAAGATTTAATAGGCTTTAAAGTAAGCATCTGAGGGTCTCTGCTAGGAATAATAATGATGAGTTTGGACACACAATTTTGGCAACTTAGATGCCTCTTGGTCTCAGTTGTCTTCTGTGAGACTGAAATTGCCCGAAGAATGACAGATGGAGAAGTGAATGTTATCAGAAGGTGTTTTGGCTTGCTAATGGCTTTATAAGTGTTCCTAAATGATTAGTAAATTTCCCTTCTTCTTTTAATATGAAATATTTCAAGAACGCTAAAAATACGCCCAATTTTATTTTTCAAATGTACATATATCCAAAACAGATTATATAAAGTGTTGAGGGCTTCTGTGGTGGCGCAGTGGTTGGGAGTCCGCCTGCTGATGCAGGGGACGCGGGTTCGCGCCCCGGTCCGGGAAGATCCCACATGCCGCGGAGCAGCTGGGCCCGTGAGCCGTGGCCGCTGAGCCTGCGCGTCCGGAGCCTGTGCTCCGCAACGGGAGAGGCCACAGCAGTGAGGGGCCCGCGTGTTGACATTTTCCTAGAGTTATTTATGAATTTTCATTAAAGAAATAAGATGTGTAGGAACAAACCAAAAAGAGAGGGACAGAGAAACCAAAGGTGGAGCCCTGAAGCCCTCCAACGTTTACAGGTAGAGACCCACCCAAGGAGACTGAGGTGGAGAAAATGTGCCGTCACAGACGTGCAGGAAACGCTGGAACCTATGCTTCTGAAGACAGAAGAGTAACAATTTGATTAGGCAAAGTGGAGATTTTTGACTTAGAAAAAGCAGCATTTTAAAGACAGAGAGAGAGAGAAACCCTATAAAACTGTGTTGAGCAGAAAACAGTGTGTGAAGGTGTGGAGACAGTGGTTATAACAACTCCTGTGAGAAATTTTGCTGTGAGGAGGAACAGAGAAGAAGTAGAAAAAGAAATAACTGCAGGAGTACAACCCTTGAGAAGGCACTCCTCCACGCTGTAGACTGTTCTATAGCCAGTGTTTAATAACATGGGCGAGAGTTGCCAGTGCCTGCCCATAAGCCCTGGCCCCTTCCATTTCACACCAGCCTGATGTCCTGCAACTCTGTCCTTCAGAATGTGGCTTTGAGGTGTTGCAGATGTAATTAAGGTGAGGTCACTAGGGCGGGTCCTAATCCAGCTGGTATGATTGGTGTCCTTATGAGAAGGGGACGTTTGGACACAGGGAGAACACCAGCGGAAGATGCAGGCAGACATGGTGGTCCTGTGTCTCCAAGCCAAGGAACACCAGAGATTGCCAACACATCACCAGAAACGAGGAGAGAGGCAGGGAACAGACGGTCCTCACAGCCCCCAGAGGCAGCCACCCCTTCCCACACCTTGATTTTGGAGTTCTGGCCTCCAGAACTGTGAGAGAATGAATTTCCGTTGTTTAAGCCACCCAAGTTTAAACCTGCCGCGTGTGCTCCAGAGAACAGCCTCCACACAGGTCTGTCCCACCCTTATGCCACCCCCATCTTTATCCCCTCGACCACCAGAACGATCCTCCCAAAAGGCAAATCCCATCAGGGTTCACCCCCCTCAGGACACTTTATCCGTCTTTGATGCAGTCCTCCTCCATCCCCATGCCTGGTCATTTTCTGTGAGCGCTCTCCCCCCTCGCCCCCTCCCAGGTCCACTGAGACACAGGCCACTGCCCAAGGGCCTCCTGCCCTTGCTGTGCACGTGGCTCCTTCTTCCTGGTCTCACATTCACTCCCCTCCCTGCAGGAAGCCCAGGCTAACCTGCCTTCATCTCCCCCAGACGGATGGGGCCATTCCTCTTCTCTGTGCCCATCACAGCCTCTTCTAACCCCATTAGAGCCAGGTTTTATTGCGTTGCATTACTTCCTTCTTTTTTTTTTTTTTTTTTGCGGTACGCGGGCCTCTCACTGTTGTGGTTGAGAGTCCGCCTGCCGATGCAGGGGACACGGTTTCGTGCCCCGGTCCGGGAAGATCCCACATGCCGTGGAGCGGCTGGGCCCGTGAGGCATGGCCGCTGAGCCTGCACGTCCAGAGCCTGTGCTCCGCAACGGGAGAGGCCGCAACAGTGACAGGCACGCATACCGCAAAAATAAATAAATAAAAAATAAACAGAAACAAAAGAAAACAAAAAAAACTTCACATTGCAACAGAACTCAAAGCTACAAAGAATAGATTGCTTATTGAAGATGTGGGCAGGAAGGGCGAGGAACAAAGTGGGCGAAGATACTAAAAAGGTATAAACGTCCAGTTATAAAGGAAGTCATGGGGACGTAACGTGCAGCACGGTGACGATAGTTAATACACTGTATTATATATTTGGAAGTTGCTAAGAGTAGATCTTAAAAGTGATGATGGATGTTAGCTAGACTTACTGTGGTGATCACGTTGCAGTGTATCCAACTTTCAAATATCATGATGCACACCTGAAACTGATATGTTATATATCAATTATACCTCAACTAAAAATATTTTGTCAAGGGAGTGAGAACCCTATTTATTACCTTAGTTTCATTTTACCTTTACTGATAAGTGTCACACTCTATTTTAATATTTAGTCTAAAGGAGTTGATGATGTGATTTTTTTTTTTAGTCTTTAATTTTTTGTCTCTTGGTTCTTGGATGTGTTTGCTGTGGTTAACACTTGGTGTTTTAAAAAGAGAGACAGAACATAACGTTATGAGCTCCTTCCTGGAGGGCCGCGGGCTTTTACTGTTTTTCTCCCAGGCCTAGTGCCTGGCCTGCCCCCAGCAGGTGCTGACCAGAGGCTGGATTTTAATCCCTCAGGGAAAGACTCTGGTGCGGCGTTTGAGAGGCTGGGGAAGGACTCCTTTAGGACTGAAGACTGTGTGCATAGGAGGAAACGGGGGTGACTGTGACCCCGTCCCGAGGGCGCGGGGACAGGCACCACCACCTGAGTCCTGCCTCCTCTCTGCTTCATCTCGAGACTCTCTCTCCAGCCTGAGCTGCAACGCGCCTTAATCCCTTTCAGCTCCTGGAACTCACCGAACCCACTTTGTTCTGGGCCTTTGCACCCATCTCTCCCCTGCCTGGAGTCCCCTCTCCTCTTTACTGACCGACTCTTCCTCTTCTTCAGGTCACAAGTGACACACGCTCTGCCCAGCAGGACGCCTCCTCCTCCGTGAGGTGAGGTCCCCTTCCCTGCCCTGGCCCTCCTGACTCTCCCGTGTCCGCTCCTTTCTCATCTCCTTCCTCCTTCAGCCCAGAAGAGCGGAACCTGTGTCTCCTCCATGGACCCCAGCACCTGTCTCGGAGCCTGGCGCACAGTAGGGCTCAGTACTTGCTGGGTGACTCTGAAAGCACACAGGCTGTAGGTGAAGAACTTTCCAAGTCCCAGATGTGTCCACTTGCTTCTCTTTTCTCCTTGGACTAAGAACTTAGCGGCTAATAAACCCCAGGCAGGAGGTGGGTATCAGAAGAAGAGACAAGTGTATGATTTAAATAGAAGATAGTTGGAGAGAGAGGAAAAGAACTTGCTAGTTCAGGAAATGCATGGCCAACAGCCAGTTGCTGTGATTCGCACACAGCCTGTCCTGTCGTGTATGAAGAGGGCTCCCAGGATGAACGTGCCGTGGAGACTTTCCCTAAGGGTTCACTCTGGCTGATTCTCTGATATGCCGAGGCTCTGTGGACGAGGCTGGAAATGAAAACTGAACTTGGAGGGAAACACATGTTGTGTCTCTTTGTATAAATGGTTGTCATTTTCTACCCCAGGTAAGCCAGTTTAATAGTGACATCACACAAATTATAGTGTACAAATCTCTCATCCACTCCCAGGTTAGAAAGGACCTGGGTATCATTGAATCCCATCCCTCGACCTCTGCAGGAATTCCCTCTGCAGAATCTGATGATTCCCAACTTTCCGTTCCCCACTGCACTAACTTAAAGGCAGCCAGTCCCATATTTGGAGACTTCTGATCGTTACAAAATCCCCTGTAGCCCAGGGCCTTGTATGAAGTTGTGATTTATTGAATTAGATAATAAGGGGAACCTATAGATTAAAAGAGATTGAAGAGACATATCAGTAAATGCAACAGCGAATACAGGGGTCTCATATGGAGACTGACTTAACAAACCAACTGTAAAAGTTTTTAAATTATGAGGAATATGAAGTAAAGACATTTTTTTAAATAAATAAATAAATAATGAGGAAATGAGGGCTACTCAAAACGTTGCTTGGCTATTAGATGGTGTTATGGAAATACTCTAAATTGGGAGAGGTGGCAACGATGTTTATGTGACTATGCTTTTTGTTTAATAGGTTTGATTTGCTCCATATTTCTTTTTTTCTTTTTTTAAAATATTTATTGATTTATTTGGCTGCACTGGGTCTTAGTTGCGGCATGTGGGATCTCCATTGCAGCATGTGGGATCTCCATTGCAGCATGCGGGATCTTTAGTTGTGGCATGTGGGATCTAGTTCCCCGACCTCGGATTGGGCCCCCTGCATTGGGAGCACGGAGTCTTAGCCACTGGGCCACCAGGGAAGTCCCATGACTATGCCTTTTTTTTTTGGCTGCGTTGGGTCTTCGTTGCTGCGAGCTGGCTTTCTCTAGTTGCGGTGAGCAGGGGCTACTCTTTGTTGCGGTGCACGGGCTTCTCATTGCAGTGGCTTCTCTTGTTGTGGAGCACAGGCTCTAGGCATATGGGCTTCAGTAGTTGCAGCACGCGGGCTCAGTAGTTGTGGCTCGCGGGCTCTAGAGCACAGGCTCAGTATTTGTGGCGCTCGGGCTTAGTTGCTCGGCGGCATGTGGGATCTTCCCGGACTAGGGATCGAACCCGTGTCCCTGCACTGGCAGGCGGATTCTTAACCACTGCACAATGAGGAAAGCCCCCAGACTATGCTTTTTAAAGCCCACGTTTTTTCAGATATAGACTGAAATATTTGTGGGTAAAATAATTTTGATATCTGACACTTGCTTCAAAATAACTCAGCAGAGATAGGAGTAGGGGTGAGGAGTAGAGTGGGTATAGAAAAAACAAAAGTTGTCATGTGTTGATAATCGTTGAAGAATAGAAGATGAGAACATGGGGGTTGATTATACTATTTTCTCTACTTTTATATATTATTTCCATTATAAATTTTTTACAAGTACATGTTTTTTTCAAATGCTTACTTTTCCACTGACATATTTTTAAGGCACCAATCAAAACCTATTCCTTTTTTGTCTGTTGCAAATATATTTTCATTTGCCTCCTAAACTATATGATTTTTAACTCCTTCCTCTATCTCATGAGGAGGGCACTTGTTTATTTTGTCATATTTACTTGTAGTGATTTTTAAATTTTTATTGAAATGCATATTCTATATATGAGTCAATATTTCCTCATCACCTTGTGATAAAATGCAGGTGCCCCCTACTTTGACAAACAAACCCCACCATAATCAAACTCCATCCTACATGTCAGACAAACTCTTCCAAAGTACAGAAGAGAGGAAACACTTCTATACTTTTTTTTTTTTTTTTGCCACACGGCGGCATGTGGGATCTTTGTTCCTCAACAAGGGATTGAACCTGTGCCCCCTGCAGTGGAAGCATGGAGCCCTAACCACTGGACCGCCATGGAATTCCCAGACAGGAAACACTTTAGAACCCATTTTATAATGCCACTTGCAGCAACATGGATGGACCTAGAGATTATCATATAAAGTGAAGTAAGTCAGAAAGAAAAAGACAAATACCATATGATATCACTTACATGTGGAATCTAAAATACAACACAAATGAACATATCTATGAAACAGAAACAGACTCACAGACATGCGAACAGACTTGTGGTTGCCAAGGGAAGGGAGTGGGGGGAAAGTATTAGGAGTTTGGGATTAGCAGAGGCAAACTATTATATATAGAATAGATAAACTACAAGGCCTTACTGTATAGCACGGGGAACTATACTCAATATCCTGTGATAAACCATAATGGAAAAGAATATGAAAAAGAATATATATGTGTATAACTGAGTCACTTTGCTGTAAAGCAGAAATTAACACAACATTGTAAATCAACTATACTTCAATAAAGTTTTTAAAAACCCACTAACACAACATTGTAAAGCAATTATACTCCAATAAAGATATTTAAAAAAATAAAATAAAAACCCATTTTATGAGGTCAATATTACTCTGATATCAAAACCAGACAAAGACATCACACA
The DNA here is from genome assembly GCF_003676395.1 of Aethalodelphis obliquidens. Classification (NCBI taxonomy): domain Eukaryota; kingdom Metazoa; phylum Chordata; class Mammalia; order Artiodactyla; family Delphinidae; genus Aethalodelphis; species Aethalodelphis obliquidens. The sequence continues at coordinate 14,415,756 of NW_020837959.1, forward strand.
AGAAAGAAAACTACAGACCAATATTCGCATTCAATGTACACAAAATTTCTCAACAAAATACAAGCAAATCAAATCCAGCAACATGTAAAAAGAATAATACACTTAAACATGGCAACTTTTATATGATATATATTTTACCACAATAAAAAATAGTAAAATAGGGGCTTCCCTGGTGGCGCAGTGGTTGAGAGTCCGCCCGCCGATGCAGGGGACACGGGTTCGTGCCCCGGTCTGGGAGGATCCCACATGCCGCGGAGCGGCTGGGCCCGTGAGCTATGGCCGCTGAGCCTGCGTGTCTGGAGCCTGTGCTCCGCAACGGGAGAGGCCACAACAGTGAGAGGCCCGCGTACCGCAAAAAAAAAAAAAAAAAAGTAAAATAATAAAAAGAATTATACATCATGACTAAATGGGATTTATCTCAGGGATGCAAGGATGATCACATGATCAATCTCAGTAGGTGTGGGAAAAGCCATTAGACAAAATCCAAGTTCATGGACCCCTGGTTAAGAACACCTGTTCTGGAAAGTGTCTAAACATAGCAGATGTCAAATAATAGTGAAGAAACCCCCGAGGGCTAGAAGGTAAATTTAAAGGGTGCTACTGGGGAAAAAATGTTCTCTTGAATCTATTGGAAAAGTCTTCTTTTTTGTTTTTGTTTTGGGTTTTTTTGGCCGCATAGGATCATAGTTGTGGCAGTGGGATCTTCGTTGAGGCGTTTGGGCTTCTCTCTAGTTGCCGCACTTGGGCTCAGTCGTTGTGGCACTCGGGCTCTCTAGCTGTGGCACGCAGGCTCAGTAGTTGCATAGTGCAGGCTTAGTTGCCCTGCAGCATGTGGGACCTTAGTTCCCCTGCAGCATGTGGGATCTTAGTTCCCCGGCCAGGGATTGAACTTGCATCCCCTACATTGGAAGGCAGATTCTTAACTACTGGACCACCAGGGAAGTCCCTGGAAAGAGTCTTCTTGAATCTACCTTGATCATGAACAATGACAGCGTCAATGATTTCTCTGAGATCTAAGAGGAGTACATAGTATAAACTTTTAAAGTGTAGGTGTGTGTATTCCTTCTTTGCTACAGGCATAATTATTCACCTGCTAGATGGGCATGCGTATTTTGTGGTACCATAATTAAAGGGCCTTTGAATGGCTTTTGGAGATTTAGGGCAAGTGCTTTAGACTTAGATTTAACAGTAGCTGTGTTATAGCAGCTCAGTGATTTAAATTTTAGGCCTCAGAATTCTTTTAGCTTTTATTCATATCTGAAATTAGGATTCTAACACCATAAGATGAGAATTTTAAAAAATAATACCTATGAAGTATTTAGTACCTGGGCCACGGAAGTATCCATCACGATAAACAACATCCAAGGTGGTGTAAATCATGGGTCTGTCTTGGGACTGTTACGTCTGCCGCTTAGATAGATTGATGTCAGGCCAGAGGGCTTCATAATCACAAGTTAAAGGGACTAATACCCTGGTTTAAGGACTAGACTTCTTGCTCGAATAACCTGGAAAACTGAAGAATAAATGGGCATAGAATGAAATTTATTTGGACAACTTTAGCAGTTGTGCATTTAAAGTAAACACATAAATGACGCGAAGAAAAGACGGCACTGGCCGGGTGTTGCCAAAACAGAGGATTTTGCAGGACAAGTCCTCTGCCTGTATTTTGGGGACTTGCCAAGGGGTGATTTTGTTCACGTAGGGGCAGAGCTTGAGCTTCCTTTGGCTCTGGCTAAATGCTATAAATACTGTCACATCATTAAATCTGTGTAAATGGTTTCAAAAACTGCTTAAAGATGTAATTATTAGTTGAGGGTGCAAGCTCAAATGTTTCCGTGGGTAAAACAACTGAGGGAGGCCTTTCGGTCTCTTGCAGAGAGAAGGGGGCCTGTCATCAGAAGGCACACCCTGTCCAAAAGTATTTATGTTCAAAACATTTCAGAAACATCAACCAGCCAAACAAATAGGTTGTGGAGGCCTCAGTCCCGCGCAAGCAGCTTATAATCTCTGATCAGTGGAACAAGCATAAATTAGGTGTTTCTCTTTTGTATCCCTGAACCCATAGATGGTCTTTTCCCTTCCAATCAGATAAATACTTGGCAGGAACTGAACTGCTAAAAGCTCTGAATTGTAGCATCGCAGAATCCTTAGAGTTGCTTGTCTTTTCCCCATTTCTGGTTGCTTCCAGTTCCCTTCACAAATTCTTCCCCCTCCTTTTTTTTTTCTAGCTAACACTCAGCTGCTATTTAGAATAAGATGGTATTTGACCAACTTTTTTTTTTTTTTTTGGTCTTCTTTTCTAAGCACATAATGCCTCAAACACTTCAATGTGTTCTGGCCCAAGAGCGCCCTCCTCTGTCAAGCAGTCACCAGGCCCTGATTTCTTTTCCCTTCCTTCCATCTTCGGAGTGGCTCCCAACCACCTGTGCCAAAGGGGCGCATGTGACAGAACCATCTCCAGCCCTCGGTGCTATTGACTACTCATCTGGAACTCTTGGTTTCCTTTGATAGCAAATCTTTGCCTTTATGAAAGTTATTTGCTTCTGAAAAGTATTCAAAGAATGATCAAAGAAAATCAGTTACGCTATTAATAAACTTAGACACTTCTCCTGACAGGCTGAATGAATAAAATAAGCAGAAGTGACAATAAGGATTGTAATCTGAAAGCACCCCAGTGATGCAGCGTTAGAGGGTAATTAATTCTTAAAAAGGTAAAAGCATGACTCTCATGCAAATAATAAATGGTCATCATTAATCTGTGAGTTATTTATTATTAACTATTATTAATTCACGATGGAATCAGTAAGATATTACAACTGTTTTTTTTTTATATCTTTATTGGAGTATAATTGCTTTACAATGGTGTGTTAGTTTCTGCTTTATAACAAAGTGAATCAGTTATACATATACATATGTTCCCATATCTCTTCCCTCTTGCGTCTCCCTCCCTCCCACTCTCCCTAACCCACCCCTCTAGGTGGTCACAAAGCACCGAGCTGATCTCCCTGTGCTATGCGGCTGCTTCCCACTTCCCCCTCCCTGGGTCCTCAAGTCCATTCTCTAGTAGATCTGCGTCTTTATTGCCATCCTGCCCCTAGGTTCTTCATGACCTTTTATTTTTTTTAGATTCCATACATATGTGTTAGCATACGGTATTTGTTTTTCTCTTTCTGACTTACTTCACTCTGTATGACAGACTCTAGGTCCATCCACCTCACTACAAATAACTCAATTTCGTTTCTTTTTATGGCTGAGTAATATTCCATTGTATATATGTGCCACATCTTCTTTATCCATTCATCTGTCAATGGACACTTAGGTTGCTTCCATGTCCTGGTTATTGTAAATAGGGCTGCACAGGGATATCAGCTCCGTGCTTTGTGACCGCCTGGAGCAGTGGGATAGGGAGGGTGGGAGGGAGGGATACGCAAGAGGGAAGAGATATGGGAACATATGTATATGTATAACTGATTCACCTTGTTATAAAGCAGAAACTAACACACCATTGTAAAGCAATTATACCCCAATAAAGATGTTAAAAATAAATAAATAAATAAATAGAGCTGAATGAACGTTGTGGTACATGCCTCTTTTACAACTGGTTTTTATAGTCTCTCCCTGACAAAATTCCTTTCAGTTGCCATGAACAGGATCGTTTGCACTGCTGTGAACAGGAATCATTTGTATCACTATTAGTTTTCTGCAAGTTAACTTCTACCTTAACAGAGTTGTAAAATAGCCTCGTGAAAGACAAAGGTGCTCAACTCTATAGAATAAAACAACCCTGCAAAGATCATAATCCGGCATTCCACTGAAGAGATGTTCTGTGGCCTCTCTTGCCCTTCCAGCATCTTTCACAGCTTTTCCCGTCAGTGGTGATCATTTTATTAACATCTCTCCATCTCGTCTTCACCCCTTTCCCGTGCTTCCTCCCCCAACCCACAAGGAATCCTAGGCTTGGATAAAGGGTGGCTGTGTGTATTATGGACTGTGTGAAAATATTGGGAAGCTTGTAAACATTTTACAAGGATGTGGAGAGGGAAAAAAAGGCTGACCTAGTAATAGAGCTTAAATGCTGCATGCAAAGTGTTCTTTAAAGGGCAGTTTCTCGTGTTCTGTATCTCACAGAAGCACAGAGAGTTCAAGCATTTGCGTTGTGATAGGAATAGTTAGTTTTGATTTTAAAAGCAGAGTAGCCTTCAGGAGTTTGGTTTAGGAAGCTTAAGTTGTTTCATTTCAAAGTTCTTTTTTTCCTAGAATAATGCAGATTCCCCCCGCCCAAAGGGAACCCTGGGCTTCATAAGCCGTTGCTATAGTAGGGCAGGAAAACAGTCACGCTGATGTACTGAGGCACAGCGTGGGAGAGTGGAAGGAACACTTAGGTAGAATTCTGGAGATTCAACCACACAACAAGCAAAGCCAAATAATTTGGAGATGAGAATAATGGGGATCAATGGCGAAGGAAAAAAGTAAAGTGGTTTTTAGCATAAATCAAGGCCTCGAGAAGTGTCTTGTCCTCTGGAAACTGGAGTCATCTCCAGAGATGAGGCAGTGACTAGGAAGCAGATCTGCCATCAGATTCCAGGTTCAAGACAGAGTCCTCCTCAAGAAGTGGACAAATGCATAAATGACAACAATAGAGGTGGACGTGAGATGGGTACAATAAAATGCTACCTGAAGACAGAGGAGCAGCTGTGGAGCCATGACCACACGAGGAAGGCTGGAAAGGGAAGTGGTTTGTGGGGGAACATGATGAGTTTGGTTTGGGACCTACTTACGACCTGGTAGGGCCTCTACGTGTCTTATATTTATGTGTATCAGCTCCATCTTTTTCCTGTTCCCCCTTCTGCTTCAATCTTGCCTTCAAGTTTAAATCTCTCTTGAAGAATGGAAACAATAACTTGGTTTTCTTTGATCTGCCCTCACAAACCAAGCAAAATGCCTTACACATAGAAGATACTTAATAGATGTTGAATGGATGGGTGGATAGATGGATGGATGGATGGATATTCAAATGTTCTTGAGCAGGGGGGTTACCTTTGCTTCTTGGAGTTCCTTAGAGCAAAGTGGGACAGGACAGGAGAGCAGAGGTTGGAAAGAGTTGGGATCTTATGGGGACAACAAACAGACAGATGTAAGAGGTCAGAAAGAAGAGTTGGCAGAACATAAAAATAAGTTGTGTTTCGAGAAGTAAGGAAAAAGATTAAAGATGGCTAGACGGTCTACTTGGTGTGCAAATAGCAAAGTAGTTTTATATTTAAAAACTGTGAAATTAAAGTTTAACCCCATATTACTCAGCCATAAAGAGAAACGAAATTGAGCTATTTGTAATGAGGTGGATAGACCTAGAGTCTGTCATACAGAGTGAAGTAAGTCAGAAAGAGAAAGACAAATACCGTATGCTAACACATATATATGGAATTTAAGGGAAAAAAAATGTCATGAAGAACCTAGGGGTAAAACAGGAATAAAGACACAGACCTAGTAGAGAATGGACTTGAGGATATGGGGAGGGGAAAGGGTAAGCTGTGACAAAGCGAGAGAGAGGCATGGACATATATACACTACCAAACGTAAGGTAGATAGCTGGTGGGAAGCAGCTGCATAGCACAGGGAGATCAGCTTGGTGCTTTGTGACCACCTAGAGGGGTGGGATAGGGACGGTGGGAGGGAGGGAGACGCAAGAGGGAAGAGATATGGGAACATGTGTGTATGTGTGACTGCTTCATTTTGTTGTAGAGCGGAAGCTAGCACACCATTGTGGGGCAATTATACTCCAATAAAGATGTTAGAAAAAAAAAAAAGTCTATAATAAATTTTGAGTTGATTTTCCTGTATGGTGTAAAAAAAAAAAAAAAAAAAGTTTAACCCCAAATGACAGAGAATTATATTGCTCCTAACATCATGTTAAAAGCCATTCCAGCTTGTTTGGACCCGTCTCTGACTGCTTGGCCTGGTGCAGTCATTTTTATTGCTCTAGATGGCATCTGTTTTCATTATCAAAGCAGGGACTTCCTGCCACGTCATCTTGAAGTCCAACCTCACTTGCACAACGTGCTGCTTTGTAATTAAATTAAAATCAGAGGATGTTTTGGATTAGAGGAATCTTCCTTCAACCAGACCCAAGGTTAGTAAGAGAGTGTGACCTGTCTGGGATCGAATTCCCTAATCCAAAACCTCCGGAATATTTCACTGGATTAATCTGCAACTCACTGGGAGGTTTTGGGTCCAATTGCTAAAGGTTTTCTGTTTCCATTACTCTTTTCAAGTCAGGTCAATATGCATTTATTCAGCTCTCTTATTGAAAATGATAGGAAAAGTATTACTCAGTCCAAAGAATAAAGAAAATGGCAGATAAAATGCAAGGAAAGGAAGAAAAGTAATGAGTGAATAAATAAGTTCGCTCATGAATAAAGAATTTATTCATGAATAAGTAAATTCATTCATCCAACAAATGAACTTACAGAGTTCTTATTTGTACCAGGCACTGAGCTAGGTAAGCGCTGTGCAATAGAGAGAGAAATATAAGCTACTGGTTCTGTTCCCCAGGAGTTTAGGATTTGTTTTATTTTTAATAAAAAAAAAATTGCCATTGGACAGTTTAAATTCAATTATATTGGTGTTTTAATCCAATCAAAAACTTCACAAAGAAATAACCTTGAACAATTTCTTTGAACATTCTGTGAGGGAAAAGGCTAACGACATCACACTGCACCACTGGATAGGATGTGTGTGTTTGGGTTGGACTGAATCCCAGGGCCCCTAGCCAGTACGCTACAGGAAGAGAATTTTTTAAATCTCTTTTACTGGCTATAGAAAATAATCCTCGGTACAGAGTATCAGGCACACTTTTTGCTTTGAGCATTGCCATGAGTCTGTGTAGCTTTAGAGTGAATGACCTTTAGCAAAAACTAATTGACAGGGACTTCCCTGGTGGCACAGTGGTTAAGAATCCACCTGCCAATGCAGGCGACACGGGTTTGAGCCCTGGTCCGGGAAGATCCCACATGCCGCGGAGCAACTAAGCCCGTGAGCCACAACTACTGAGCCTGTGCTCTAGAGCCCAAGAGCCACAACTACTGAAGCCCCCGCACCTAGATCCCATGCTCCGCAACAAGAGAAGCCACCGCAATGAGAAGCCCGCACGCCACAACGAAGAGTAGTCCTTGCTCACTGCAACTAGAGAAAGCCTGCGCGCAGCAACGAAGACCCAAGGAGGCCAAATAAATAAATAAACTACTTAACAAGTAGGACCAAATATTCTTATAGTTTTGAAACACACTGAGAAAATTTCCACTTAATCCATCTATGCCCCAACCTTGGCTCCTTGTTGGTCAAACTGTAGTTCTTCAAAATTCAATGAAAGAAGGTATGGAAAGCAACAGAAATGCCATAACAGAGTGTTACTGAAAAGGTTTAGGGAGATGAGGCTGATGAACATTCATCCAGAAAGAACAGTTATGACATGTATGGCATCTGAGGGCTATTCCCCAAGCCCCTGTGTCTTAGCTAGTTTGGGCTGCTATAACAAAGTACCACAGAGTTCAGCGGGGGCAGGAGCTTATAAACAACAGAAGTGTATTTCTCACAGTTCTGAAGGCTGGAAGTCTGAGAACAGGGTGCCAGCCTGGTCAGGTTCTGGTGAGAATGCTCTTCTGGTTGGCAGACTGTCAAACCCCCATTGTGTCCCCACGTGGTGGAAAGAGAGGGAGAGAGCTCTCTGGGGTCCCTTTTATAAAGGCACTAATCACTGCCCAAAGGCCCCATCTCCTAAAACCATCACATTGAGGGTTAGAATTTCAAAGTATGAATTTGGGAGAGACATTCAGTCGATTGAACCCCCCTCATTTCCTCCTGTTCCCACTAAAACCTAAGCTCCATGAAGGCAAGGACTTTGTTTGTCCTTGTTTTCTATTGTGTCTCCAGTGCTGAACAATGAATAGTACAGGGAGGGACTCCATTAGTATCTGCAGGGTGAATGAATGAGTCAGCTCTGCAGTCACCTCCAATGATGCATCCTGAGGACTCTCAGGAAGAGAAAGCACAGGACACTGGCCCCAGATAACTGAGGTGCACATCAAAGGAATGATTTCAGCGAGCCCAGACTCTTGATCTTCCCAGACATACTTGAGATGTCTGGTTTTCTTTAATTAACAGTAATCTTTTCATGTTCCGACTACCTGTTCTTTGTTGCAAAAACTCCTATATATCCTGGCTCCTCCATTACCTCTTCAGAGCAGTTTCCCAGAGTTATCTGAGAGGCTGTGTCCCCGGCTTAATTCCTCGGTTTTTTGGCCATGCTGCACGGCTTGCAGGATCTTAGTTCCCTTACCAGGGATTGAACCCACACCCTCAGCAGTGAAAGCTTGGAGTCCTAACTACTGGACCACCAGGGAATTCCCAAGTCCTCAGTTTTGTCCGCCAAATAAAATACAATTCTCAGCTTTTAGGTTGCGTATTTTTTTCAGTCGACATAGTCAAGTTTTCTGAAAGGCACTAAGACCCTCACATCGTCCCCCAGACCCCCTTCCATCCTATCATCCTCACACACTACCTGCTCTACTACCATCTCCACTGAACCTCTATGATGAGGCCAGAGTGTAGAAAGGACAGCACTTCCCTTCCCACCCTGCCATCAACCCCATAAAAGGGAGGGGAGAGAGGGGGAGCCTGAGCAGTGATGTGGCCTCAGCATCAATCTTCTTCAAATTGTTGGAGAGGGCTTCCCTGGTGGCGCAGTGGTTAAGAATCCGCCGGCCAACGCAGGGGACAGGAGCTCGAGCCCAGGTCCAGGAAGATCCCACATGCCACAGAGCAACTAAGCCTGTGCGCCACAACTACTGAGCCTGCGCTCTAGAGCCTGTGAGCCACAACTACTGAGCCCACATGCTGCAACTACTGAAGCCCGTGTGCCTAGAGCCCGTGCTCCACAACAAGAGAAGCCACCCCAATGAGAAGCCCACGCACCGCAAAGAAGAGTAGCCCCTGCTCGCCACAACTAGAGAAAGCCCGTGCACAGCAACGAAGACCCAATGCAGCCGAAAATAAATAAATAAATAAATAAAAACTTGTAAATTGTTGGAGAGGAAGACAAGGGTCTTGGTCCAATGTGGCACCAACACCAACACGTATCCTGACTTGGCCATCCTGACTGTGGGTATATTTGTGAGAAACACCTACCCAAAGGTGAACTGAAATTGTCACTGTCTTGGAACCCTTGGGATGTGTCTCTCTGCAGTGACATAGGGAGGGAGGGAGAAAGAGGGCGGACGCAGAGGCCAGCAGTGATGGAATATGACCTTGAGGAGAAATGAGGGCACTGGATTTCTAGGTGGGAGGAGCTTGTGCACAGTGATGTTGTTGGGAGAGGTATGCCTGGGAGTCTTTTCTAGAAGCTATGTTTGCACAGAATGCATAGCTTTTACTCTCCTTGTGTGTTTACTTAGAGGAAAGGCTGATGGAGTTTGAGGTGGAGCCGTGGTGGTGTTGGTGGTGGTGGGACTTGAGCCCTATTGAGAAGAACCTGAGTTCTCCCCTGAGACAATAACAAGCACGAAATGAGATCATTACAAGCACTGCCAGGAAGCTCGGAGATATTCAGGGCAGCGGCCCGCGGAAAAGTCTGGAGTTTCTGCCTGGATTCCATTTGAACTGGGGCAGAAATGTAAAGATACAGCATTTGTTCCCATAGACTGATGTAGTGTAGAGCGTAACTTTTACGCATAGAAAAAAATAAAATGAAAAGTATAAGATATAAGACAGGGTGAAAGGTTAAAAAAATTTCATGCTGATTAAGGGAAGAATCCAGATTTGTAAATAGGAAAAGAAGGCCTGTCAATTAAGTTAATAATGGAAGATAATTACAAATATTTTAAGAAGCTAGTGAAGCACAGTTGAGCAGTCGGGTGTGTGTGGTCAGGGAACAGGGAACGAAGAGAAAATCCTGACAGGAAAAAAATTCAGGAAGGAAACAACTTACTGTTGGAAAATGATTTCCACTCCTCATCTCAACTGTTTGAGTTAGAAGAAAGTAAGACCTGTGAAAGAACAACTATTTCCAAAGCAGTCATCCTCAGACATGTTTTGTATCGCAGATAACCCGGGTGGTACCAGGCTATCTTGAGAAGGTTCTGGCGTGTGATCTGGTCTGTTTGCAGTGAGTGGTGCTTTGTGCTCACCCTGCCCTTCTTACCCAGCTGCTTATAACGTGCAGAAAGTAAACCCTCAGAGAAACGGCCCCGCCGCCCAGCCCCTCTTCAGAGTCTATCGGATGAAGAGACGCAGAGCTCTGTTTTCTGCTGGCTGTGGTCACGCATGGCTGGAGGATTCATGGACAAGACCAACCGCTCCATCTGTATCTCAGAGTCACTGATTACCAAGAGAAGGACTCAGCCCAGAACCATGCAGAGGATAGAAAGTCCTCAGAGAGTGAGTCTGTTAGAGTAATCCGAACAATCAGAGCCATTCTTATCACATTCTGATTTCTCCGTTGCCCCTTTCAAATACAAGCCGTTTTCTAAGGCCCAAAGAGAACACTGTGAATGGTGCCTAAGATTTTTCATAATGTTAACATCTGAATGAAAGGACCAGATGTGATCTTAGAATGAAGGCAATGACCAGGGAGAAGGGCAGGGGTCAAGGGAATGCCCCAAATTTCAGGGATATTGATGTTTAAATATTTCTTTTTATTTTTACATGTTCACAGAATCTCAGATCTCAAACCGGAAAAGACCTTAGAGTTTATCCAGTCTGTCTTCCTGGCCAATGCAGGAATTATTTCTACCACCTTTTTAGTAGAGGAGCATCAGCCTCCTCTAGATACTTCTAGTCAGTTCTTTGTGGGACAGCCTGTTCCGTTGTTGGGCAACTCTGATAGAAATTGCTTCTTCAGAGAGCCCCTAACTCTGATTCCCTCGTAACGTCTACCCAGGGGTGGTACTCATCTTCTTCCCCTTCCTCCATCCCTCTCACACCCTTACCCACCATATTCTTTTCCTTTTTTCCAAATGAAACAATTGCCCACGTGAATTTATTTCAAGACCTCCCATCTTCCTAGTTACCCTCCTCTCACATCAATGAATGTGGTTTGTATTCATGTTCCTTAAGATATGGTGCCCAAGACCAGCACTGTGCAATTTGACTATGGAATATGCGGGAGTGAGGGGCTATTACCCTTCCAATGTGGACATTCTTACGCTATTATTGGCACTTCGGATTGCATTAATCTTCATGGCTGCTACCTTTTCCTGTTGTTTTTTACTAAACGTCTAAGAAGCACAGCTTGTTTTTTTTTTTAAATTAAATTCAGTCTAACTATTCTCTCTCATTCTATCCAATCGATTTTTAAAGCCAAACATTAAGTTGAGAACCTGACTGCTTGAGATCTTGGTATGTATTGGAAAATACTGTCCTGGGAGAAGGGATGGAACTTAGGGTGGGACCTGCTCTGCAGCCAGCTTCCCCTTCCACTGCCCCCAAGTCTCTGGGCAGGAACCTCGGAGCACCCATGACCCCTTCATCCCTCATGAGTCACCAAGTTACTCAGTCTTATCAGTTCTACCTCTAAGTACCTTCCTTGTCTGTTCCCACTGTTGCCCTCACATGAGGTTCAGGTTCTCACATGAAATACTGCAGGATCTTTCTGAAATGCAAGTCCCGTCAGGGATTCTCTGCTCAAAATGTTTCAATGGCTTTCCAGCTCCTCTAAGACAAAGTCGAAATCCCCTCATAGAGCTTACAGGTCCCTTTGCAAGTCCCCCTCCATGTGCACCTGCACCCCATCTTGACGTCCTCCCGCACATCCACGTGGAGTCTTTCCAATGTGCTCGCTGGTCCCCGAGGCGCTCGGCTCCTTTCTGCTTGGTGGTCTTTGCTCGTACGTGCCAGGCCCTGCTCTGAACGCTCTACACAAATTAACTCACCTCATCCTCACCACCACCCTCTGAAGTAGATAATATTACTCCCATTTTACAGACGGGGATCTCATATGTTAAGCATTTTGCCTGGTGTCACGCAGTTAATAAGTTGTAGAGCAGGATGAGTCCCGTGACCCGAAATGCCCCCCCTTTCTTCCTCCTGGGTGAACTTCTACCCATCTTTCAAGACAGTTCAAGCACTGGCTTTTCTGGGAAGTCTGCCTATGCCCTGAACTTAACCCCAGATAGCACTTATCATTCTGGGATAATCGCTTGCTAAATGATCATCGCCCTCTAAGCAGCACATCCACGGAGATAGGCCCCTGTGCTTTCCTCACTGAGCCCCCAGAACCTATATTCTGTGCCGGGAATCTAATGAATGCTTTGATGAAAGGAATCATTAATGAATAAGTGAATTAACTACTTACAGGGTTCCTTCTGTAGTTGTAATATGGCGTCATAGCCATTTACCAAATTGTTAATTTTGGGCCATCAGTTTTTCCTGTAATGCGTACAAAAATCTGGCCAAAGCTTAATTGTAGATCAATTCTTAATTTTCTTAAGAAAGAATTAAGGAGGGCTTCCCTGGTGGCGCAGTGGTTGAGAGTCCGCCTGCCGATGCAGGGGACACGGGTTCGTGCCCCGGTCCGGGAGGATCCCACATGCCGCGGAGCGGCTGGGCCCGTGAGCCATGGCCGCTGAGCCTGCGCGTCCGGAGCCTGTGCTCCGCAACGGGAGAGACCACAACAGTGAGAGGGCCCGCATACTGCAAAAAAAAAAAAAAAAAAAAAAAAAA
>NW_020837959.1:14428566-14429777 GCF_003676395.1 Aethalodelphis obliquidens
AAAAAAAAAAAAAAAGAATTAAAAAATTCTTAATTTTCTCCTGAAATTCAGATCAGTTTAAATATTTCCGTTTAAATATTTATTTAAAATTTCAGATCAGTTATCCTGGCTTTGTCTAAAAGCAGTACTGCTTTCTGAAGTGCTCTGGAATTACTTAAAAACGCACAGCGGCAGTATGTTTTAAAACTACCAACCCCAGTTTGCTCTTTGCTCAGGTGTCCTCTGAGTTCATCCCCTTGAGGATGCGAATTAGTCTGTAAGGGAATCGAGCAGAGGAGACTCAGGAGCGCCAGCTTGCCGCTCGTGCGGTCGGACAGGCAATGAGCGAGAGAGGAGCAGTGGGCCCGGAGAGAAATACGCCTGAGCCTTTTCTACACACAATATTCACCACGAGAAGACAAATACTGACGATCAGATAAGCATGAGAAGCCACAAAGGGGAGGTGGGATAGCCTTCCTGGCCTCCCTACGCAAACACCACCGAAGGATCTCTCACCGCCTTTCCTTATTTTCTGCATTCTCCATGCTCTGGCATCGAGGGCCTCAGGTGTGGCAGGTGAGCAGAGGGGAAGACTGCCCTCCGGGGGCCAGCAGATTCTTAGAAATAACACACAGGTGCAGCTTTCAGAGACAAATCAGCTAATCCAAAGCACACACCCCAGTGACGTCCTTTGTCAAGCTTTCGCACATCAAACCAACATTCCTCCACCTTAATCAACCCGGCGCCGGGGACCAGACAACTCAACAAAGGCTCTCGCAGGTGCTTTCCTCTCACTCCTTGTGCCTTCTGACCGGCTCTGGTGCTTCCCAGCAGGGTCCTGTGTGGGGATCCAGGCCTCCTACTTCTAGGGATCTGTGAGTGTAAAAACTTCTTCCTTCATGACAGCGTTTCATGTCTGTGTGTCCTACCATCCCTGATTAAAACAAAGTCCAGGTACATTTAAAAACATATACTAGTCTACTTCATGTAATAGGATTCTTTTTCTTGATCTTCCTACAAACTTTTGGTATGTAACTAGATATCATCATTATCATCTTATAGATAAGAAAGGGAGGGAATTCCCTGTTGGTTCAGTGGTTAGGACCCTGTGCTTCCACCGCAGGGGGCAAGGGTTCCAACCCCAGGTCGGGGAAATAAGATCCTGCAAGCCACTCTGCAGGGAGAAAGAAAGAGAGAAAGAGAGAAAGAGAGAAAGGGGGGGGGGGGGGGGG
>NW_020837959.1:14429877-14431464 GCF_003676395.1 Aethalodelphis obliquidens
GAAGGAAGGGAAACAAAATGAATTTAAGTGACTTATCCCAGGTCACATGAAAACTTAATGGCCGAGTTGGGATTTAAACACAGGGTTCGGGCTAGTACTAAAGGCTGAACATTTCCCCAAAAGTTCTATAGACGACCATACAAAGTTATAAATATGTTCTCTTGTGAGCCTCAGTTAATTTGTCTGTAAAATGGGGACTACAGAATACCATCTTTTGGATAAATATGATAATATATGTGAAAGCACTTTGTAAAATGCAAATGTGATTCAAATCAGTATATTAAACTGTTTGTCACAAAGTTTTTCCCAGTTCTCAGGGCCAGGAATACTCCTGGAAACCTTTGTCCTTTTTTGACTGTCCAGAACACAAACACGTCCTAGGTCTGGTGAAGCTCTATCCCCTACCATGGAGCCCAGAGGGGGCCTTTTCTCCCCATTTCTGCACATGCAACATGTGATTGACACAAGGAATGGTCCCACATCTGTGGTGAGAAACTGACTTCTAAACAAAGTGTGGTCTTGCCTTATGAGGTACAGCAAATCCTTACCTGTAGGATAAGCATAAACTGTAGTCCAAAGAGCACAATAGCATTTGCTTTGTTATAAATATCACATAAGACATGCAACAAGGCGTCAGAGTCATCCTTCTATTAGGGTTTGGATTCCAGGAAGCAGCTACTGCAGTCCTGGCTGGAAAAAAATAGATGAAGCAGAAGTAATGGTCACCTTCCTACCGTTGAGATGTGAGCTCTCCAGGCATTGAAATCTCTATTTACTGGAATGACTGCTACCCTTTATGGTGCATGTCTCTGTGTCTGGCACTGTATAAGGCACTTTGCCTATGTTATCTCATTTCATCACCATTTCACAGGTAAGAAAATTGAAGCACAGGGAGATTAAGACCCTTAGTAAATGGTGAGTCCATCAGACTCGAAGTCCAAGCTTTATACAGAATTTCTCACCTTTTAACGTGCATGGGGGACACCTGGAGATGTTGTTAAAGTGCAGATTCTGATTCTATGGGTCTGTGGTGGGGCCTGAGAGTGTGCATGTCTAGCAAGCTCCCAAGTGATACAGACGCTGCTGGTCTGAGGACCACACTTCAAGAAGCAAAGCTCTAAATCGTCCTGCTCTTCAAAAAGTGCTTCTTGAATCTCATCATAAAAAAACACTCATGGTGGGCTTCCCTGGTGGCACAGCGGTTAAGGATCTGCCTGCCAATGCAGGGGACACGGGGTCGATCCCTGGTCCGGGAAGATCCCACATGCCGTGGAGCAACTAAGCCCGTGCGCCACAACTACTGAGCCTGCACTCTAGAGCCCGCAAGCCACAACTACTGAGACTGAGTGCCACAACTACTGAAGCTCGCGTGCCTAGAGCCTGTGCTCTGCAACAACAGAAGCCACCGCAATGAGAAGCCCACGCACCGCAAAGAAAAGTAGCCCCCGCTTGCCTCAACTAGAGAAAAGCCCACGCACAAAAACAAAGACCCAATGCAGCCAAAAATAAAAATAAATAAATAAATTTATAAAAAAAAAAACAACACAACACTCATGGCTCTTCTCCTAAGCACTTCCCTAGGGCTTC
>NW_020837959.1:14431564-14458217 GCF_003676395.1 Aethalodelphis obliquidens
TACTGAGCCTGCACTCTAGAGCCCGCAAGCCACAACTACTGAGACCGAGTGCCACAACTACTGAAGCTCGCGTGCCTAGAGCCTGTGCTCTGCAACAACAGAAGCCACCGCAATGAGAAGCCCACGCACCGCAAAGAAGAGTAGCCCCCGCTTGCCTCAACTAGAGAAAAGCCCACGCACAACAACAAAGACCCAATGCAGCCAAAAATAAAAATAAATAAATAAATTTATGAAAAAAACCCAACACAACACTCATGGCTCTTCTCCTAAGCACTTCCCTAGGGCTTCTCCTTTTGCCAGAGCTTGGTGACGTGAGAGGAGTCCCTATGCATCTATTAAAGGCTGATTTCTTCTTCCATTTGTTCAACCCACAAACCTTTATTGAGAGCCTGCCTGGAGCCAGCCATAATGGTGGGTGCTGAGGATATCAGGATAAGTAAGATAAGGTCCTGGCCTCTAAGAGAGGAGCTACTGATGGACACAGGCTGTCCTGAAAACCTCTGAACACCCTGCAGCAGACTGACTTGGGACCAGGTCCACTTGTGGGCTGCCTGGGCTCTGGCACCATCCTCACCACCACAAGGTGTGGGCATGTTTCAGCACGTGGGTCCAATCCTCTTGGCACAGAGACAACTTTCTGGCGGCTCCTCCTGTCCAGAATCTACTGGGAAAATACAATTCACCTACCTTGGGTCATTGATTGTGTCAGTAAACATAAAACTATGCCATTTTTTGTTAGGATAAAAACACATCAAATGTTTCTTATACTTATTTTGGGGGTGAGAACTGCCAAAGACAGAACTTGAGTTTTTCCATCCACTTTTATTTTTTATTTTATTTTTTTTTCGGTATGCGGGCCCCTCACTGTTGTGGCCTCTCCCGTTGCGGAGCACAGGCTCCGGACGCGCAGGCGCAGCAGCCATGGCTCACGGGCCCAGCCGCTCCGCGACATGTGGGATCTTCCCGGACCGGGGCACAAACCCGTGTCCCCTGCATCGGCAGGCGGACTCTCAACCACTGCGCCACCAGGGAAGCCCTCCATACACTTTTAGATAACTATATACGCATTTGGAACACAGCAAGAAAATAAAACTAAATTAAAATTAACCTTAGGCTTATTTAATGAAATTAAGTCTCAGAAAGCACTAAGAATCTTAGCAAATGGACACCTGTCCTGAGATTAAAGGTTAAATGCCTTCCAAGCGTACACAGATCTATCAAATGTGTTATTTTGAAAATATTTTCGAAGCATCTAAATTACTCAAGCCAATTTTCACTGTTATTTCATTGTGGACTAAGGCACACATTTCAACCAGGAAGAAATCTAAGGTTATGACATCAGGGCTTCCCTGGTGGCGCAGTGGTTGAGAGTCTGCCTGCCGATGCAGGGGACGCAGGTTCGAGCCCCGGTTCAGGAAGATCCCACATGCCGCGGAGCGGCTGGGCCCGTGAGCCATGGCTGCTGAGCCTGCGCGTCTGGAGCCTGTTGCTCCGCAACGGGAGAGGCCACAACAGTGAGGGGCCCGCGTACCGCGAAAAATAATAATAATAATAAAAAAAATAAAGTTATAACATCAGATGGCCCCAAACTATCCCCTATGAGAATAAACACCCACAGAAACCCTTTTCTTTAGCAAATGCCATTCCTTTCCCCCCATCCTTATGGCCTGGCTGTTAAGGGGATGGGGAGAGAGGTGAAGGATAGGCAGGTGAGGAGCGGTCCACACTCCTACACGCAGCCAGCATCCCGTGACCGCCGGCTTCCAGAGTAGTGTTTAGCTCCATTCCACCGAAACCCTGGCACACTCACTTGAGTCATGTGGTCATTTAGGTCATTCAGACCTATCTCCACACAGATGCAGATAAGATTCTATACTGTCAGGAACCAGGAAGCCAGCAAGATAATAGATAATGGGAGGGGGAGAAAAGGGCTATCAGGATCAATTACGTTAGAGGAGCCTCTTACAGCCAGCTTTTTTTTTTTTTTTTGGCCGCACCCGAAGGGCATGCGTGATCTTGGGATCTTAGTTGCCCTGACCAGGGATCAAATCTGCATCCCCTGCAGTGGAAGCGCAGATTCTCAACCACTGGACCACCAGGGAAGTCCCATAGCCATCATTCTGTAGTGAACTTCTACTTCGAGGTGGTCAAGGACTGTAAAGTTCTTGAGAGAACTTCAAGTAGAAACCTACCTTAAGGGACTCCTGGCATCCAGCTCTCTCAATTTATGGAGGAGGAAATTTATGAATGAGGCACAGAGAGTTTCATTACCAAGGTCAAGATCGTGAGACTAGCTAATAAAAGAGTCAGAACTTGAAGCTCAGTCAGCTGGATTGCTGTCCAGTGATCTTCCTTTTTCCTGCCTGAGTACCCATCCTAAATCATTCCTCAACACCCCAGCCTTTGTCCAGGAATACAATCTTGCCCTCATCACAAACTGTCTCCTTATTATTTTGTTCATTCAGTCATTTTGCAACTATGTATCCAGAGCCCATTGTGTGCCTGGAGCACAAGGAGACCATCACAGACCAGGTCCTGCCCTCGAGGCGACCATGACTCAGCTTCACTCTCTCCTTGGAGCCATGCTTTCTGGATCCAGCCTTCCCCGTCAGAAATTAACTGCTGCTCTCCCTGTGAGAGATGCTTTGCTTTCACAGTTAAAACTCTCTACCAACATCGAGAAGAGAGAAAAACACAACACAACAAAACAAGAGACACAGCCCAGAGTGGATATTGCATCTAAAGACAGTGAATTGCTTTTGAAATTGAGTCAAGAAGTTTTCAGTCCACAATGAGGATTGAATTACAAGTGTCCCTATGGTGTTGTCCTGAAATGGATTCCACAGAACTATAGTTGAAGAGGGCCTGTGTTTTTCACAACTGGAAATGCCCCTTGTCCAAAGAAATGCTGGCTTACATCAAATCTTTTAAGGTTGTAGTCACTACTAATGTAAATGAATTCCTAAAAAACTGTAGCTATACTGGGTCATCTAAGAGGGTTAGTTAGCAACAAGAAGGTATGACTTTGACAGTGACGTTATGTAACCAGCAAGGGAAAAAAAAAAATCTAGCAGTTTAAAAAGATTTTCTGTTGTTCTTTCTTAGAGGAGGCTTAATGTGGCCTAAGTCTAAGAAGATTTGTCTCAAATTCACGATGTTGGCTTAAATCGTTTATTATTTTAAAATGCGATATAACCATTTTCGTTCCTCTTTGGATTGTGGGTTCTTTTCTCAATTTGGAATCATTGTGACCCTTGAGAGCCTATTGGCATAGAAAGCTTCCCAACACCCCACTGTTGTGTTTTCAAACAGGAATAAAGGAAAAGCAACCAGCTTCGTCAGCAATGACTCCGTGTGAATGAGGACATCCAAATGGGTGAGTGTCCATTTCCTTTGGAAATATGAATCAGTGTTCCTGATGTTGAATATAGATTTCTGTAGTAACCTGTATCTTTGATAAAGATTTTGATTCAGGATGAAGAAAGTGGAGAGATTATGTTAAATGAATTTTACAAATTCTAATTGAAGCATTGTCAGTGGACAAGGTTTTCCAAATTACCTTTTGTGTGCAGGGTACACAGCAGACATAGAATACGTTATTTTTACTGTTGAGAAGCAAAATCAAAAGGGTCAAGTTTTAAGGGTGGAAGATTATTTGGACCACCACCAACACTATTTAGAAGCAAAATTTCTAACTCCATGTTTCCTAAGATGCATTTGGAAGCAGCTGTTGAAATCCTAACAGCAATCTACTTTGGAGCTAAGGTCGAACACCTATTTTTCACAATACCTGGGCTTCATTAAGGAATACAGAATGAAGGATAATAAGAAAAAAATATATATATATATTTAAAGGATGAGCTCAGTAAAGAACAAAGAAATACACTTAGCCACATGACATAACTTCTACCTGCTGCCTCAAGGTGGGAATGGGCCAAGAGGTCTGTGGAATGACAACCGTGTCCCCATAATTCTCTTCTCCTTTAACAGTTTTCCCTGCACCTAGGGAAACCTTCTGTAGTAGAAGGAACAATTTTTTTTTTTTTTTTTTAGAAGGAACAATTTTGAAATATCCCAAAGTAAGTTTAGTAGCTGGGACTGAAGAGAGACCAGCATTGATTCCTCTAATGGGTGCTCAGGAAAGTCCATGTTATTTGGAGGCCTACCTGGGCTGTCCAAGCTTGAACACGTCCCTCGATTGTCATTAGAATCTCCTGGCTTTAAATAAGTATCCTCTCTTTATTCCTTGGCACGCACTGTGGACTAATAACGTGAATACTTGACACAAAATCCCATAAAATATGATGCTTTGGTAACTTCCTAGTTAAAATTTTATTTCATTTTCTTTACTGGGGCCAAAGTACAGTTTTGCAATTTGATTGTGAAAAGTCTGTATATTATAAAATACCAGGGTCAATTTTAAATATAATAAACCCACAACTTGTGGCAGATTTGTAGAAATAATCAAATAGGCAGAAAGCGGATACAGATAGTGATTCTTATAATGACATACAAGCCAACAGCCAATAATTGTGCCCCTGGAGGTATGCTGAGGTATGAAAATGCCCTTTTTCTTTTTTTTGAAGTATAGGTGATTTACAATATTATATTAGTTTCAGGTGTACAACATAATGATTCAATATTCTTATAGATTATACTGAAAATGTCTTTCTTTCCTCCTTCCTTCCTTCCTTCCTTGGCCACACCACGCACGCTTGTGGGATATTAGTTCCCCAACCAGGGATTGAACCTGGGCCCTCAGCAGTGAAAGCACGGAGTCCAAACCACTGGACTGCCAGAGAATTCCCTGAAAATGCCTTTAAAATGTTTTCCCTCTTTAACATACATATGCTTGTAATAGTTCCTAACATGCAAAACATTGAAAGCTTGTCTAGATATATATTTTTAATAAAATCAAGTAGCAAAAAGGGAAAGATCATGGGTATTTTCTTTCACCTAAATACTTTTTAAAATTTTCTTGCTCAGCTATTTTATCATTAAATATGATTTTTTTTTTTTTCGCGGTTGGTACACGGGCCTCTCACTGTTGTGGCCTCTCCCGTTGCGGAGCACAGGCTCCGGACACGCAGGCTCAGCGGCCATGGCTCACGGACCCAGCCGCTCCGCGGCATGTGGGATCTTCCCAGACCGGGGCACGAACCCGCGTCCCCTGCATGGGCAGGCGGACTCTCAACCACTGCGCCACCAGGGAAGCCCTAAATATGAGTTTTTTAAAAAAAATATGGAAACTCCTCTAAAAGCAGAATTCCTCCCTCTCTCAACACTATCCGTCTTCTCATATGCTTCTATCACTGTGAATATATATATATGAATGTACATATGTGTGTGTATGGATTTTATGCTCAGATGGCCTGAGAAATACAGGAATTTAGAATAATGTGCGATCTGCTGACGGCATGTGTGTATAAATATGTAAGTATATATAATATATGTACAAATATAGTATATAATTCCTCCATGATGCAAGGCCAATTGAACTAGTTTGTGAAAGAAGCCAGTCACTTTCTTTGGAGTCTATTATTCGCTAGGTACTTTTCTAAAATACCCATAAAGTTATTCGTAACTCTCCTTTGCCGTGTAAAAGACCCCGTCCATCCTAGGCCAATCTTGGCACTTGGGTTAAGCACGCAGTTCACAGCCAACTGTATACAGCCACTTCAGCACAGTAAGGGGAAAAGCAACATTTTACTTCTACCCCAAACAAAGCTATTATATTTACCTTCTACTTTGAAGATAATAAAGGGCTGTCGGCCATGGAAAGAACCCAACGCGTTACCTGCGCAGTTCATCCACAGACCCTGGTAACCCAAGTGGCCGTTATCACCGAGGATGCTCGGGTAGTTAGTTACTTTCCACTCATTGGACGCGGTGGCAGCGACGAGAGCACCAAAGCCCCCGACGCCAAACACCAGAGCCGAGATCTGTGCCCTGGACATGTCGCTCAGGCGTCTCCAGGGACACTGTCCAGACAGATCGCTGCGGTGGTCTAGGCATGCAGCGGACACAACCCGCTTGGACCAGTGTTGCGGCAAGTTAATGCGGGCAGGTGACAGTACTTCATGCTCGGGTGGCCTGAGGAAGGACCGGAACTTAGGATAAAGTCTGATTTACCGATGGCATTTTTAAGGTAGCCTAAGACGATCTTTCTAACTTCCTGCACAGATATTTACTAAAAGTTTGTAGATGGATTCTGAAGGTTTTGAGTTCGCAGATTTTTTTCCTGCCACATAGTTAATGTTTAATTTTCTGTTAGCCTGAAGCTTAATGAACCATGCAGGGACCAGATATTACAAAGTGCAAATTATACAGTAACAGTTAAGGCTTCTTTGACCCATTGCTTTACGCTTGTGTACTTCTGAATGTTTATATAAGTGGAATCATAGTTTAGGTTTCCTTCTGTCACCTATTTTTTCACACGTTATGTTTGTGAGATTCATCTGTGTTCAGGAATATAGCTATCGTTCATTAATTACTGTAGCTGAATACAGTATTTTATTAAACATGCTACAATTTATCTGTCTTCCTGGAGATGAATATGTATGTTGCTTCCCCCTCACCCTCTACCCCTTAATATCACTAATTGTAGCAGCTATAAACATTCTCACACGTTTCTCCTTGAGTACAGGTGCAAGTGCTTTTCCAAGGTAAATCCTAGAAAGAGAATTGCTAGGAGGTAGGAAATACCCATCTTCTATTTATAGATGATTTTAATTGCTCTAATGAGTATGTCGTCACAGCAGTACACAGTCCCGCTGCCAGAGGCTGTGTCTCCACCACGCTATTTCATAACACTTGGTATTGTGGTGTTCTCAGAATTGTTTTTTTCTTTTGTCCAGTCTGACGGGTGTCAAGGTACCACATTATGATTACTGCTTTGTACTTTCTGATTACCAATGAGGTTGAGCATCTTTTTGTGGTTATGGACTCTTCGTGTTTTTGTCTACAAAGACGTTTGTAGTTTTTGCCCATTTTTTTCCACTGAGATGCTTGATTTTTAAATAAATTTATCTTTGGTTCTATAATACTCTGGAGAGTAATCTTTTGTTGGTTATTTATGTTGGAATTAGCTTCCCCTAGTTTGTGCTTTGTCTTTATGGGCCATTTGATAAAGAGTCTTAATTTCAATGTAGTCATATTTATCGAGTTTTCCCTAAATGATTTGTGTTTTTGAGATCTTGATGACCTCGCCCTTAGCAGTGAAAGCACCGAGTCCTAACCACTGGACCGCCAGGGAATTCCCTCCGATTCAAAGTTTTAGCCTTCACATTTAATTCTTAAATCATCCAGAACTGATTTTTTGTGTGTGTTTTATGGTTTGCCATCTATTATAATTCATTTTTTTAAAACGGAAACCCATTTTTTCTATCTTTACTGAATGTCCCTGGTTTCCCTGTTGATCTCTGATGTTACCTCCGTCGTGTCAGGTATCGATATTTGCATGGTCTGTGTTTGGGTTCTCTGCTCTGTTCCATCTACCTGCTTGTCTATTCCTGCACCAGTACAACACTTGCTTAATTACTCAAATGTTATAACTGTGTCTTGAGATCTTGCTGGTGTCTCTTACCTTGCTCTTCTTTTTTAAGAGTGTCTCGGACTTTTTTTTTTGTTTTTAGCTTTTTGCTGTGCCTTATGTATTTTAGAATAAGTGGAGTTACACACATACATACTTATTAGGATGCTTGTTAGAGGAAAGTGGTGAACATTATAAAATTGAGTCTTCCTGTCAATGAATATCATATGTCTCTTCATTTAACCCATCTTTAATGTCTTTCAGTTATACACTCTAATTCATAAAGGCCTTGTTACATTTTTTTGCCAGATTTAAACTTAGGACTCACTCTAACATCTATTTTCTCTAACTTATGATTTCCTTTTTTTTTTAATTTTTCTTTCTTTTTCTTTTTTTATTTTTCTTTATTTTTTTTTTTTTTTTTAATTTTTGGCTGCCTTGGGTCTTTGTCGCTGCACGCGGGCTTTTCTCTAGTTGCGGTGAGCGGGGGCTACTCTTCGTTGTGGTTCCCGGGTTTCTCATTGGGTGGCTTCTCTTGTTGAGAGCATGGGCTCTAGGCGCGTGGGCTTCAGTAGTTGTGGCTCGCGGGCTCTAGAGCGCAGGCTCAGTAGTTGTGGCGCACGAGCTTAGCTTTCTGTGGCATGTGGGATCTTCCCGGACCAGGGATCGAACCCGTGTCCCCTGCACTGGCAGGCGGATTCTTAATCACTGCGCCACCAGGGAAGTCCCTAACATATTATTTCTTATTTTTTCTTGTATATACATATAGTTTTCCTTCTTTCTTGCATTTTTTGAGTTGAGTTTTTTTCCACACCTCAATTTTTCCATTCTATTAAATTGGAAGTTATACACTATTTGTATTGTTTAATGGTTGCTCTAGAAATGTTAATACATATCTAATTTAATATATAAAATTATTGTCTTTACTCTCCTTCTGAATAACACAGGACCTTAAAGTGTTTAACATTAATAACTCCTCTTCTGGTCTATGTTATTACTTTATTTGTTATGTTGTTTGGTTTTCAGCCCCACAAATTGGATTTCTACCTCCACAAATGTTAACTCCACACTAAGTATTATTATTACTGTGTGCTGTCATTGTTTACCTTTTTTCTTTTTTGCTTGTTATTCCATCGTGCTTCTAAAACATTCCCTGTGAGTTTATTTTCTTCTTCCTAAAGTCTATTCTTTTTTTTATTTTAACAACTTTATTGGAGTATAATCGCTTTACAATGGTGTGTTAGTTTCTGCTGTATAACAAAGTGAATCAGCTATACATATACATATATCCCCATATCTCTTCCCTCTTGCATTTAAAGTCTATTCTTGAGAAGTTTCTCTAGAAACAGAAGTGAGGGACCGTTGGTAGTTACCTCTCTCAGTTTTTGTGTGTCAGATAATATACTTACTCTATGCTTGCTTTTGGTAGATACTTTTGCTGGGTATACAGTTATAAGTAGACAGTTATTTTGACTCAGTACTTTGAAGTATAATTCCATTTTTTTTTTTTTTTTTTTTTTTTTTTTTGCGGTACACGGGCCTCTCACTGTTGTGGCCTCTCCAGTTGTGGAGCACAGGCTCTGGACGCGCAGGCTCAGTGGCCATGGCTCACGGGCCCAGCCGCTCCGCGGCATGTGGGATCTTCCCGGACCGGGGCACGAACCCATGTCCCCTGCATCAGCAGGCGGACTCTCAACCACTGCGCCACCAGGGAAGCCCTATAATTCCATTTTGATTTGGCTTCCATCATTGCTGTTGAGAAATCAAGAGTCTGATTTGTCATTTCTTTGTAAATTAATCTGTGTTTTCTCTTTGGCTGGTTTTAAGATTGTCTTTGGTTTTGTCAGTTTCACTTTGATTTTCTAAATGTAGATTTTCTTTTTAAGTCTTTTCAGGGATTTACTAAACCTTTGAAACTGATAATTCATATCTTCTATCAGTTTGGGAAAACTGTTAGTTCCTTTCCTCTCAAGATATGACCCTCTGTCCCTATCCTTTCTTTATCTCCTTCGTAACTCTGGTAAGAACTATTTTTAGTTTGTCCTATGGCTCAAACTCTCTTTAACATTTTTTATCTCTTTATTTCTCCATGCTGCATTCTGGGGATTTTTTCAGCTATATATTGATATTTTTTCAGCTATATATTGATATTTTTTCAGCTATATATTGATACATTAATTTTTTCTTCAGCTATGTATAATCTGCTGTTAACCCATCTAGAGTCTCTAATTTCTAAATTCCTTTTTTTTTTTTATCTGTAGAAGTTCTACTTTATTTTTTTCAAAATTTTCTGTTTCTTTTTTTCTAATGTCTTGTTCTTTAGTCATAATTCAAATGCCCTATTTTATTAAGTATTAAAGATACTTATTTTATATTTTGTGTCCGATTATCTTCATAGCTGTAGATTTTGCAGGTGGGATTGATCATATTTTTTCCTATTAAATCTGTCATCATAGTGGTTGTTGAAATGTGTGCTTCGTGACTTGTGATTGTGAGCTTGTGTTCCTTGCAACTTTACTCACGGAAACGAAGGGAAGGAGGGAGAGAGGAAGTAAGGAGAGAGGAAGGGAGGGAAGGAAGGAAGAAAGGAGAAAGAAAGGAAGGGAGGGAAAAACAGGAGAGGAAAAGGGATGCACACATCTAAGCTTGGAAGAGCAATGTACTAAGACTTCATAGGAGGCAGAAACTCAGGGGAGGGGATACAGACAGTGATCAGGGTAGGCTGGAGTGTGCCCTCTGCTGGTAGCTGCTGAGTGGTGCAGAGAATACCAAGTCCAGATGGAGCCTTAGGCCGCCCTCTTCAGGGCAATGTGCTGATTTGTCTCCCAGGACAAGAATTTCCTTCTTTTTTGCAGGCAGGTGACAGTGTGAGGGAAAGATAGGGTAGAAACAGGAAATGCTGGGCCTCTGACAGGAGATTATCATTTGATTGTGGAAAATAGGAATTCAGTCACTTTCCTCCACCCTCCTCGACCCCAACAAAAGCTGAAAACCTGGAACTGCTTGTGTCCTGGGGGTGAGGGGACTCACAGGACACAGGACATTCAGTGTTAAAACCTAGAGCATCTGGGCAAACGGAAAGGGTTGGTCACCCTGATCTCAGTACCCTCATCTTTCTGGGAACAATAATAACGATAGCTGACGTTTATTCAGCACTTTCACTGTGCTCTACATGTATGATGCCATAATCTTCACACTAACTTAGGAGGGGAGGTATTTGTGATATAATAAAATTTATGAGCCTGGAAGGGTTCACAGATTTCCACCCCCCTTCAAAGAAAACCTGGAATTACAGCTCCACTCACAGCACCCCACTGCCATCCCTCTAGCCGAGTGTTCCATGATTTAAACTGGCTATTTCTAACGTTTCTGTCTTTGCAGACTTAATTCTTCCCCTTTTTTCTATGATTAATTACGATGGATTCTCCCCTCCAACCTCATCTGCATTTGCCTTTTGAATTCCAGGAAGCTTTGCAAAAGCTCAAAAACAATAAAATTTGGTATCTCTTAGCAATTTTGACAATAGATAGTGATCAAAGTTCAGCTGAATTCTCCCAGAGAAATCACCCTTTTTTCCCTTCCAGAGGGGTGGGGGGAGATGAACTAGGAATGTGCTTATGCCCAAAACATTTGCAGACTCACCCAGGTCGTGTTTCTCTCGGTTTTCTTTCTCATGTTCTAATCCTCTGAATCTTTATGTCAGAAAGGAGACTTTAACCCGTATTTACATCTGAAAAACAATCAAAGTGCATAAAATTCTGGCAGGCAAACTAAGATACTAATAATTACTTATAGACAGAATTGTTTACTTAATTTTCAGTGCTAGTTAGTAAATATTTGGAAGAATGTTTGACAGGGCTCTAATTAAACCCTGAAATCAAGATATTGACCAAAAGAGGTGGATATTAATGTCTTTAAGTTTAAAAAAAATCTAGCTTAAAATTTGATTTGCATGATATAAGAAAATAAGTGGTTTTTCATTTTAAATTGCTGGGTTTTCTTGGCCTCACCGCAAGGCTTGTGGGATTTTAGTTCCCCGACTAAGGACTGAACTCCAACCTGTGGCAGTGAGAGTGCAGAGTCCTAACCACTGGACGGCCAGGGAATTCCCTGGGTTTCCATCTTAAATGTAGAACCAAGCATATCTTTTCTGAGAATTCGACTCATGATGAAGAAAAATATAATGTACTAAGAAAGGGGTTTATCACTTTTTTTTTTTTCAGGAGAGCTCTTTCCCCTAAACACATACAACTACTTTCCAAATGAAGCTAAATATGAATTGAGAGCAGGTAAAACAACAGAATTTGCAGAAATCTGAAATTCCAGGATTCCCCTCATTTGGGATAAATTCATTTATTATTTCCCTCCCTCCCTCTCTCTTCTCCCTTCCATCTTCTTGTCTGTTTTTTCCGTTCCTTTCTTACTTTCATTTCTGATTTTAGGTGCAGATGGTCAGGTTCATCGTATGCCTCAGTTCATGACGTAACAGCCTCTTTGCACTGTGGGAAACTGCTCTCCTGTTTGATTCCTTTTGTCCCTCGTCTCCTCTTCCATTTTCCTCTCTTCCATAAACAAACCACTGTCCTCTGGTGTTTATTGTGCCTTCTTTTGTTCTGTATTCTTTTAAAAGGTACATGGTTGTTTGATGTGCAGGTTTTATTGATTTATAAAAATGTAGTGTATAAAATATATTGTTCTGTTAATGTATCTCACTCTGTTGTTTTTCGTCAACACTACTTTTAGGACTCTTCTGTGTTGCTCGGAGCACAGCTAATGATTCTAACCTAATGTCACAGTGTCAAAATGTAGGCAACTTACCTTCAAATGGTTCAGAAAAATAAGTATATACAAAGCAAAAGTGGCAAGACACTGTGGATAACTGATGAACCTGGATGAGGGTGTCTGCGTGTTCTTTGCACTATACATACAACTTCTCTGGTTGAAAAATTTCAAAATAAAATGTTGGGGGAGAAGAAATAGGAAATCATAGAAACATTAACCATGCACAATGAGAACTGTGTGTAAAAAGGCTTCCATGTCCTCAGAAGCATCAGCCAGTCTCCCAGGCAGGAGTGGAGACTGCATTTCGCGACCACGTGGGACAGCCCCCTGCTTCCCTGAGGTGAGCAGAGTCCCGTGCGGATTTACTCTCCTGGGAGGTTGGAGTCCTGGCTTCTTTTTTCTGGTGTCTCCAGGTCTGTCTCCTCCACACTCAGGGTTGCTCTCTGGGGCCTGGGCAGAACCAGGCCTGTGTGGACCAGGATTTTACCCAGATGTGCAGCTCCCAGGTTTTTCCAGCCCAACTGTGGCCACCTTTTCCTTACCCGTCTCTTTCTGTTGGTGGCTTCCTCCATCATCAGCAACCCCTCCTTTGTCTTCTTCCCCCCAAACCCAAGCTGCTCTCAGCAGGGCACCTGCTGTCATTTGAGGTCAGTGCGGATTTCAGTCTGTGTGTGCCTCCCAAGGATAAACGTTTTTTGTTTGTTTTTGTTTTGTTTTGTTTTTGCGGTACGTGGGCCTCTCACTGTTGTGGCCTCTCTCGTTGCGGAGCACAGGCTCCGGACGCGCAGGCTCAGCGGCCATGGCTCACGGGCCCAGCCACTCCACGGCATGTGGGATCTTCCCGGACCTGGGCACGAACCCGTGTCCCCTGCATCAGCAGGCGAACTCTCAACCACTGCGCCACCAGGGAAGCCCAGGATAAACGTTTTTAAACTCAGTGACTGATGGTTTAAAGTGCCCCCACTTACCTCCATCACTCTAAACAGTGTTTGCTATGTAAATACAACTTTAAGACAGTCCCTGGCCTCTTTTCCAACAAATTGCTGTCCCTTAGCCCCTCCTACATAGAAATTCTGGGTTCTCAACAGCTTAGCCCTTACCTGTACTTGTTATGTAGGAATTACCTGGATGCGATGTTAGCCTCCATGAGCACCGCTGAGGCTACCCCAGGGGTCATGGATCAGAAAGGCTCATGGTCCAGGCTTACGATGGGGTGTGAGGGGGACACAAGGACCACACTGCCTGAATCCCAGATCATGCAAATTTCATATGTCCTGTCTTTCTTCTCTCTCTCCCTCCCTCTCCCTCTCCCTCTCCCTTTTTCTGCTGCATCGCCTCCTGTCAGCACGCATGTGAGGACCAGTATTGCGTGTTGAGCAAGCAGACCCAAAAGACAGCAGGCATGGGGGCCAACCCACCACCTGCTCTATCAGAGAGACTCAAGTGTGCACACCTGGCCACAGCTGGAGCTTGCCAGTTAGCCTCCTGTGCAGCTCAACCTTCTACTTCACTTTTCTCGGGCAGAGCACATACAGGACCAGATGGGATATACTGGGCATCACCGATGTGTGGTTGACGTGGGCATGACCCAGATGCCAGCTTAGGGCAAGCACGGTGACTTGGTCTCTCCATCTTTCTATCTATGAAGAATATTGTTTGTCCCATTACATATTCCTTTTATTCTGCTTACTTTTAGCATGGCTTTCAGATGATCAACTTACTTATTAGCTATATCTAATATATCCTATTAGGTTTGCTTATGTTTCATAAGCTACTTGCTTACCTACTATCTATACTTAACACTTAGGAGTTTCATCCATTCTGCCTGCATTTCTTGTCTCCTAAGCAGAATTGACTACTGCCAAAGAATATAGAAAAGGCATAGTATAGTACTTGAGAGGCAGGCTTTGGTCTCTGTCAAAGAAATTCCCAGCATTCTCAGTCATGTAGCACAGGTTTGGACAAAACAAATCACCTTCTTATTGTCCTAAAATGAACCCAGGCAGGGAAATGGGTCATAACTTCCGCAGAGGAGTCAGGAAACGCTAGCAGATGTACAAGTGAGGATGAGTAAACATGTACCAGGCTTTGTTAGTCCTGCTTACATTTCACATTTATGGAAGTGGGGAATGTATATATTGTATATATGTAAGAGAGAGAACATATATATTGTATAATGTAAGAGAGAAGTCTGTATATGTAGATGTATGGTATATACTTCTGAAAGTGCTACTACCACAATACCTCTGCACATTTGTACTTCTGTCTTTGAATCATGCCAGAAAAAGAGGCGTCAGTACTACATTAATAATAAAATGCTCCGGGACATCCCTGGTGGCGCAGGGGTTAAGAATCCGCCTGCCAATGCAGGGGACACAGGTTTGAGCCCGGGTCCGGGAAGATCCCACATGCTGCAGAGCAACTAAGCCCGTGAGCCACAACTACTGAGCCTGCGCTCTAGAACCCGCGCGCCACAACTACTGAGCCCATGCACCTACAGCCAGTGCTCCGCGAAAAGACAAGCCACCGCAATGAGAAGCCCATGCACCGCAACGAAGAGTAGCCCCTGCTTGCCGCAAATAGAGAAGGCCCACGTGCAGCAACGAAGACCCAATGCAGCCAAAAATTAATTAATTAATTAATTAAATGAAATTTAAAAATAAAATAAAATGCTCCTTGTAACCCATTTTTGCTCCTGCGATCCTCCCCTTTTCCATTTCTGTCCACATAAACACTTCCTGTTCCTACCATGAGTCAGTTAAAATGGGAACATGAATTTCTTTGAGCATATGAGTTAATGTTATCCTGTTAGAAAAGAAAAAAAAGAGAAAAGAAAAGAACAGCTAGAGAGCTCTGTTGTCACCCCAAATAAAGCAGTCATGCTTCCCAAATACTGTGGATGTAGTGTGCATCCCCACAGTTGCCTAGTTTGGCCACCAGATGGCGCCAATGGTGGCTGCTGTGCCCGCAGCTCTGCAGGGTTGGGGCCCATGGAGGGCGCCTGAACCCGAGGAAGCGAGTGAAGGCTGAGGACGTGAAGGCGGTGCAGAGCAGAGGCGGGGAATGTAGACTTTAGGATCAAATGGCTTGCTTCCCAGTCCCAGCTCCCCTGTGGCACCTCCGCTTTAGATTCTCATGGAGAAAGGGAGAGGCCCTGCTCAGGGGAGGTCATTCGGTGGAAAAAAATGGAATGATGCTGTGGACCACCAAGCACAGCACCCGGAACTCACTAAGCACATAGCACTCATCTGGGGCTGGAACATGTATAAATTCAAGACTGTATTATGTTTGCTGAGGGGACACCATCAATGAGACTTTGCATACACAAAGGACTTCTATCTCAGTTACCTCTAATATTTCTCATACGGCAGAAAGGGGAAACGGAAGCCTAATCTATTGAACAGATTTGTGCTCAGCTCGTTCATAAAGCCCCTGAAATGTATCCCCTCGCCTCCCTCCTCTCTCTCTGGTTCCATCTGTCAGCAACACAGCTGGGAAAGTCTCGCCAGGATGAGGTGCTTATTCCCCAGGAACAGCCCACAGTTGCTGAAGACTGGGTTTTGCTCCCCTCTTCCCAAACGACATGCCACTGATTAATCTTTTATTAAAAGGAATAAGTTGTCGTGGGGGGTTGTTTTGGGTTATTGGTTTAGTGATTTATTTGTTTTGAAGAAGAAGAAGGAAAAGAACTATGAAAAGAAAGTTCATGAGTCATACCTGGCACGACACTGACTTTTTTCCTTTTCTTTCTATATATATATAAAAGCAAAGGCGCAATTGCTTTCATAGCATGGATCATTAATAGATCCCTTTCCCACCTTAAAATTCATTTTTAAATACTTTAGTGCACAATTAACAATTGAATAATTGAGCAGAAATAGAGATTTTTAAGAAAAACTAATGGTTGACATTCTGCTATGTTACTCATTTTGAATGAAAGCTGTGGTTTAGGAAACACTTTTGGTTCCTTCAAAAATAAAAAGGTAGGGCTTCCCTGGTGGCGCAGTGGTTGAGAGTCCGCCTGCCAATGCAGGGGACGCAGGTTCGTGCCCCGGTCCGGGAGGATCCCACATGCCACGGAGCGGCTGGGCCCGTGAGCCATGGCCGCTGAGCCTGCGCGTCCGGAGCCTGTGCTCCGCAACGGGAGGGGCCACAACAGTGAGAGGCCTGTGTACCGCAAGAAAATAAAACAAAATAAAAAGGTAACAAAGTTTATATTTCAAGATGCTTATTTATGCTCAACATCCCTAATTATTAGAGAAATGCAAATCAAAACTACAATGAGGTATCACCTCACACCAGTTAGAATGGGCATCATCAGAAAATCTGCAAACAACAAATGCTGGAGAGGGTGTGGAGAAAAGGGAACCCTCTTGCACTGTTGGTGGGAATGTAAACTGATACAGCCACTATGGAGAACAGTACGGAGGTTCCTTAAAAAATGAAAAATAGAATTACCATATGATCCAGCAATCCCACTACTGGGCATATACCCTGAGAAAACCATAATTAAAAAAGACACATGCACCCCAATGTTCATTGCAGCACTGTTTACAATAGCCAGGTCATGGAAGCAACCTAAATGCCCTTCAACAGACAAATGGATAAAGAAGATGTGGTACATATATACAATGGACTATTACTCTGCCATAAAAAGGAACGAAATTGGGTCATTTGTAGAGCCATGGATGGATCCAGAGACTGTCATACAGAATGAAGTAAGTCAGAAAGAGAAAAACAAATATCGTATATTAACGCATATATGTGGAACCTAGAAAAAATGGTACATATGAACCAGTTTGCAAGGCAGAAATAGAGACACAGATGTAGAGAACAAACGTATGGACACCAAGGGGGGAAAGCGGCCGGGGGGTTGGTAGTGGTGGGATGAATTGGGAGGTTGGGATTGACATGTATATACTAATATGCATAAAATAGGTAACTAATAAGAAACTGCTGTATAAAAAAAATAATAAAATTCAAAAAAATAATAAAATTAAAAACTGTAAAAAAAAAAAAAAAGATGCTTATTTATTCAACTAGAAATACCACAGTGCCAACTAGAGTGCCAGACACTTTCTAGTCCCTCTGGTGGAGGCAGTAGAAAAGTGGTATCAAATTACACTAATTTATATGGGAAGAAAAATAAATCTCCTCCCACACTTTGCTATCATCTCCAAGGGTGCTCTGGGTTTTGTCCAGGAATCATCTAGAGGTCAGGGCACAGGTGCATGACAAGCCCTCCATTCTCGAGTCTGCCCTGCGGCCTGAGGGCCGCCTGGAGCCAGAACCCCACGGTCCCTGCTGGAGGAGGTGTGGACCCCCCCAGATCACCTGGGAAAGCCCAGAACTACTTCCTCTCCTTCCAATCCAGCACACCCAGAATTCTCCCTCTTACAGAGCTGGTTCAATGAAAACCACACCTGAAACAGCCAGCTGTGTCTCTGTGTCTCTGTGTGTGTATGTGCTCAAAATATGTTTTTAAAGGCGCTTAACTGGGAATCCTTGAATAAAGCACAACTGTATTTAATCCTTCCTTCCTTTAAATCACAAATTCCAAATAATGATATTACTGTAAGCTCTTTAAATTCTGGCCAAAACAAATCTCTTGGGGTTTTCAAAATCCTCTTTCACTGGTAGTGAAACAAGCCTGTTTAAAGAAGCTGCTGTCACTCTGTAAGCAGAAGCTGGTGGCCACCTAGACTGCACGGTGGCAGCAGAGAGACAGTCAAGAAATTGTAGGTAGAAACGTTTGGACTTGGAAACGGGCTGGAGGAGAGGGGAGAGAGAGAAGGCAGGTCATAACAATTAGAGTGTTTGGGAATGCACATCTGGCTGTGTGGCAGTGCCCTTACTGATATGAGGGAAAAGGCAGAGCACGCTAGACATCAGTGTGTGGAGCTCAGAAAAGACATCAGAGCTCCCTTCGGGAGAGACTGAGCAGAGACACAAGGAAAACTAGGAGAGGGTCCTGTCGAGGAAGTGAGGAGAAGAGAGTGTTTCAGTGGACCCCGTAGGCAGTGGTATTGGATGCCACGGAGAGGCCAACACAAGCAAACTGGAAATGTCTACTGGACATAGAACAGGGAGGTTCCTGGTGATCTCTGCAGAGAGTTTTGTGGCATCCTGGAGGTGCAGGCAGACCGAGGCGGGTTAGTGAATGATTCAATATTGAAGGAGTAGAAAGAGTAGTGCAGACAATTTTTTAAAGATGTTTTTCTTGGAAAAGAAACAGGCAAAAGGCAGTAACCGAAGGGGGCTGAGGGTTTAAAAGAATTTGGGGGTTTTTTTGTTTGTTTTGCTTTTTGTTGAAATACAGTTGACATATAACATTGTATTAGTTTAAGGTATGCAACATAATGATTTGCTAGATGTATATATTGCAAAATGACCACCACAGTAAGCCTAGTTAACTAACATCCATCACTACACAGTTTCAATTTTTTTTCTTATAATGAGAACTTTCAAGACCAAATCTCTTAACAACTTTCAAGTATACAGTAGCGTGTTGTTAATTATAGTCACATGCTGTACATTACACCCAGGACTTATTTATCTTGTACGTGGGACTCTGTGCCTTTCGACCACCTTCACTCCTTTCACCCAAGCCCCCTGCCCCCATCCCCGCCTCAGGCACCACCAATCCGTTCTCAGCATCTATGAGCTTGTTTTTTCTGTTTGTCTGTTTTTTCGATTCACATATAAGTGAAATCATATGATATCTGTCTTTCTCTGTCTGACTTCTTTCACTTAGCATAATGCCCTCAAGGTCCATGAGAAAAACGTCTGCATGTTTACGTGCTGATGGGAATGATTCAGTAAAAAGGAAGAATTTGATGATGCATAAGAGAGATTGGGGAAAACTGCAGAAGCCAAGCTTTGAAAAGGCTCCACGTAATGAGAGTCCAGCAGCACTCTTGGGGCCATCTGCCTTTGTCAGGGAGTTGGGGGAGGGGTGTGCACAACTTGGGCTCTTTTGCTAGATAAGGGGAGCTGTCAAAGAATCCACTCCCCCTCCAGCCTCACTACAAAGTTAGAGTAAAACCAGCTTCAGCCAGAGATATTTATTAGGCCAACAGTTATCAGCACAGAAGGCACAACACCATTCATGCAACCAGTTCTGCAAGCTCGACCCACTCCCAGCTCGCCAGCCTTGGAGGGTTAGTAGGTTGTGCATGTGTCCATGTTCCCTGCCACCGCCACCGACCCGGCAACCTCAGCCTTGGCCATGTGCTTTGCTCTGGCCAATAAAAGGTGAGTGGAAGTGATGTATGTCACTTCCAAGTAGAGGTTTTAAGATCCTTCCTTTGGTCTCACCATCATTCCCTGCCCTGTGCCTTGAGACGAGTATATCCTACAGAGGGGCTCCTCGCTCAGGCTCGTGGGATGAAGGAGATGCAGAGCAGGACCTCAGCCGACCTGTGGCCAACATGCCAACAGCTTTGGTTGCTGGAAGCCCCTGAGAGTCAGGGTACTATTTGTTACCAAAACACAAGCCAGCTAAGACTGACTGATACACAGGAATTCCAACCTACTTTTCCCACTCTTTAAAGGATTCACTTGGACAAGTTTCCCAAAGCAACAGTCTGCGCCCTCTTTCTGATATCGTGTGGTCAGAAATTTCCCTAAACCAATTTCCTGGACCCAGGAAGCCACGAGCCCCATCTGTAAGAGGTGCAAGCTGGGGGCTTCAGTGCATACTTTTCCATGTTCATGTAAGGCAGGTAGGTGTCTGAGGCAGTGGAGAGGGTGGTATTTTCAAGCTATTTTACCTTGTCCACACATATCAGATACTTTTTTTTTTTTTTTTGCGGTACGCGGGCCTCTCGCTGCTGTGGCCTCTCCCGTTGTGGAGCACAGGCTCCGGACGCGCAGGCTCAGCGGCCATGGCTCACGGGCCCAGCCGCTCCGCGGCATGTGGGATCTTCCCAGACCGGGGCACGAACCCGTGTCCCCTGCATCGGCAGGCGGACTCTCAACCACTGCGCCACCAGGGAAGCCCCAGATACTTTTAATGTCCCCAAGAAGTGGCCCTTTCTAACATCCATCACTCAAACTAACAGGCCAATAGTTTTGCAAATAAAAACCCATTTGTGGGGCTTCGCTGGTGGCGCAGTGGTTGAGAGTCCGCCTGCCGATGCAGGGAACGTGGGTTTGTGCCCCGGTCCGGAAAGATCCCACATGCCGCGGAGCAGCTGGGCCCGTGAGCCATGGCCGCTGAGCCTGCGCGTCCGGAGCCTGTGCTCCACAACGGGAGAGGCCACAGCAGCGAGAGGCCCGCGTACCGCAAAAAAAAAAAAAAGATTTTCCTAGAGGCACGGTGGCATCAAGGGGTAGGGATTCCACTCTTCAGGCTGCTTGGAGGCAGGGCAGGTGATGAGGAAGACTCCCCATCACAGTTTCCTTGGGGACATGATGGCCAGTGTCCCCTCGTGTCATCCCCAAATCTACTGCTCTGCTGCTCCTACTCCTTCCCATGCTGCTGCTGCAGCAGTACTTTCAAAGCATCTCTACCTGCCTTCTTTCTCTCCTCTTTCAAATACACCTTTTTATCTTCAATTCTCTTGCTTCCCTCCTTGAAAAGAATAAATTTTTTTTTTTTGGGCTGCACCATGCGGCATGCAGATTCTCAGTTCCCTGACCAGGGATCAAACCTGTGTCCCCTGCAGTGGAAGCGCAGGGTCTTAACCACTGGGCCACCAGGGAAGTCCTGAAAGAATAATTTTTTTAATGAACAGATTTATCTGTTGTTAGCTCAGTCGTATGAAAGTGGGGGAAAGGAAAAAGCTCAGAAAAAGTCAGATGGGTGATGTGAAAATCTGTGGAGCTCATGCTACAACATGGGTGAACCCTGAGGACATTATGTTCCGTGAAATAAGCCAGACACAGAAGGACAACTAGCGTGTGACTCTACTCACAAGGCACGTAGAGTAGTCAAATTCATTGAGACAGAAAGAACGGTGGTCGCCAGGGGCTGGGGGGAGAGGGATGAGAGGCTGTTGTTTAACGGGTACAGAGTTTCAGTTTTGCAAAATGAAAAGCATTCTGGAGACTGATCATAAAACAACGTGAATGTACTTGACACAACTGAACTGTACACTTAGAAATGGTTTCGATGGTAAATCTTATGTAATTTTTACCATAACTAAAAAGAAAAGAAATCTCTGGAGGCACTCCAGAAAGCCTGGATCAGATGATTTATACATGACAGAGAAAATACCAAACAGCAGGAAGAAAACAAGTTACAGACTGTTCATTCAAATCACCTCTGTGTCCCG
Source organism: Aethalodelphis obliquidens (assembly GCF_003676395.1). NCBI lineage: Eukaryota > Metazoa > Chordata > Mammalia > Artiodactyla > Delphinidae > Aethalodelphis > Aethalodelphis obliquidens. Next base: position 14,453,156 of record NW_020837959.1, read on the forward strand.
GTAGTTCCCGGTCCTGAGTTTATCCAGCTCGAGGCTAGAGTTTATCCAGACTCTAAGCCCAGGAAGACCAGCATTGAACAACAAATGTATTTCAAAGAAGCTATTAAGAACACTACCTTTTTTTTTTTTTTCCTCTTTCAGGTCAGGAAAGCTGTGCCAAGACAAAACCAACAGGTAATTAAGAACTGGTGCTGTTAACCAGCCGCTTCTGTTTTCATTCATAGTAAGAGAGCTTCCAATTTCCCTATGGAAAAGAGGCCTTGATCTCCATGATAAACCCAGACATGCAAAGGATGGGATTAATTGAAGTCCTCTTTGGCCTTTGTCCAAGTTGGCTCTGGGAAGTTTGGCAAGGTATAGGGACATCACTTGGAAAACTCAGATTAGACAAAAAGCCACACAGGGGAGCTCCCTGGGGAAGTGGATCGAATGAATTAAGAACTGGGCCCAGAGTTCACAGGGGAACCTGTCAGGGACCTCGCCGGCAGATGACTCCCAGACCTAGAATGCAGAGAAGAGTCTCCCTACCGACCTGCCAGGTGCTGTGTGTAACCTCAGGGGTGCATCGCTGTGCATGCATTTGTGGCCGTGCTTTTTAAACAGAGATGTAGCGCATACTTCACTCACCTTCCCCAGAAGAGCAGGGCTGAGGCCGAGAGAAGCCTTGTCGTGTCTCCATAACCGGCCCCCTGACTGCTGAGTGAGCCCGTGACTGAGAGGTGGGGAAGAGGATGAGACGAATGAGTGTCCCCCAACCCCTCGGCCGGTCCGCCCCCTGCCCTGCCCCCACCATCTCCACCCTTCTATTCCCCTCTGCCCTTGTATCTGCCCTTGGACTTGCCCTCACATCCATCCGGGTCTCCCCAGAGTTCTGTCTCAGACCTGGACTCTTTCTTAAGCTAACTTCTCTGTTGTTTAAAAGCTTAGCCCTGGATATTTGAGTGGCTTGACACAGAAGGACAAGGAGGGGAGGGCTGAGGATGGAAAAGGCATGAGGGTCTGAGGTATTGATTGGCTTCTTCGCTCAGCTTTCTTTCTTTTTTTTTTTGCGGTACGTGGGCCTCTCACTGTTGTGGCCTCTCCCGTTGCTGAGCACAGACTCCGGACGCGCAGGCTCAGCGGCCATGGCTCACGGGCCCAGCCGCTCCGCGGCATGTGGGATCCTCCTGGACCGGGGCACGAACTCGTGTCCCCTGCATCGGCAGGCGGACTCTCAACCACTGCGCCACCAGGGACGCCCTTCTCTCAGCTTTTAAACCAGGGTGTGGGGCATGTAACATGCAGCAAAGGCAAACACCATAGCATTTTCACCAGACCCAGGTCCCCCATCACTGTGATGGGGGAAAAGTTACCTTTGTGGGTCCCTGACCTCCACGCTGCAGCCCCTCCCACCTCTCCACGTATGTTCCGACCTCTCCTCAAGAGCATTTTAAATTTCTGACTCAGGTGTTGGGTGGCAGACTATCTGATTAGGTTACTGCATAATGACAAAAGAAAAGGACTGGTAGCAAGATAAGACTGAAGCTAATTAGAGACACAGATGTAGAGAACGAACGTATGGACACCAAGGTGGGGAAGTGGCGAGGTGCTGGTGGTGAGATGAATTGGGAGATTGGGATTGACATGTACACACTGATGTGTATCAAATGGATGACTAATAAGAACCTTCTGTATAAAAAAATAAATTAAATTAAATTTTAAAAAAAGCTATAAGGATACACTGTACAACAGAATATAGCCAATATTTTACAAAAACTATAAATGGAGTATAACCTTTAAAAATTGTGCATCACTATATTGCATACCTGTAACTTATATAATATTGCACAGCAATTATACTAATAAAAATTTTTATTCCAAAAAAAAAAGACTGAAGCTATTTATCCAGCATTTCAAAGGGAAGAAATGAATCATTCCAGAAAATGCTGTCAAGTAAAATTCCAAAATGCATTATTAAACCGATGGCCTGTGGCGATTTAGAAAAGGAAGCAGTGATCATTGGAATGACCTCTTGGGTTCAGTAAATATAGGAATGTAACACCAAATTAAATGCATATGCTTATAAAGACTGATGGATCCAAAGAAAACTGTAGCGAGATCCTGTATAAAGATTTCAGGAGGCATCTAAGTTTCTCAACATTTTTGTTTTAATAAATTTATTTATTTATGGCTGCGTTGGGTCTTCGTTGCTGCTCGCGGGCTTCCTCTAGTTGCAGCGAGGTGGGGGCTACTCTTCATTGCTGTGCACGGGCTTCTCATTGCCATGGCTTCTCGTATTGCAGAGCACGGGTTGTAGGTGCGTGGGCTCAGTAGTTGTGGCTCGCAGGCTCTAGAGCGCAGGCTCAGTACTTGCGGTGCATAGGCTTAGCTGCTCTGCGGCATGTGGGATCTTCCCGGACCAGGGCTCGAACCCGTGTCCCCTGCATTGGCAGGCGGATTCTTAACCACTGCGCCACCAGGGAAGTCCTCTCAACATGTTCTTGACACATAGTACTGAGCATATACATATTACATGATGTTAAGGTGATCATTAAATGGGATAAGGGTATTGTGTTTATCTTTCTCAAGTCTTTATCTCTTAGAGATGTGTATGGGAGTGTCTATCGATGAAATTATACGTATCTGGCAGTTGGGTTAAATACTGGAGGCAAGCAGCAAAAGTGAAGAGTTTAATGAAAAAAGATGGACAACACGTTAATAATTGATGAAGCTTGTTTCATTGTTAATAATTGCTTAAGTTCATTGTACTATTCTGCTTTTGGGTATGTTTGAAAATTTCCATAATAAAATGTTTAAACACCTACTTCCTATGATAGGATATGAACAAATGTTTGTTAAATAAAAAAGAATGAGTGGAATAAATTCCCTAAACTTTAAAATCGTAATATAATCGTGTCGCCACTGACATGTCTAAAGCGTTGGATAATTTTATGCATCTTTGTTGCTTCTTGGATCCCACACTTTCCTTGTGGATCCATTTTCTCCTTTTCAAAGCATATTTGTAAGTGTATTCAGGAAATGGTATGCCCTCTCTGAATTAAAGAATTTTAAAGCCTTTGTGCTATTCAGGAGAAAGATAGAGATACTCAATAGAAGTTGTGATAATGAGCATCCTTATCTGGTTCCTGATTTTGAAGAGACATTTTCTAATTTCCAACCACTAAAATACGGTATTCGATATAGATTTCTCCTAGGTTCCCTTGAGGCTAAGGGATTTCCCTTCTAATTGTAGTTTACATTTCTGGGTGGAGTGGAGAGACTTAATTGTGCATTGATATTGAATGCTATAAAATGATTTTATAATCTATTGATATCATGTAGGTTTTCTCCCTATATCTGTTATATGATAAATTACATTATTTTCTGGTATTACGCTATCTTTGGATTGTTGAAGTGAACTTATTAAGTATTATTAAAATATATTATGGGTTTTAATTTGCATTAAATTGCTTTATAGCATTCTGACTTTTTTACACACCCTTTTTCAACCTTAAATTAAAATTTCTTTTCCTTCTCTTTCTCTGTTTTTTCCCTTGACTAACCTTGCCAGACCTTTACCTATGCTATTATGCTTTTCAAACAACCAGCTTTGGTTTCCCAATATATAAAATATATATTCTTTGGGGTTAATTTTTTCCAATTTATTTTTAATTTTACTGCATCATGGTCAACAAGCGTCTTCTCTATGATATCAATTCTTTTAATTCTTTTGTGTCCTAATACGTTTATAAAAATATTTCAAATGCACTTAATAATTCTCTATTTGTTGGACAGAGTTCTATACATCTTTGAGATCAAGCTTACTAATTTTACATTTATATTAATTTTGTATTTGATCTGGAGTTTCTAAGCAGCATGTATGAAAATCTCTATATGTGTGGATTTATTAAATGATCTTTTTTTAAAAATTTTATTATTTATTTATTTATTTAGGCTGCATCGGGTCTTAGTTGTGGCACATGGGATCTTCATTGAGGCATGTGGGCTCTTTGTTGTGGTGCGCGGGCTTCTCTCTAGTTGTGGCGTCCGGGTTTTCTCTCTCTAGTTGTGGTGTGCAGGCTCCAGGGTGTGTGGGCTCTACAGTTTGTGGCACGTGGGCTCTCACGTTGAGGCACGCGAGCTCAGTAGTTGTGACGCGCAGGATTAGTTGCCCCGCGGCATGTGGGATATTGGTTCCCCAACCAGGGATTGAACCCATGTCCCCTTCATTGTAAGGCGGATTCTTTACCACTGGACCACCAAGGAAGTCCCTATCAAATGATCTTTTGATTCTATGTACTTTTGATTTATATATTGATGCTAAATCATCAGAGTGTACAAACTCAGGATTGTTTTAACTTTCTGCAATTTTGTTTCGTTTTTCTTTCAGTTTTATTGAGATAATTGACATATAGTACTGCATAAGTTTAAGGTGTACAGCATAATGATTTGATTTACATGAAATGACTGTCACAATAAGTTTAGTGAATTGCCATCATCTCACATAAATACAAAATTAAAGAAAAAGATATTTTTTCCTTGTGATGAGACTCTTAGGATCTACTCTCTTAACTTTCATATGTAACATAGAGCAGTGTTCATTATATTTATCATGTCGTACATCACACCCTTAGTACTTATGTATCTTATAACTGGAAGTTTGTACCTTTTGACTGCCTTCATCCAATTCCCCCTCCTGACTTTCTGTGATTTTTTAAAAAGTCCTATATTGATCCTCTTTATCCATAAAAATACTTTGTCTTTTTTTTTTCTTTTCTTTCTTTTGTTTTTTGTTTGTTTGTTTGCCACAGGATCTACTTTATCTACTATTAATGTATTACTCAGGTCAGGCTGCCATAACAAAACACAAACTGGGTGGCTAAAAAATCAGAAATTTATTTTCTCACGGTCCTGGAGGCTGGAAGTTCTACATCAGGGTGCCAGCATGGTTGGTTTCTAGTGAATATTCTTTCTGGCTTTCAGAGGGCTGCCTTCTCGCTGTGTACACACATGGTATTTCCTTAGTGTGTGCTTGCAGAGAGAGAGAGAGAGAGAGAGAGAGAGAGAGAGAGAGAGAGAGAGA
>NW_020837959.1:14458227-14510264 GCF_003676395.1 Aethalodelphis obliquidens
GAGAGAGAGAGAGAGAGAGAGAGAGAGAGAGAGAGAGAGAGAGAGAGCAAGAGAGCAAGAGAACTCTGGACTCTCTCTCTCTTCTTACAAGGACACTAGTCCTACTGGATCAAGGCCCTACCCTTATGACCTCATCTAACCTTGATTACCTCCCTAAAGGCCCTACCTCTAAACACAGTCACACAGCAGTTTAGGGCTTCAACATAGGAATTGGGGTTGGAGGGACACACACATTCAGTCCATAACATTTAATATTGTTATACCAACTTTGTTGGGGAAATGTTTTTTTCGTATATCATTTTCCTTCACTTTAAACCTGGGATTTCATTATGTTCTAGGCGGATTTCTTACAAATGGCATAGGTGGTATTTCTTTTTTTCTTTTTTTTGCTGCGCCATGTGGCTTGCAGGATCTTAGTTCCCAGACCAGGGATTGAACCCAGGCCCTTGGTAGTGAGAGCTCAGAGCCCTAACCACTGGACTGCCAGGGAATTTCCCCATAGACGGTGTTTCTTGTCCAATCTGAAAATCTCTTTTATGACTGATGAGTATAATAATATAATACATACGTTATATATAAGTAGAAAACACTACACTTATATTTTATTGTCATTTTAAAGCCCTGTTTGAGATAGAGGTCCCTACTTTTCTTCAATTCTGGACAATTTTCTCTTCAAAAACGACCTTTTTACCTGTTCTCCCTCAGTTCTCCTCTAGTTTCATACATCCCAACCTTCGTTTCTCTTAATCATGCTTTCATATATTTCATCTCTTCATTTCTCTGTGCTACAATCTGCATAGTTTCAGATTTCTCTTCCAATTTACTAAGTCACTTTTCAGCTATTTCTAAACTGCTGTTTAATCTGGTAATTGGGATTTTGCAAACTGTAATGGCCTTCAAAGGAGATTATCTTCTCTGTGGGAGTTCCATGTGACATGGTTTGTGAGTTTTTCTATCTGGTGGTTTTAAGGTTGCTTCTGCCAGGTATAGGGGAGGGTCAATGGTCTATTAAACCTCTCCTTCCCTCCCTGCCTCCCTCTCTCTCCCCTCTTTTTTCTGCTAATCCCTTAGTTTTGACTTGTAGAAATCAGGATCCAATCAGGAAAAGAGAAACCACACTAGTACTTTAAACAGAAGGGATTTAACGCAAAAACCTGGCTACCTAGGTATTGGAAATCTGAGAGCACAATGGAGATACTGAGGTAACCCTGAAACAAATAACTGCAGGAGGCAGATAAAATCCCTTGGGTTGAGGAAACAGAAGAGAAGAGGTGGGGTGACCAGAACTAAATCTTGAGAGAAGGGCACTACAGGTGCTGTTCAGACTCCTGAGGGCAATGTCCTCAACCGGTGCTCAGGCAAGGCCCCAGCAGCTGTGTGGACCCCTGAGGAAGAGGCCTGACTCCACAGGGGCTCAGAGAGGAGACGAGTTCTGGGAAACCAGGAGGTGTGGACAGGGCATTAAGGAGCTCAGCTCCACTGGGGCTCCAGCTGCCACTGCTCCTAGCCTCGCTGAGAGAGGACTTGGGCTGTGGCTGGAGATGGTGCCAGGAGCTGGAGGAATGCTGGCAGAAACCAACATATGAAGTCTCCTTTCCCTCCCCTGGCCTCAGGTCTCCCTCTGGTACCTCCTGCTGACAGAATCTAACAGGAACAAGCCAGCAAGGGAGTCTGGGAAAAGTAGTCTCCGGAATCCTAGCCCCAGCTCTCTAGAGGAGCCTATTAAAGGATGGCTGTATACACAGCATAGAGTAAACACAGTCGAAATGCTGTTTGGGGTTTTATCTCTTTCCCAATCCCTAAATTGCCACCTACTTTCTGTTGTTTCAATAGTAAAGGTAATATAGGGCTTCCCTGGTGGCGCAGTGGTTGAGAGTCCGCCTGCCAATGCAGAGGACACGGGTTTGTGCCCCGGCCAGGGAAGATCCCACGTGCCGCGGAGCGGCTGGGCCCGTGAGCCATGGCCGCTGAGCCTGCACGTCCGGAGCCTGTGCTCTGCAACGGGAGAGGCCACAACAGTGAAAAAAAAAAAAAAAAAAAAAAAAAAAAAAAAAAATATATATATATATATAGTAAAGGTAATATAAAGAACTAGATTGTGGTGTAAACAAATGTGAGAATGTTTAATTTACTTTTGGTTCTACTCATACTTTTTTGTACATTAAAGAACATGGACTTCTTTTTTTCTTAAAAAAAAAAAAAGAAGAAGGATAGACTTAGGGGTAGGAGACACGAGTTGACGAGTTGACCAAAAGCTCGTTTTGCTCTGCCACCTCTGACTACTGCATACACGCTCCGCTACCCATATTTGAGCCTACATCTGACAACTCGAACAGTCTTCTGCTTTTTAAAGAAACTATGGTAAAATACACACAATGTAACATTTGCCATTTTAATCACTGTTAAGGTACACTTCAGTGGCAGTTAAGTACTTCCACAGTGTTGTGCTACCATCACTACCATCCATCTCCAGAATTTCTTTTTTTTTTTTTAATATTTATTTATTTATTTGGTTGTGCTGGGTCTTAGTTGCTGCATGTGGGCTCCTTAGTTGTGGCATGAGAACTGTTAGTTGCTGCATGCATGTGGAATCTAGTCCCCTGGCCAGGGATTGAACCCAGGCCCCCTGCATTGGGAGCACAGAGTCCTAGCCACTGGACCACCAGGGAAGTCCCTCCAGAACTTCTTTATCTTCACAGACTGAAACTCTGTACCCATTAAACAATATCTCTCCATTCGCTGCTCCCCCAGCCCCTGGCAACTACTTTTTTCCTCTCTGAATTTGACTCCTCTAGGTAACTCATATAAGTGAGATCATACAGTATTTGTCCTTTTGTGACAGGCTTACTTCACTTAGCATAACGTTCTCGAGGTTCATCATAAGTAACATGTACGTAACAACAAAGTAGAAAACATGCCCAGCTGCTGTAGCCCTCATTTCTATAGCTGATCCTGAGCCTTTAGTTGATATTTCTAATTGTTTCCTATTACCCATTCCATCTTCCCTTTCACTTCAGCCAGGAAGTCAGCTGGTTGGGATTCTTTATGTGGTATTGTGACCTAAATCTTCATTCCTGAAGGATCAGCATCCTTAATTGGATGAATACAGTCATTCTTTTAACCTTAATTACTGGACTTGAGGGTATTAAGAGGCATTCCAGAGAGTCCCTGGTTTGACTAAGTCTTACCTGCCCCACCGTGTGGTAGCAACCCTACATCCTCTTATAATTGTAATCAATTACTCCAGTCAGTAATTTACCTCCTTCTCTGCGTATTGATTGAGTGGCAAGAGAAGCAGTTTACCTGGAACCATTGATGTGTCTCCTGGTGGACACATGCTCCCCTCAGAAATAAAGCAAGTCCACTAAATCTTCAGACATTAAAAATGCAGGAATGGGAAGCAAATTTCAGGTGTGAGACTGAGAGGTGCTATTCCAACTTCTACCACCTATATCCTGGACCAGTGTCTGACTGTGGGAGAAATATTCATTTAATTTCTGACCCAAAGCATGTACCTTTTCCTATAAAATAGCACTCCAACCTAACAGGGTGTTTTCAACCAGGACAAGGAGTCTCGTCTCCTTGGACACAGAGAAGAGAGTGAATCCACTTGTAATGGTGACTTAGGGACCTCTGGTGTTTCAAAATCATTTTATTTGTTCAAATCCACACAAATGTCCCCATCTCGGTTCTCAGAGTCCCAGTTCTCAATTAATGCCCTAAGGTTTATGCCAGAAAACTGGAGAGGCTGCTAAATCAGTTTCTCTCGTAATTCTTCAGACCAAATCATCCAACTGTAGGTCTCTATCAGTTCTGTGGCTACAAGAGATCAGTGACTATTCTAGGGCGATCACAGAAGTTCTCGGGTTCTCTGGTGGCCTTAAATTGAGTATTTAAAGTCCTGAGCTTGTCATTTTCTTTACTTAAGGGTCTTTGGCACAGTAAAGAGTAGTCATCCAACCACACAATCCTTGCACCATCGCTCCCAGCGAAATGAAACGTTAAATGCAGTAGCCACTCAGTGTCCCAAAGCCTTGCCTTTGAGAAGTACTTCATCCAAGGCAGTCACAGGCCATAATTCAAACACCTCTTTTGGCATTGATGCCATACCCTACCCGGGTCCTATTTTTCATTGGCCATAGGGTTGTCACTATATTCCAGCCCAATCAATTTGACGACCAATCTCAGATTCCCATCTTGAGGGTCTGTTTTTTTGTGATCCATTCCTGGTACCAAATAGTGCAACAGTCAGTATCTGGTCCAGAAAAACATGACTCTATGTATTTCCAAAACCATCCATCTGCACTGAGGAAGACTGAGTGAGACCCAGGTTTCTTAAACACAGTGGGTGGGGGAGCATATATGAAGATGATCCAAGGAGAGAAGGAAACACTGAACTTTTCGTGAATAAGGCATGTGGGTACTCAAGCGTTTTGTTGGAAAAATGAAAGGTGGGTGACTGTGCTTGTACTTGGACTGGATGAATAAGTTCATACTGAAGGGCTTATATGATCTGTTTCTTAAACTGGAGGCCATGGTGATGGCTCCTTCACGTACATTACTCCTGCTCTTTCTGTCTCTTCCAGCCTTTGGTGCTTGATATATGTTTATCTTTCTATGAACGTATCCTGTCACCCCAATGGGATTTCAAGCTCTGATGACAACAACCAGAAATATTTCCTTCTCTAGACTTGTAACCTTAAAGCACAGTGATGCCCGAGGCACCAGGAAGAGGTGAATTCATTCACCCTGTTAGTCAGCCCTTTGATCTCAGAGAACTGAAATTACAGATTAAAAATGAATTAAGTAAAAGAAGTCACAAAATAGTAAATAATTAGCAGAAAGTAAGTCTTAAATGAATTACTAAAACCAAACCAGCCAAGGTTTTTTGTTTGAAAAGTAAAGTCTCAATTCTCATCTATTTTTATATTCAGTTTCCATTAATACTGCACAGTTGTTCCTCATGTACCCAGTTTCTATTTGCTAAACCAATACACAGGTAATTTCCATAACAACTCCTAAAATGGCAGAAGAAACAAAAATGTTAAATATTAACTTTTGAGGTGAGCGGGTAGGGGATCAGTGTCAATTCATTTAAAAAGTACAGAGTAATGATTTAATTATTTGGGGGAAGAAGACAGATTTTAAGTTCAAATCCCTGTACATTTTATTCTCAAAACAATGCAACTGAGCAGATTTGTGTTTGTAGCTAGAGATGGGAGAAAATGAAACAAGAACATCAGGTGACTTGGTCAAGGTTCCTTCTGCCCACAATTTCTGTGTGATGTTACCTGGACTGATTGGAATATTCAGGCTCCGGACACGCAGGCCCAGCGGCCATGGCTCACAGGCCCAGCCGCTCCGCGGCACGTGGGATCTTCTCGGACCGGGGCACGAACCCGTGTCCCCTGCATTGGCAGGTGGACTCTTAACCACTGCGCCACCAGGGAAGCCCTGATTGGAATAGTTTGATAAATAAATGCAACCACATGTGCTTTCTGGCTGGGGCTGGTGGGTGGGAGTGGGGAAGGTTTTCTGCTTCTGAAACTCTAGGAGAGGGAGAATGAGCCCGCAAGAGCAGTCTTACATTTGATTAGGAATCATTGCTAAATGATAAGCAAGATGCATAGTCGGGGGAAATGTCTGTATGATTTACCTTTTGGCTTAACTATTTCTATCCAGATCCTAGCAATCCTAGAAATTACTTTAAAATTAGAAGGGGTGTTGGTGGATAATGTTCTTTAAAAGAAAAGCGTTCAGGGGAAGATTCATCTAATTTTTGCCTATAATTACCTTTGAATGAAATTTAACTTTCAAAAATATAACTTGGAAAGACTTCTGCTTCCAGTCAAGATGAAATATGAGGGACTAGATTTATTCTTCCACTTGAAAGAAGAACAACAACAATAAATCAGAAAAATATGTGTAACTTTAAGACACTGGACATCAAACAATGAAGGGCAGTGACCCCTGAGACACAGAAAAACAACAAGGTGAGCCAACACCTGATTCAGCTTACTGTCTTGAAACAGTTTCCAGGACAGGGTGCAGGAAGTGGGCACCTGGACAGAGCCCACAGGAGTCTCTGAGTCAAGAAGATTGAGCCAAGGGTCCAGGTAGACCAAGGTGGTTACAGAGCTGCACAGAGAGAATCCCTCAAGAATTCACTAGAGGAGATTGGTTCAAGATGACAGAGTAGAAGGATGTGCGTTCACTCCCTCTTGCGAGAGCACCAGAATCACAACTAACTGCTGAACAATCATGGACAGGAAGACACTGGCACTCACCAAAAAAGATACCCCACATCCAAAGACAAAGGAGAAGCCACAATGAGATGGTAGGAGGGGCGCAATCACAATAAAATCAAATCCCATAACTGCTGAGTGGGTGACTCACAGACTGGAGAACACTCATACCACAGAAGTCTACCCACTGGAGTGAAGGTTCTGAGCCCACATCATGCTTCCCAACCTGGGGGTCTGGCAATGGGAGGAGGAATTCCTAGAGAATCAGACTTTGAAGGCTAGCGGGATTTGATTACAGGACTTCGACAGGACTGGGGGAAACAGAGACTCCACTCTTGGAGGGCACACACACAGTAGTGTGTGCATCGGGACCAAGGGGAAGAAGCAGTGACCCCACAGGAGACTGAACCAGGCCTACCTGTTAGTGTTGGAGGGTCTCCTACAGAGGCGGGGGGGACAAGGACACTGGCAGCAGAAGTTCTGGAAAGTACTCCTTGGCATTAGCCCTCCCAGAGTCTGCCATTAGCCCCACCAGAGAGCCAGTTAGGCTCCAGTGTTGGGTCGCCTCAGGCCAAACAACCAACAGGGAGGGAACCCAGCCCCACCCATCAGCACTCAGGCAGATTAAAGTTTTACTGAGCTCTGCCCACCAGAGCAACCGTCAGCTCTACCCACCATCAGGAAACTTCCACAAGCCTCTTAGATAGTCTCATCCACCAGAGGGCAGACAGCAGAAGCAAGAAGAACTACAATCCTGCAGCCGGAGAAGAAAAACCACATTCAGAGAAAGACAGACAAAATGAAAAGGCAGAGGACTTTGTACCAGATGAAGGAACAAGATAAAACCCCAGCAAAACAACTAAATGAAGTGGAGATAGGCAACCTTCCAGAAAAAGAATTCAGAATAATGATAGTGAAGATGATCCAGGACCTCGGAAAAAGAATGGAGGAAAAGACAGAGAAGATGCAAGAAATGTTTAACAAAAACCTAGAAGAATTAAAGAACAAACAAACAGAGATGAACAATACAAAAACTGAAATGAAAAATACAGTAGAAGGAATCAATAGGAGAATAACTGAGGCAGAAGAACGGATAAGTGACCTGGAAGACAGAATGGTGGAATTCACTGCCGCAGAACAGACTAAAGAAAAAAGAATGAAAAGAAATGAAGACACCCTAAGAGACCTCTGGGACAACATTAAACGCAACAACATTCACATTATAGGGGTCCCAGAAGGACAAGAGAGAGAGAAAGGACCAGAGAAAATATTTGAAGAGATTATAGTTGAAAACTTCCCTAACATGGGAAAGAAAATATCCACCCAAGTCCAGATAGTGCAGAGAGTCCCAGGCAGGATAAACCCAAGGAGAAACACGCCAAGACACATAGTAATCAAATTCACGAAAATAAAACACAAAGAAAAATTATTGAAAGCAACAAGGGAAAAATGACAAATAACATACAAGGGAACCCCCATAAGGTTAACAGCTGATTTCTCAGCAGAAACTCTACAAGCCAGAAGGGAGTGGCATGATATATTTAAATCGATGAAAGGGAAGAACCTACGACCAAGATTACTCTACCCAGCAAGGATCTCATTCAGATTCCATGGAGAAAGCAAAAGCTTTCCAGACAAACAAAAGCTAAGAGAATTCAGCACCACCAAACCAGCTTTACAAATGCTAAAGAACAAATGCTAAACAAATGCTAAAGAAACTTCTCTAAGTGGGAAACACAAGAGAAGAAAAGGACCTACAAAAACAAACCCATAACAATTAAGAAAATGGTAATATGAACAAAAATATCAATAATTACCTTACATGTGAATGGATTAAATGCTCCAACCAAAAGACACAGGCTTACTGAATGGATACAAAAACAAGACCCATATATATGCTGCCTACAAGAGACTCACTTCAGACCTAGGGACACATACAGACTGAAAGTGAGGGGATGGACAAAGATATTCCATGCAAATGGAAATCAAAAGAAAGCTGGAGTAGCAATACTCATATCAGATAAAATAGACCTTAAAATAAAGACGTTACAAGAGACAAGGAAGGACACTACATAATGATCAAGAGATCAAACCAAGAAGAAAATATAACAATTATAAATATATATGCACCCAACATAGGAGCACCTCAATACATAAGGCAACTGCTAACAGCTATAAAAGAGGAAATCAACAGTAACATAATACTAGTGGCAGACTTTAACATCTCACTTACACCAATGGGCAGATCATCCAAACAGAAAGTTAACAAGGAAACACAAGCTTTAAATGACACAATAGACCAGACAGATTTAATTGATATTTATAGGACATTCCATCCAAAAACAGCAGATAACATTTTCTTCTCACACGGAACATTCTCCAGGATAGATCACATCTTGGGTCACAAATCAAGCCTCGGTAAATTTAAGAAAATTGAATCATATCAAACATCTTTTCTGACCACAACACTTTGAGATTAGAAATCAATTACAGGGGAAAAAAAACATAAAAACCACAAACACACGGAGGCTAAAACATATGTTACTAAACAACCTAGAAATCACTGAAGAAATCAAAGAGGAAATCAAAAAATACCTAGAGACAGATGACAACAAAAACACGATGATTCAAAACATATGGGATGCAGCAAAAGCAGTTCTAAGAAGGAAGTTTATAGCAATACAATCTTACCTCAAGAAACAAGAAAAATCTCAAATAAACAATCTAAACTTGCACCTAAAGGAACTAGAAGAAGAACAAAAAAAACCCCCAAAGTTAGTAGAAGGAAAGAAATCATAAAGATCAGAGCAGAAATAAATGAAATAGAAACAAACAAAACAATAGCAAAGATCAATAAAACTAAAAGCTCATTCTTTGAGAAGATAAACAAAATTGATAAACCTTTCGCCAGACTCATCAAGAAAAAGAGGGAGAGGGAGAACACAAATCAATAAAATTAGAAATGAAAAAGGAGAAGTTACAACAGACACTGCAGAAAAACAAAGCATCCTAAGAGACTACTACAAGCAACTGTATGCCAAAAAAATGGACAACCTGGAAGAAATGGACAAATTCTTAGAAAGGTATAAACTTCTAATACTGAACCAGGAAGAAAGAGAAAATATGAACAGACCAATCACAAGTTAACGAAATTGAAGCTATGATTAAAAATCTTCCAACAAACAAAAGTCCAGGACCAGATGGCTTCCTAGGTGAATTCTATCAAACATTTAGAGAAGAGCTAACACCCATCCTTCTCAAATTCTTCCAAAAAATTGCAGAGGGAGGAACACTCTCAAACTCATTCTATGAGGCCACCATCACCCTGATACCAAAACCAGACAAAGATACTACAAAAAAAGAAAATTACAGGCCAATATCACTGATGAATATAGATGCAAAAATTGTCAATCAAATACTAGCAAACAGAATCCAACAACACATTAAAAGGATCATACACCATGAGAAAGTGGGATTTATCCCAGGGATGCAAGGCTTCTTCAATATATGCAAATCAATCAATGTGATACACCATATTAACAAACTGAAATATAAAAACCACATGACCATCTCAATAGATTCAGAAAAAGCTTTTGACAAAATTCAACTCCCATTTATGATAAAAACTCTCCAGAAAGTGGGCATAGAGGGAACCTACCTCGACATAATAAAGGCCATATATGACAAACCCACAGCAAACATCATTCTCAATGGTGAAAAACTGAAAGCATTTCCTCGAAGATCAGGAACAAGACAAGGATGTCCACTCTCGCCACTATTATGCAACATAGTTTTGGAAGTCCTAGCCATGACAATCAGAGAAGAAAAAGATATAAAAAGAATATAAATTGGAAAATAATAAATAAAACTCTCACTGTTTTCAGATGACGTGAAACTATACATAGAGAATCCTAAAGATGCCACCAGAAAACTACTAGAGCTAATCAATGAATTTGGTAAAGTTGCAGGATACAAAATTAATGCACAGAAATCTCTTGCATTCCTATACACTAATGATGAAAAATCTGAAAGAGAAATTAAGGAAACACTCCCATTTACCACTGCAACAAAAAGAATAAAATAGCTAGGAATACACCTACCTAAAGAGACAAAAGACCTGTATGCAGAAAACTATAAGACACTGATGAAAGAAATTAAAGATGATACAAACAGATGGAGAGATATACCATGTTCTTGGACTGGAAGAATCAATGATGTGAAAATGACTATACTATCCAAAGCAATCTACAGATTCAATGCAATCCCTATCAAATTACCAATGGCATTTTTTACAGAACTAGAACAAAATATCTCAAAATTTGGATGGAGACATAAAAGATTCCGAATAGCCAAAGCAGTCTTGAGGGAAAAAAACGGAGCTGGAGGAATCAGACTCCCTGACTTCAGACTATACTACAAACCTACAGTAATCAAGACAATATGGTACTGGCACAAAAACATAAATATAGATCAATGGAACAGGATAGAAAGCCCAGAGATAAACCCACGCACCTATGGTCAACTAATCTATCACAAAGGAGGCAAGGATACACAATGGAGAAAACACAGTCTCTTCAGTAAGTGGTGCTGGGAAAACTGGACAGCTACATGTAAAAGAATGAAATTAGAACACTCCCTAACACCATACACAAAAATAAACTCAAAATGGATTAGAGACCTAAATGTAAGACCAGACACTATAAAACTCTTAGAGGAAAGCATAGGAAGAACACTCTTTGACATAAATCACAGCAAGATCTTTTTTGATCTACCTCCTAGAGTAATGGAAATAAAATAAAAAATAAACAAATGGGACCTAATGAAACTTAAAAGGTTTTGCAAAGCAAATGAAAAGTACAAATAGACGAAAAGACAACCCTCAGAATGGGAGAAAATATTTGCAAATGAATCAATGGACAAAGGATTAATCTCCAAAATATATAAACTGCTCATGCAGCTCAATATTAAAAAGACAAACAACTCAATCCAAAAATGGGCAGAAGACCTAAATAGACATTTCTCCAAAGAAGACATACGGATGGCCAAGAAGCACATGAAAAGCTGCTCAACATCACTAATTATTAGAGAACTGCAAATCAAAATTACAATGAGGTATCACCTCACACCAGTTAGAATGGGCATCATCAGAAAATCTACAAACAACAAATGCTGGAGAGGGTGTGGTGAAAAGGGAACCCTCTTGCTCTGTTGGTGGGAATGTAAATTGATACAGCCATTATGGAGAACAGTATGGAGGTTCCTTAAAAAACTAAAAATAGAATTACCATATGACCCAGCAATCCCACTACTGGGCATATACCCTGAGAAAACCATAATTCAAAATGACACATGCACCCCAATGTTCATTGCAGCACTATTTACAATAGCCAAGTCATGGAAGCAACCTAAATGCCCATCGACAGACAAATGGATAAAGAAGATGTGGTACATATATACAATGGAATATTACTCAGCCATAAAAAGGAACGAAATTGGGTCATTTGTTGAGACATGGATGGATCTAGAGACTGTCATACAGAATGAAGTCAGAAAGAGAAAAACAAATATCGTATATTAACGCATATATGTGGAACCTAGAAAAATGGTACAGATGAACTGGTTTGCAGGGCAGAAACAGAGACACAGATGTAGAGAACAAACGTATGGACACCAAGGGGGAAAGTGTCAGGGGGTGGTGGTGGTCTGATGAATTGGGAGATTGGGAAAGACATGTATACACTAATATGTATAAAATGGATAACTAACAAGAACCTGCTGTATAAAAACATACATTAAATAAAATTCAAAATAAAAAAAGCGTTCACTAGAATACAGATCAGCACATGCATGTGAAGAAACCCGGGGCTTGAGAAAGAATCATCTGAAAGAATGAGAGGAAACAAGCATTGGTGCTTACACAGGACCAGGAATCATGTCTGTCATCAATGGTCAGATTGAAAAACTCAAAATTTATGGGCATTGTGTACAGTATTCAGGAAGATCTTGCCTCAATAATGGGGAATAATTAGCTCTAGACTAACTACTACTCCAGAGACTCCTAATAAATTATAAAAGCAAGACCCTAAAGAATCCAATTTCTAAGCAACACATTGCAGAATAAAGCTCAAACATATTTATAGGATTATAAAAATATCCAGCCTGTAACAAGGTAAAGTTCACAATGGCTGACACCTAATGAAAGATTATACAAAAATACATGCAGAGACATAGAAAATACAACTTACAATAAGGAAAATAATCAATTAATTAAAACTAACCTAAAACTAACACAGATGTTAGAATCAGACAAAGACATTAAAGCAGCTATAATAACTATTTCCCATATGTTCAAAAGGTTGAATAAAGGCAAATAAGATATGAAAAGACTCAAATTGAACTCTAGTGACTACAATTTGTGAGGTGAAAAATTAATCACATTAGGCAGTTTAGACATTGTAGAAGAAAAGATTAGTTAATTTGAAGACGTCGCCATACAAACTGTCCGAAATAAAACACAGAGATGAAAAAGAAATTTAAAAAATAAAAAACAAAGTGCATCAGTAAGCTGTGGGACAACTTCAAACAGCCTAATACATGTGTAGTTGAAGGCCCTGAATGGAGAACGGGGAAATATATTTGAAAAAAGAAATTTCCAAATTTGATGAAAACTTTAAACCCATGGATCACAGATGCACAATTAATGCTAACATAAGAAATTCAAAGAAATCTATATTAAAGTGCATCATAATCAAATTGCTCAAAGCCAATGACGAAGAGGAAACTTTAAATACATCCTGAGGAAAAAAGAAAAGAAAAAGGACATGTTAAATACAGAGGAGAGAATTCCCTGGCAGTCTGGTGGTTAGGACTCAGCATTTTCACTGCCATGGGCCTGGGTTTGATCCCTAGTTAGGGAACTAAGATCCTGCAAGCCACGCAGTGTGGTCAAAAAAAAAAAACCAAAAAACCAGGAACAAAGATCGAAACGACAACAAAGTTTTTGTCAGAAACAAATTCAAGAAAAAAGATAGTGGTATAGAGTCATTGAAATATTGAGGGATAACACACCATTGTAAAGCAATTATACTCCAATAAAGATGTTAAAAAAAAAAAAAGAAATATTGAGGGAAAAAATGCCCTGTGTAACTAGAATTGTGTAAGTAGCAAAATTATCTTTCAAAAGCAAAAGTGAAAACAACTTGGTACATTTACTGAAAATCATGGAATTGTACAATTGAAAGGAGGGCATTATATGACATAAAAATTACGCCTTGATAAAGTTGCTTTTGAGTCCCTCTTGCAAGGGCTTCTCTTTCCAATTTCCCTTTAGCAGGGATATCTCTTGCTCTGAAGCAAATGACCTTTGTTCCATCAAATTTATAAGAATTTTACAACATTTTTTAAAAAGCAAAAGACGGGCTCCCTGGTGGCGCAGTGGTTAAGAATCTGCCTGCCAATGCAGGGGACACGGGTTCGAGCCCTGGTCCAGGAAGATCACACATGTCACGGAGCAACTATGTCCTTGTACTACAACTACTGAGCCTGTGCTCTAGAGCCCGTGAGCCACAACTACTGAAGCCTCCGCGCCTTGAGCCCATGCTCCGCAACAAGAGAAGCCACTGCAATGAGAAGCCCATGCACCACAACAAAGAGTTGCCCCTGCTCGCTGCAACTAGAGAAAGCCCGGGCACAGCAATGAAGACCCAACGCAGCCAAAAATAAATAAATAAAATAAATTTATTTTTTAAAAAAAGCAAAAGACTTTTGCAATCATACAAAAGATAAAAGAATCCATCACAGCAGACTCACACTACAGAAATGTTACAGAAAGTCCTTCATGCATAAGAAAGATATTATCAGGTGGAACGCTGAATCTACACACAAGAATGAAGAGCACTGGAAATAGTCACTACTTGGAAAGCATATGCTAAGTATTAAATAGTATTAAGTAATAAATACTAAGATTTTTTCTGAGTATTTAAGTCTCTTTAAAAGATAGTTGACTGGGGCTTCCCTGGTGGCGCAGTGGTTGAGAGTCTGCCTGCCGATGCAGGGGACGTGGGTTTGTGCCCCGGTCCGGGAAGATCCCACATGCCACGGAGCAGCTGGGCCCGTGAGCCATGGCCACTGAGCCTGCGCGTCCGGAGCCTGTGCTCCGCAACGGGAGAGGCCACAGCAGTGAGAGGCCCGCGTACCACAAAAAAACAAAACAAAACAAAATAAACAAACAAAAAAACATAATAACAACTTGGTCACAGGGACGAAATCTTGTATTTACTTTTATCTCTGCAGTTAGCATGATGGTTGGTATGTAGACAGTTAAACCCAACTTCAAGAGCTTAAAATGCAGCACTGGCCAGGGCACAGTAAAAGAATTGGATGTAAACATTGGCAAAGGTGAAACAGACTACTTGCTTGACTAAAATATCGGAGAAGGGAGAAGCATGTGTCAAAGATGATTACTGTAGACCAGCTCAGCAATGGAGAGAGACAGAGAGAGATTGATTTGTCAAGAATGGCCTGCATTTTGGCGGTAGGAAAACCAGTTCAGGAGTTTGAGATGGCTACACAGAGAGGGGAATGTCCGATATTCTCGTCATAGTATGATTATAAAGTCCAAAAGACATGGTACCGCACCTTCCAGCAAGTTAAACACACAGCTTTGCCCCACAGTTGGGATTCTTACAGTGATCCTGGAGTTTAGGGATAGTTAAATGCCTGAGGCCAGCAGTGTGTTCTCTTGCAAACTTCCCAGAACTTTGGCACTGGTTCCTCCAGTACCAAAGGCTGGGGTCACTGCCGTCACAGAGCTGTGGGCGCCATTGCAGAGACAGATAATGTAGAGACAGGGTGCAGGGAACCCAAGGCTCACTTAGCCGAGTAAACGTTCCAGCTACATTGACTCAAGGATAAAGTCAGAGCATGGAAGCTTGGCAACAGTCCCTGGCCTAACCCCCATTTGTAAAATCAATGGAGCCTACCTGCTCCAAGTTTCAGCGGGTATTTCTGGGCAGCCTCACGTGTGCTCTTCCTGTGGTTAAAGGGTCAGCTGCTGACACCGCGTGTCTCCCAGGGGTGTGGTGTTTACTGTCCTTCCAGGACAACAGCTCCAGGAAAAACTCACTCAGGGGTGGGCAGAACCACCATCCTGTCAGTGCGCTAGGCACTGTCAGAAGTCACTCAGGAGGTGGTTTCCCGGTGCTTCCAGGAAGTGTAGTACTTTATTTTCCATGTCCATGTGGCCTCCTAGGAACCAGACAGAGGTACTAATTGCTGGGCTGGTGTACCATCTGCATTGCCCCAACGTCCCATGCCGCATTCCACATCCTCCTTAAACTGCCTTCTTGTAAAGTCCTGGCACTTCTGGGATGGTCCTTCATATCACCAGGGAGAAGTGGCAGAAAGGCAAACACACAACACAGCTAGGACGGCAGGTCCTTGAACCTCCCCACGTAAGGATCAGGACGGGGGTCTTTCCAATCAACAGGAGGCATCAGGTTCACTCTATGGCCCTTCTGAGCATTCAGTAGCTTAAGTTAATCCCAGCCCTGAAGACCTCTCCTTGGCCCCTTTAGTGACACAGAAATACCTGGTTGTATTTCCAGATATTTGAGAATTCACAGTTCATGGAACCTGCAAGATAATTTTGCTTACATCTTAGCAATGTTGCTTCTACTTTAAATTCCCATTTACATATTTGATATCAGGCCACAGCTTGTCTTCTTTGAACAGTGTTGGCTTCCTGCTGCTACTTTGTAGAGGACACTGATTTAAATCTATAACTAAATCAACGAATTCTCAACACTGTTACTAAAAAAAGTCTTGTTTCGGGCTTCCCTGGTGGCGCCATGGTTGGGAGTCCACCTGCCGATGCAGGGGACACAGGTTCGTGCCCTGGTTCGGGAGGATCCCACGTGCCGCGGAGCGGCTGGGCCCGTGAGCCATGGCTGCTGAGCCTGCGTGTCCGGAGCCTGTGCTCCGCAACGGGAGAGGCCACAGCAGTGAGAGGCCTGCGTACCGCAAAAAAAAAAAAAAGTCTTGTTTCATCAAAATATTATGGCTAAGTCATCCTTACCTTTGAATTCTGAAAGGGAACACAAACTAGATCTTGCTGGAGTAACCTCTTTTTTTACTGAGGTTTATTGGACATTCTGACTCAATTTGGTTCCAAATTCCAAGTGGGATGAGCACCAGGGCAAAGTATAGATTCTGTAGCTCAGACAGTGAATGCTTGGCCCAGATAAAAGCCTAACTATTCAGATCCCAGGGTACAGTCACAGGTCATGGTACTATTCAATATATTCCTCTCCTAGCAAGCTTTTTTTTAAAAATAAATTTATTTATTTTATTTATTTATTTTTGGCTGCTTTGGGTCTTCGTTGCTGTGCGTGGGCTTTCTCTAGTTGTGGCGAGCAGGGGCTACTCTTCATTGAGGCTCTTGGGCTTATGGTGGTGGCTTTTCCTGTTGCCGAGCACGGGCTCTAGGTGCGTGGGCTTCAGTAGTTGTGGCACACGGGCTCAGTAGTTGTGGCTCACGGGTTCTAGAGCGCAGGCTCAGTAGTTGTGGTGCAGGGGCTTAGTTGCTCTGTGGCATGTGGGATCTTCCCGTACCAGGGATCGAACCTGGGCCCACTGCATTGGCAGGTGGATTCTTAACCACTGTGCCACCGGGGAAGTGCCCCCTAGCAAGGTTTTAATGCCTGTAATTTAAAGTCAGTCCTTCTTCCCTAATGAGCGCAACACAGTAAACACTTTTTATTTTTTTAAGTTTATTGAGCTGTGATAAAAATAAGAAATGAATGTCATGGAGCATTAGTATTTGTAAGCTGTGACTTTACTGCAATACATTTGCCTGAGTCCAGCGAACGGAAATAACGTGAAGTATAGCCAAACTTTTCAGAAAGTAAAATTACCTAAGGCCCAGTACACTGCAGGTGTATGGACTCAGTGAACATATGTTAATTCTATTAAGTTGTTTTTGTTTGTTCTTAACTTTCCTTACAGCAATAAATATTTTGATAGATGAATAGTCCCTTTAAAATCAATTTTGTTAGATATTTTAAAAAAATAAATAAAGTCAGTCCTTGTTTTTCTCAATGCAGTTTGAAGTCCAGGTTAATGAATATGTCATATTATGCTGACTGCTAATGTGGGATATGTAACAACGGAGATAGGAACTGGCTTGAAGGTTTCCTATGACTCTAAAAAATGCCCAAGTGATCTGACTAGAAAAGAGAAATTGGAGCACTCCTCCCAGGCAGGGTTCCTGGGACCTGTGCTGTTCCTAGGTGGTTAGGACTTAATTTTAGCAGCAGCACCTGGAGTCAAGGATGTTCCAAGAGGCAATATCTGGAAGGAAACTGAAAGAGAAAGATAGACAGTGCCACCCAGGATATCAATCAAAGGGACCAGGAGAAAAGCAGAAAGTGCAGGTCCAGGATGAGGTCAGAAACATTCAGAAGCAGGCTCAAATGAGAGAGTTCAGGGACTTCCCTGGCGGTCCAGTGGTTAAGACTCCAAAAAAAAAAGAGAGAGAGAAAGAGGGTTCAAAATGGAGACTGAGGTCAGAGCCTATGGGGATCCCAGAGCCTTTTTGGTATATTTTGTAGCTTCCAAATTTAAGTAAAAAAAAGAAAAGGCTAACTACTCCGCAACAACCTTGCTACAGAATTTTAATGACAGCTGATTTCAGATGGAATTCTGCCACAAGGAGAGTCAGCTAGTAGCAAATATTTATGAGCAGGCAAGCACAAAAACAGTTCACATAACCTGTTCTGTAAACTCCATAAAGTCCCAGCTCCCTGTCCTTATATATGCTGTAACTACACCTTAGGAAAGGTTGACCTGAGACAGTTACAGTAATCTAGAGATAAGTAGTTAACCCACCGGCAATCAAAATTCTCTGCAATCATGGCTGGACACGCAAGACCATTTCAGAAAGTTGCCTTGGGATCCAGGCCAAATGAAGAGAGAGGGAAGTCTTTCGAAGTTATGTCTACCTTGTTTTACATGATGCTGTCTAAAATATTTTAATCTGTTCTTGTAGTTTGAGTACCACTGAGTCACCAGCGAGGATCCACTTCTACACCCAGATGCCAATTATGAGCTATTCATTTCACCAATGAAAACCCACTAGTTCCCACCGGATTTGTTTGTTTACAAGAGCTATTAGCACTTGGTGTCTACACTGCAGTAGTGCTGTGCAACATGGCTTATCATTTAGGTCTTCACTTATCTATAGTCTCTACAGAGATGCCACTCTCCCAGCCCTGATCTGTTGCGAGGTGAAATGTGCCCCCATTCCCCCCAAAAATATATTGAAGTCTGAACACCAATATTCCCACCTGTGAACGTGATCTTATTTGGAAATAATGTCTTTGCAGATGTAATCAAGTTAAGATAAGGTCATACTTGGGAATTCCCTGGAGGTCCAAAGGTTAGGACTCGGGGCTTTTACTGGGGTGGCCAGGGTTCAATCCCTGGTCAGGGCACTAAGATCCTGCAAGCCGTGTGGCATGGCCAGAAATAATAATAACGAGGTCATACTTGATTAGGGTGGGCCCTAAATTCAATGACTGGTGTCCTTAAAAGGAAAGATTCTAAGTGCTGTATTTATTTCAGAGCTCTCCCTATTATCTGAAGTTATTAGGTTTTGGGTTTTTTTCACTTCTTTATATGTCATCCTCTACTAAGCTGGAATAGACACTATTAATCTGTTCTTGTTTTTTTTTTTTTTTTCTGTATTCCTCCGTGTCTTTAAGAGTGCTTGGTACATGGTAGATGCCCAGCAAATATTTCTGAAATCAATGAATGAATACGGCTCTAGCTGCCTAGGGTTGTTGTAATAAAGCACCACGAGCTGGGTGTGCAGCAGCCATCCGTATAGAAATGTATTCGTTCATAGTTCTGGAAGCGAGAAGCAGCAGCAGTTCGCAGCATGGGAGGCAGGGCGTGGGGGAGAAGTATAGACGGACATGCGCCCTCTAGGAGGAAGCAGAACCACCAAGTGAAAGAAAAGCCTGGTCCAGGTGATGATGGGGTGCAACTGGAAGAAAGTCTATATTGAGGAGGTCAGGACCCTGGGCCGGTTAGACCTAATCTAGTGAAACTGATGTAGAGAATTTGCAGCCCCATAGCTCACGCACATGGTTAAGTGCCCTTGATCGGAATCAACTCTGGAACGGAATGCATGACCCTGAATAAGGCATTCAGTAAGTCCCAGGGATGGCGGGGCTGGCACAAATCCAGAAGGTGTCTATTCCACTGAGGACAAATTGTTGCCCCAGCTACAGTAGAGGGGCCCGTGGCATCAACATGCCATCTGATGGCTGGGCCGGCTTCGTGTACCCAAGGCGTGGCGCCACATTAGGGTATCAGGGTTGGGTGCTGCTGTTGTGGGCAAGCTGGACGCTCAGCAGTGACAGCAGCCAGGCTAACTTGGAGAGAAGGTATCTGTATTACTGAGTCCAGGCACGGTTTCCATCCCTAGCACCTTTGCCACTTTGTGCATGAACTCATCAGGCAGGTCTCGAAGAGGCTGAGCAAAGAGCTGTCGTAGAGTGGGAATACCCAATTTGAAAACATCCTCAGCAGGGAGGGACTTCCAGTGGGCATTCACACAGGACGAAAATACTGTCTCACTGCAATGCCAAAAGATACATCCATCCGTGCATGTATCTCTTCCCTAGAACTTGTTACAAATCTTCCAACCATTAATTCCTATCATCTGGCTAAAATGTTAGCTATGATAGATGATAGATAGATAGATAGACAGATAGACAGGAGGGAGGGAGGGAGGGAGGGAGGAAGGAAGGGGGGGAAAGGGACATAAACCTTCATGTCTGTTCATATTTCTCAGGCCATGCCTTCTAGGCAAAGTGGGTAATGATGTACACGTACTACTCAAAATTTTGCTGACAGGGAATATTTCACATCAACTTATTTAGTGCTGTCCCTGAGTGTGGCTGATACACCACAGCAGCTCACGTCTCCCTGAGATAAGCACTTAGTGCAAAGCCTGCTACTTCCTACTCTACAGGTCCTATCGGCATGATGTTATCAATGTAGTGGACCAGACTGATACCCTGTGTAATAAGGAGATGATAAAGTCACTGCAGACCAAATTGTGACAAAACGCCTTCTGTCACTTTATGTCATTCATTCTACATCAGGATAACATCCAACAGCCTATTATGTTCCCTGAGAGGAAAGAAACTGTCAGCTCAAGAGCTACATATTGGGTACCAGGTGCTGTGTTAATTTTCTCTAGGAAAGAATTCTACCTAGAACAGCAGCTGTTAATAGAGTTAACATCTGATTAAGTTTATAATAATCCACTTGTTTTATTCTAGATCCGTCTGACTTCTGCACTGTGTAAACCAGAGGAGTGATAAGATTTGCCACCTATAGAAGAGTTATTAGTTATCCAATGTCTGTCCTTCTCTTATTCTGCGATAACAGAACCTTGTTGGCAGCTTGGCACGTGGTCCTTCCAGCTAAGAGCGGCCGTGGGACTAAATTCTGGCTGGTGGAACGTAGGTGGAGGAGTTTTGTGCTTATATTTAAGGGTGTTGGTTGGGGGTCTTATCCTTCCCTTCTTTATTCCTGCTGCCTAGAATGAGAATGTAATCAGTGGTCCTCCTGCAGCTACAAAGCCATAGGAGTGGATGAGATCACCTTGGGGGTCAGTACAGTTGATGGAAAGTAAAATTCCATTAGTAGGAAGATGAAAAGAAATCAGAAGAGGAGACTAACTATAAGTTAGGAGGAGAATCAAAAGAGAGTTATGCCCTAGAGAGCAAGAGAAGGAAGTGATTTAAAGACAGCTGTTTAACAATATTACATAATACTTATAGGTTGAGTAAAACGTGGAATGAGAAATGATTATTGAATTCGGCAACACGAAGGTTCCCGGTGAATTTTGGGCTTGTCTAATGTCTTCTTGTGATTAGATTCAGGTACGCATTTTTGGCAAGAATAACACAGAAATGATGTTGTGTCCTTCCAGAGAAAAAAAACTAACCGGAGATGAAATAAAATTCATATTTTATGGCAAGACAAGAAAAATTTAACTTTTCTCTCTTTGTTTGGGCCTCCTCCCTCCCCTTTAGTGTGTATTGTGCATCTGCATTGACCAGACCTCCTTAGGAGATAACATTCCTTCTTAACCTTGTAAAGAGTCAGGATGACCCATTACTTGATAACTCCTCAGGAGATAACCTGCCTTCTTAATTTGTAAGGTGTCAGATGTCCCACTACTTACTTTGTATCTGCAGATCTGGACTGTGGAACTGTCAATACGTCATTTGACAAATTACCCTTTGTGTCAAAAACATATATAACTGTGCTTTGATCTCTAACGGGGCAGAACAGTCCTCAGAGCTTTCTAAAAGACTGTGTTCCGCGGTTATAATCCTCGGGTTGGCACCAATAAAATTTTCCATTTCTTTCTTAGGTTGACTATTGATCTATTTTTCATCGACATATACATAGATAGAGATACATACATACCTAGATAAGGGAGATTTATTACGAGGAATTGACTTACATGATTATGAGGGCTGAGAAGTTTCACAATCTGCCGTCTGAAAACTGGAGACCCAAGAGAGCCAGTGGTGTAATTCAGTCCAAGTCCGAAGAAGGCCTGAGTACCAAGGGAGGCAAAGATGTAAATCCCAGTCCAAGGGCAGGAGAAGATGAGATGAGATGTCCACTCAAGTGGTGAGACAGGAAAAAAAGGAGTGAATTCCTCTGTCTTCCGCCCTGCTTCTATTCAGGCCCTTAACAGGTTGGGGGGTGGCAACCCACACTGGGGAGGACAATCTACTTTAAAGAGTCCACTGATTCAAAGGCTAATCGTCCTCACAGACTCACCCAGAAACAATGGTGAATCTGGGCACTCTGTAGACAGTCAAGCTGACATCGTATTAGGAGACCCATGATGTAGATGTGTTTCAGCATTGGTGATATTAACTCAGTCACAGGTTTCTCCACTGTGAATTTACTATTTCCCTTTCAACTTACTAAGGGTTTTGTGGCGATATAACTTTGAGTCTATGCCAATATCCTGTTTCTTTTTTTTTTTCCAGGGAAAAGCACAAACGCAGTCCCCCACTACCACAAATTATGCAGTCGCGTTTCCCATATTTGGGGAAATCTCAGGGGTCAGCACATCCAGAGTGCAATGGATGACGCTCGTCCTGGGAAAACCACCTTTGTGACCATCGTATCTCCCCTGCCAGGGAAGTATGCAATATCTTGTTTCTCATCATATTTTTGCCTAGTAATTTTAGCATTTATTCTTACCTATAACTATTACTACTATGATGTGTACCACATGGTAATTTTTAACATTTCTGCCAACCCATCTAAGTTTATTAATTGGAATTTACTCTAAAAGAGTCTTCTGCTCACTTCTAAGTGAGAATGGGTAGGACAGGGTCTTGGCTGCTGGCTCTGTGGTTTGTGGTGATGATTCATGGTCACCTTTGTCCAGTAGAAATATTGGGAGGTGGATGGAAAGGCACCAGCCTTCTGACCATGAAGAAAAGAATTGACAGTTTTTCATACTGTTTTCCAAATTTTATGTGATTACATTGTCATTAATTTAATAATAACACTTTCACAGTAAAATAGACCATAACATGACTGGTTATCTTCTGGGTGACTATATTCATTAAGTCAGAAAGAAAAGAGCGTGGGTAGGGTAGAAATGACGTGAAAATTTCTCATTCAATTTCCTCTGCATGTGAGAAGCAGAGAAAGGACAGACTTCTCGAGCTCAGCCTGAATGAACCCCTTTATGAACCCTGGTAGCTTTAGATCATCTAACAAAGCCTTTAATGGACTTGGCTGGAGGCTCAGGAGATGCTTTTGACTCAAGGAAAATACCTTGATTTGAAAGGGGTTTTGGTTTCTAATTTTTCTTTATAGGGGCAGAAAACACAGCCTTTCCTCTCCTGCAGAAAACTGCACTCTGTAGGTACAGAAATAAGGGCAGGATCTTTTATCCGACGAATTCCAAGTATTTTAGGGTTGGGAACTCACAATCCTTCCTTACAGGCAGGCACGGGATAGAGAACTATGAGTCTTTGTGTAAAAACCAAGGGAAGGAGGGCACAATTACAATAAGAAAGAACGAGCTGGCCTCTGCAGACAGGTGGGCTGATGGCTGGGACATCGGACAGGTGCAGCCCTCACTGCTAAGGTTTGCTGCCAGTGATTCATGCAAGTTCATTCCAGAGCCCTCTCTCCACTGCCCTCACTGCTCAGGGTTTGCTCTCCAAATCCCTAGACCTCCCTTATTCCAAACTAAGCCTGTAAACACACTGCCTTGCTGATCTTCAATCATTTCCTTGATCAGACTTTGACCCTGCTCGAGCCTTGCATCAACAAATAACAAAGGAGTGAACATGAAATTTATACTTCACGTGTTATCCTTTTGCCATCTGACCATGAGTATTCCCAACACCAGATTCTTTTTTCAGAGCGGGTAGAATGTTGAAGGAGGGAAGCGGAGGGAGGACTGAGGACTGGACTGTCCTGATGGGTCTGTCCACCCAAATACTGTTGAGTTCATCTCCTTGAATCTCTAATCCCATCTGCTTATCTCAGCTCCAGCTCCACCACTCAAGCCCAGTGAAGAGCTGGGCTCTTTCTCTCCTGGAAGACAGTCATACTGGCCAGAGAAGCCCTGCATTCACTCCAGCCCAGTGGTTCTCAACTGGGAATTCGGCTCCCCCAGAGGACATCTGGTAATGTCTGGATACATTATCAGTTGTTACAACTAAGTGGGGGGAGGCAGGGGCAGTGACTACTGCCATCTAGTGTGTAGAGGTCGAGGACACTGCTATGCATCTTACAATGTACAGGACAGCTCCCACCACTGACAGAGAATTATCTGGTCCAAAATGTCGATGGTGCTGAGGTTGAGAAAGCCTGCTTCCAGTCCCCCTGCAATACCTCGAATATATAACCATGCTCTATTTTTTTTAAAAAATTAATTAATTATTTTTGGCTGCGTTGGGTCTTTGTTGCTGCACGCGGGCTTTCTCTAGTTGCAGCGAGCAGGGGCTACTTTGTTGCCGTGCGCAGGCTTCTCATTGCTGTAGCTTCTCTTGTTGCGAAGCACGGGCTCTAAGGCACAGGCTCAGTAGTTGTGGCGCATGGGCTTAGTTGCTCCGCAGCACGTGGGATCTTCCCAGACCAGGGATCCAACCCATGTCCCCAGCATTGGCAGGCGGATTCCTAAGCACTGCGCCACCAGGGAAACCCCCATGCTCTTTCTTTAAAGAGCAACTTGTATCATGTCACCGCATTGCTTAAAACCTTTTAATCTTTCCCATTTTTCCTAGTATGAAGATTAAACAGAAAATCCTCAGCTCCTTGAACCTGTATGACCTGGCAGCCACCCTCCATCTTTTCTTGTATTCTGTGCAGTAACCAGCCTAACTTTATTCCTGTTTTTCTAGAAAGCATCATACTTCCTCCTCCCTCACAGGATCTTGGCACATGTTTTTCCCTCTTATAAATCACTTTCCTCCCTCTTACCAGCCTCTCACCCTTGGGCAAACTCACTGCTGCCTTCTAATCCTTTAGGAGACCTCAGCTCACAGCTTACCCCATCAGACTCCCTCCCTGACCACCAAACTGTAAGCAGCCTGAGATGAAAGGCCACGTGGAGAGAGAAATCAGTCCATCCCAGCTCTTCCAGCCATCCCAGCTCAGCCCTGCGATGGAAGTGAGGCCCGTCTTGGACACCCAGCACCAGCGGAGCCTCCAGCTGGGCCTGTGAGTAAGCCCAGGGGGACCAGCAACAACACCGCCTAATCGCCCTCACAACTGTACTAAGCAATGAATAAATGACCGCTGTTTTAGCCACTTATGTCTCGGGTGGGTTATGTAGTGACAGACAGCAGATTCATTCTCACTGGCGTGCTTGAGCCTTGCACTAAGAGCTCCCTGATATTGTGCGGAATTTCCCCTCACCTCCTGGCTCTGTCACCCTCCACAGGGCTGTCGCTCAAGACCTGAGTTTCTGGGTCACGGTCCACTTGACAGGATGATACTCTCTCCCCAGTAGGTCAGTGAGTAGAGGAGAGGAGACTGGGTCCCCTTTCCCATCTCATCACCCTGTCCCATCAGCCTCCCTAGAACTGCAGCACTGCACTGGGAGGGATATTCTAATTCAGTTAACTCAAGGGCCGGAATAAACTCAAAAGGGAATTTATTTCAGTGCAGAAGGAAATGGCTTAAGTTTTTGACAACTTGTCTTTTCCCAGATTCTAAAAGGGAAATCACTTAAAGAACTGGGCCTTTTGCAAAAAGGTCCCTTCGTGGGAACTCCCAAGGGTCCACACCATTCCTCTTGCCCCTGGTTTTTTTATTGAGGGCCCTTGTTCAACTCTCACGTGAATCTCTACCCATCACCTTCAGGAGACCCGTCCTCGTAGGAAAACCTCATCCCCAGAAGGGTCTCATCACCTGCGACAGGCTCCATTCCCCTGGCCAGTCGCCAAGTCTCAAGTCTAAATCACTCCGTTTAGAGTGACAGGGGCGTTTGCTGGGGCTCAGGTCAGTAGGGTGGGGCGTGTGAAGGAGAAAACAGTTGATGCTGCTGGCTCCTGGGTCTCGTGTGAGCCTGGGTCTCCCGGACAACGGATTTTCTTCCAGGATCCCACCTGAGAGGTTCCTGAGCGTCTGTTTCTTTAAGCCTCTGACCTGATAGAACAAGAAGGTCTATAAACCTCACCTGGCTTCTATCAGGAGGGGAGGCACAAGTTTCCAAGAGTAAATAATCACTTTTCAAGGGAACGATGCAGACTGCACTCACATCTAAGAAACCAATAATTTTCTTAGCTAGCTCACTGCTTCTCCCTTAGGAGATGTCACATAC
Organism: Aethalodelphis obliquidens; assembly: GCF_003676395.1. NCBI lineage: Eukaryota > Metazoa > Chordata > Mammalia > Artiodactyla > Delphinidae > Aethalodelphis > Aethalodelphis obliquidens. Next base: position 14,484,367 of record NW_020837959.1, read on the forward strand.
CTTTATTGGGCAGAAGAGGGTTTGATTTCTTCCTGTTCTGTTACCGACCCTCCCGAGTCAGACCCCAACAGGAGTCCTTCCGCCTGGTGCCCATAGAAGGATCCCAAGTTCAGATGAGAAGCAAAGGAAAGCTTTAGTCTTTGATCAGAGAAGAGAGAAGGGAGAGGTGAGAGCTTACGCTCTGGCATACACGCCCCCGGAAAGCACTCGCCTGGCTGCTTTATTGGTTCCTGTGAGCGGGGAGGGGGGCGGAGTTTTGGTGTGTCGGGCGCAGCTATGCTCCAGATTGCGGGGCCCGGTGCAGCGTCTCTGCACACGGCCCCCTCACCGCCATCTTGAATCACGGTGATGGGTGCAGCTTCTTTGGGTGCAGGCCCGCTGGGCTGTGGTGTTGGCGCAGCCGTTTCACAGCCGGGCCTTTGTTCCGAAGGGCTGGGTGCGAGCTGGACTAAGCACAAAGGAAAAGAAAAAAGGTAAGATTTTATTTTACGACCCAGATTCTGTGTTTCCTCCCCAGGACTTGTTGATGGGCTTTGCCGGCGACACGTCCCTCCTCTGGCTTCCGTCCTGCGCCTCGTTCCTGAGGGGTGCTGAGGGGCGCAGGTTCGGCTCCTGGAGCTGTTTGCTGCTGAGTGTGAGGTCGTCAGGCCCCGGGGGGAGGAGCAGGACGTCTCCCGCCGCCTGTAGCCGTGTCTGGTGGCCCCCCGGCGCCCCAGCCCTGTTGCGTCCGTGAGTGACCGCCGTCTGGAGCTTTATAGATCCGGAGGGTCATTAAGGGGCCCAGGAAAGGCCCAGCCCCAGCGGCGCGAGGGTGGCCGGCGTTTCCCCGGCTCCAGAAGTGTTCACCAGGTCAGGCGGCCTGGTTTCTGCAGCCAGGCGGCCTTCCCAGTGGTCTGTCCGCGCCTCCTCCAATTAGGCCGCGTGCATCCACGTGAAAACAGCTCCACGTGCTGCCCGGTGCACAGACCCCCGCCCCCTCCTCCCCGGGGAAGCTAAGGATGATCCGGGGCAACTCGGTCCCCCAGGACCATACCGGCCAGTGAGTCGGCGGACTTTTGTCCCATCTGGAAGTCCGGGCCAGTCTCGCTGGCCGCTGTGGCCAGGGTGGCTGTTAGCTTTTTTATGATGTCAGTGTTGTATATGGTTCCCCCGGCCAAGGTCACTAGCTCCCCTCTGAGCACAGTTGATTCCTACAATTAGTCGTCTGCTCTTTTGAGACAGACTTTTGTTGATTTTCGGAAGAGAAGCTTTAGGTCAGAGAGGGGTTCGCACGAGTAATCAGGGGGGGGTCCGTTTCCCCAGGTTGTCCCTCTGGAGGTTGGGGCTCCGGGGCCCCCTTCACGCGAGTGTCGTGTCCCCATGGAGTGACGCCCAGCGGCTTCCGGGCGGGTGGGTGCGTAGCATCACCAAGTGGGGTCCGTTCCTCTTAGGAGTCGCTGGTATCGCGGGGCTGCAGCTTTTCCAGGTTTCAGATACACGTGGTCCTGTGGCCGGAAGGGGTGGGGGGCAGGTCGGAGGGTGCGGGCAGCACCTGGTTACCACGGTGTCTCCTACCTGGAGGACACACTCGAGTCGTTCCATTTCAAGGGGGTTAAAGTGTCACTTCTCTTGGGCTTGGGGAGTGGGTTTACGGTACCTGACTTCAAACACCCTTTAACTTATCCCTTGGGGATAACCACAGGCTGAGTCGAGCAGTTGGAATTAATCCAGTTTTCTTGAGTCTCCTGGCACAGCTCGGCTGAGGTTCACCTTAAGGTCTAATTAGATCTCTCTACTTTCCCTGATGATTGGGGTCGCCAGGCTGACTGCAAGGTCCATTTTATTTTATGCCCAGGGCACTTGTCATCCCTTTTGTCACTTGAGACAGGAATGCTGGGCCATTAGCACTTTGTAAGGATCCTGGGAGCCCAAACCTGGGGATTATCTCTTTTACTTTAACCACTTCGCCTGCCATTTCAGTTCTCGCAGGGAACCCTTCTACCCACCCTGAAAACATGTCCACTAGCGCCAAGAGACACCTGAAGTTGCCCTATGCTCTCGGCATGACAGTGAAGTCAGTCTGTCAGTCTTCTCCAGGATTTGTCCCTCTGGTCTGAATAGGCCTTATCTGGGGGCGTCTGGGGGTCTGGTGTTGGGGATGTTCATTGTGCAGTTGGGATGCGTCTCAGCTATCAGGCTAATTATACTTTTCATGCCGGGAGTTACCATGAGGTGAACTAACCAATTATACCGGGCATCCCTCCCATAGTGAGTTCCTTGATGAGCCTCCCTTTTGACTTGACAAGCTGCTGTTTGGGGCAAGCAGTATTGCCCACATTCATTAACTACCCGTCCATGGCCTCCTAGATCTCTTTTGAAGCCTCATTTCTGGGCTTTGTGTAATTCATCCTTCGTATAGACTAGGGAGTAATAGGATGGATCTGGCCTTCTTGGTGTGAGGGTAGTTGCCAAGTTACCAGTTCTAGGGCTGCCCTTCTGAACTAAGTACTGTTCAGAAGCAAAGGACACCTTTAGTCTTTGATCAAAAAACGGAGAGGTGCAGGCTCCTGGCTAGAGTACATACTCTCTCCAGAAGGCCGCAGGCAGGGCTGCTTTATAAAGTTCTTGGGGGAGGGGGTGTACCAGATTCAAGTGCCAAGCGTAGCATTTCTGCCCCGGGCCAGCCAAGCTGAGGTGTCAGCACAGCCATTTTGCACTAGGGACTCTGGTCTGAAGGGCCAGGTGCGAGGCCCCTGCAGCTCAGATTGGGACTTGAATCCGAGTGCCCAGGACTCGAACCCAGCCTAAACCCAGCTCCTTGCAGAAAGAATTCAGTGAGAGACAAAGTGGTAGGTAAGAAGTGGATTTATTTAGAGAGAAACACTCCACAGACAGAGTGTCAGACATCTCAGAAGGCGAGAGGCCCTGAAATATGGTGTGGTTAGTCTTTATGGGCTGGGTAATTTCATAGGCTAATGAGTGGGAAGATTATTCTAATTATTTTGGGGAAGGGGTGGGGATCTCCAGGAATTGGTCCACTGCCCACTTTTTAACCTTCTGTGGTTGGCCTCAGAACTGTCATAGCTCTAGTGGGTGTGTCATTTCGCATGCTAATGTATTACAGTGAACGTATAATGAGGCTCAAGGTCTACTGGAAGTAGAATCTTCCGCCATCTTGGACCTAGTTGGTTCTATTCAGTTTTCGTTATGTCCTGTGTCTAAGTCATTCTTTTAAAAATTGTACCCTGCCCCCTTCCCTCCTGCTTCAAAACTACACTAAGCACAAAGGGAAAGAAAAAGTTAGGGTTTATTTTATTACTCAGATTAATTTTTCTCCCAGGGAATTGTTAATGGGCTTTGTTGGTGACAGTTTCGTCACAGCATGGGCTGCTGAAAATTAAGGGGACTACCTTACCTTTAATCTCTGTTTCCTTTGTTATCAGTGGAGATAATCCTGATAAAGAGAAAGAGACCCTATGCCTGAACGTCCAAAGAGAGAAGGTATTAATGTAATGTTTTTTGTTTTATTTTGTTGTTTTTTTACCCATAAGGTAACTCCCTATTTTTAGGGGTTTGATGTTTCTCCTGAAATGAGTGAGAGTCCTGAGTGTCCTTTATTTGCAGAAGAGAATTGGGTATTAGTTAAATGGGAAAGGAAAGGGCCTAGACATCAGTGTGCACAGAGAACCAGGTCTGGGCTCCCAGGTAACAGGCGAAGATGGCCTTGTCAATATGGAAACAGTGTGTCTGTGCTTGTACTGTGGAGGATGAAGAGTACGGATTATAGGCCTAACCTGATTACAGATCATACTGAAATGGAGTGGGACCCTGTGGGGCCCTCCTGGGCACAAATCCTTTCTGTGACTGTGTCCCTCTTTCTTGTTTGTAGGAAATAGGCTTCTTTCAACCTCCTTGACCTTCCCTGACTTCCAAAGGGCAGATTCAGACAGTTGCTAATCAGGGAAGGGAGCGAATGCAGAAAAAAGAGGAGCAGTCAGGAAACAATAGTGCAGCCTTGGGACAGGGTCCTGGTTCCCCCTCAAGGAATATACTGAGGCCCCCGCCCAGGTGGAGGACGGTAACTTCAGGCTGCGCAACTTCAGGCTGCGCAGGGGATTCCTGGAGCAGTGCTGTGTTGCCTCACCACCAACCAATCAGCCACACCCCGCAGCCCTCACCCCAGATTTTGCCTGTAGAAACTTTCCCCCCAAAACCATCGGAGAGCCTGGGGTTTTAGAGCGTGAGCCACCTGTCCTCCTTGTATTGGCACCTTTCCAACAAAGTTACATTTTCCTTCACCACAACCCAGCGTCAGCGGATTGGCTTTGGTTCGGTAACAACATTCTCTAGATTTAAGCAAGGTTCTTATTTATCTTCCTGTTGTTGTCTCTTAAACTTTAGCAAAGTGGTTTCCACTTTTCTGGGCAGATATTTTTTAAATTTATTTTGTTTTCAAAATCACCTTTGCTACAGGATTTTGTTTGTTTGTTTTTTTGGTTGTGTTGGGTCTTTGTTGCTGCGCATGGGCTTTCTCTAGTTGCGGTGAGCCGGGGGCTACTCTTCGCTCCGGTGCGCGGGCTTCTCATTGCGGTGGCTTCTCTTTTTGCAGAGCATGGGCTCTAGGCGTGCAGGCTTCAGTAGTTGTGGCTAACGGGCTCTAGAATGCAAGCTCAGCAGTTGTGGCGCACGGGCTTAGTTGCTCCGTGGCATGTGGGATCTTCCCGGACCAGGGATTGAACCTGTGTCCCCTGCATTGGCAGGCAGATTCTTATCCACTGCACCACCAGGGAAGCCCCTGCTACAGGATTTTAAAGGACGGATGTAACTGAGTCCTCATCTACTTCCCAGCTGAAAATTGGCACTTGCCGTCTACCTCTCCACTGCAGCCGCTGACCTTCAGCACCCCTGAAAGGAGTTCAAGGTGGAGATGAGGAATGAGGCATGCTGTGCTCTGGGAAAAACTGGCAGAACAGGCCTTCAGATAGTTAGATCTTTTCAGAAGATTTTATGAGTCCAAATCCTTGCATCTTCTCATATATAGAAAAGCATTAAAATCACTAATGGTGACATCTGCTTTGGCCATTGAAGAAAAAAATGCATGTGGAAGTAAAAATGGAGTAGCTGTGCCCCAAGCCATTCTCAAAGCATTGTTGGCCGGAATGTGGGTACCTCTGTCAAGTAACCTCCTTATCCGCACCTTTATTCCTTTTCTTGTTCAAAACTTGTTCTCAGGACTTCCCTGGTGGCACAGTGGTTAAGAATCTACCTGCCAATGCAGGGGACACGGGTTTGATCCCTGGTCTGGGAAGATCCCACATGCTGCGGAGCAACTAAGCCCGTGCGCCACAGCTACTGAGCCTGCTCTCTAGAGCCTGCGTGCCACAAGTACTGAAACCCACGCACCAAGAGCCCGTGCTCTGCAACAAGAGAAGCCACTGCAGTGAGAAGCTCGCGCACCACAACAAAGAGTAGCCCCTGCTCACCGCAACTAGAGAAAGCCCGTGCGCAGCAAGGAAGACCCAACGCAGCCAAAAATAAATAAATAAATAAGTTAAAAAAAAATTTGTCTCCAAGATTGAGGAGTATCAAAGAAAAGGGGGGAATTGTAACTGAGCAGGGCCCCATGGGGCCTTCGGCGGTGGGGGACAGGCCTTCCCCCGTATCCTCTGCTTTAGCTCCTCTCTGAAGTACTTAGATAATAGTATTTGATGCACATTTCCTGAGTGGTTTTGTAGATGTAAACCCCCCCACCCCTTCCAACAAATGGAAAATGTTAAGGACATAACGACCATCAGCACACAGCCTCAGGCCTGCTGGAGCCTAAGGACTGATAACGTTTATCTCTGGGACACCACCCTGCTACCTCAGCATCAGCCAGTCAGCACACTGTGCACAGGCTGATCACATACCCTGCCACCCGTTTCCCTCACCTGGCTTTTAAAAGGGCTTTGCTGAAACCCTTCAGGGAGCTCGAGGATTTTTAGGGCATAAGCTTGCATGGCCTTGCAATAAAACTTTCTCTGCTCCAAACTCCAACGTTTCGGTTTGGCCTCACTTTGCGTCGGGCGCACAAACTTGCATTAACAGTAAGGCACAAGCCATATCCTGTATCCCCCCTAACTTGCCTTTCCCCAGGAGTTTGGGGATGGTGACAGTTGGGGACAGGGATCTCCAACTCTCCGCCTCTTGTTCCCAAACCTTTGCTCTCCTGTGACTTGTGTTTCAGTCTCTCTTCTGTGGAGGAAAACTTGGCTGGATATGTTTTCTTGTAAACCGTGCTCTTTATGCCAGCACCAGTTCCCTTCAAGCTGAAAAACTCAAGAATTCCATTCTTTCATTCCTTTTGCTCTCTGTGTGGTCTATTTCTTCCATGGCAAGTGTTAAAAGGAGGAAGGGCCACAGGGTAACAAAGGCATTACAGGGGTGCAAAAATGACATCATGCAATTATGTAAGAGTGACTTTCTTTCATTAACACGAAAGGTTCCAACACCAGACCATTCCTGCTGTTGCTCAAGAAGACGAGGGATTATAAAGATGAGCGTGTGACACACGTAATCAGACAGCAGGCCCCAAGAACTTCACAAGCTGTTCGAGGAGGCAGTTCTCACCAGAAACTGTTGAAGACGAATCCTCTGATACAACAGGCACACAATAGGGAGGAGTTAAAAAGCTGCCGAACAGGATTTAGCTCACAAAGAGTTTTAAGGTCCACCTCTGGAGTTTTCCTATCCTAGTAGCAACAAAAGTGGCAAAGCCCTGAGGTTGCCATGGGAACCTAATTCTGCTATACAAATGCTGGCTCCTGGCCTGATTTCTGAATATCAAGTAAACAAAGGGTTTCTTTATCAGATAAAGTTCCCAGATTCCTGTGCTAATAAGTACTATTGATCTAAGCAAGAGACTGATAACTACAGAGAGACAAAAATATGTATGTAATATATTCTAAACAAAGTAAGACATCCTGGTGGCAAGAAGAAAACATTAAGTCACTATTTTACTTTTTGGCATATTTTAAAAAATTCAGTTGAAATAATGATTAAAGGCAGGTATCATGCTCTGTACCCTGTGTAGCCCATGAATCAACAGCAGCGGCGTCACCTGGGAAAGGGTAAAAAATACCAGTTCTCGGGACTTCCCTGGTGGCGCAGTGGTTGAGAATCCACCTGCCAATGCAGGGGACACAGGTTCAAGCCCTGGTCCAGGAAGATCCCACATGCCGCAGAGCAGCTAAGCCTGTGCGCCACAACTACTGAAGCCTGTGCTCTAGAGCCCGAGCTCTGCAACAAGAGAAGCCATCACAATGAGAAGCCCGCGCACCGCAACAGAGAGTAGCCCCCACTTTCCGCAACTAGAGAAACCCTGTGTGCAGCAACGAAGACCCAACAACAAAGACCCAATGCAGCCAAAAATAAATAAATAAATATATTTATTTAAAAAAAATACAAGTTCTCGGGAATTCCCTGGTGGTCCAGTGGTTAGGACTCTGCCCTCTCACTGCCAGGAGCCTGGGTTCAGTCCCTGGTTGGGGATCGGGGAACTAAGATCCCACAAGCCATGTGGCATGGCTAAAATTGAAGAAAAATAAAAAAGAAAGATACAAGTTCTCAGACCTCCTGAACCAGAGTCAACATTTGAACAAGATTCCCAGGTCATTTGTGTGGACACTAAAGCTCGGGAAGCACTGGCTCTGAAACCTTTAGATTATTATACATCATAAAGGCACGTGTCTGTTCACGGTAGCAGATTGAAGGCTTTGGAACAGTGCAATTAATATGTTAATATTTATTTCATATAAGATACAACTGATACTGTTAATTATTACAATATTCTTAAATCTTGCATAACTTAGATTTTCTAGATACACATTAGTTTGGAATCATTTATGTGTTGGGGAAATTAGCAAAGGCAAGTCACTTTGAATTTTCAGATCTTCAATTTGAAGAAAAATTTAAATGTTTTTATTCTTTTTTTCATTGACCGCACCGTGGCTTGCGGGATCTTAGTTCTTCAACCAGGGATACAACCTGGGCCCTAGGCAGTGAGAGCTTGGAGTCCCAACCTCTGGACCACCAGAGAATTCCCTAAATGCTTTTTTCCTTTAACTGAGAGTAAAATCAAGGATCTTGAGGGTCTCGAAATCTGACTCCAACAGGGACTCAAGGATAAGAGGGTGTGATAAAGGTTGTAAATGAAACACTGAGCTCAGGCAAGGGAGAGAAAAGGATTTTGAATATGAAGACATCAGGCTTATTCTATATGAGAGCCAGGCACACCAGGAACATTCCGACAAAACAATTGGTCCTGGCTGCATCTCTCACTTGCTATGTCATTTCCCGCAGGAGGACATAGTTGTTACCACACATTTAAAAAGCAAAACCAAATATAGCTTGTCGTTCTTATGCTAGTGGGCAATGCTTTCATTTTATGCAGCCTTGAATCCACACCCACCCAGCAGAGGGCATGGTGTGGTTAAACTGTAAATCCTTAAAATATTTCCTTCTTTTTTTTCTTTTAAAGGTTTTTTTAATTAAAATTAATTTATTGATTTTTGGCTGCGTTGGGTCTTTGTTGCTGTGTGTGGGCTTCTCATTGTGGTGGCTTCTCGTTGCAGAGCATGGGCTCTAAGTGCCTGGGCTTCAGGAGTTGTGGTTTGTGGGCTCTAGAGCGCAGGCTCAGTAGTTGCGGCGCATGGGCTTAGTTGCTCCGCGGCACGTGGGATCTTCCCAGACCATGGCTTGAACCCGTGTCCGCTGCATTGGCAGGCGGATTCTTTTTTTTTTTTTTTTTTCTCTGTACGCGGGCCTCTCACTGTTGTGGCCTCCCCCGTTGCGGAGCACAGGCTCCGGACGCGCAGGCCGAGGGGCCATGGCTCACGGGCCCAGCCGCTCCGTGGCACGTGGGATCTTCCCGGACGGGGGCACGAACCCGTGTCCCCTGCACCGGCAGGCAGACTGCCAACCACTGTGCCACCAGGGAAGCCCGGCAGGCGGATTCGTAAGCACTGTGCCTCCAGGGAGGCCCAGAATACTTCCTTCTTCCAGTGGAAGGGGTGTTCAGTGGGTGACACAGAGAGCATCATGGCAGCCATGTTTAGGCATTAGGTGGAAATCTGTTTTTAGCCGAAACCTAGTTTGGAAATTACTATTCGTGAGGAATGAACAGGATTTTGTCCTCAATTCTGTTGTGACAGTGGGAGAAGGGCAGCAGGCTATGAGCACAGAGGTCTCAGGCAAAGAGTCTGCACTACCACGAGGCTTGCACGTTCCACCCCTGGGTGATATATAAAATGTAAGGGCAGGCTCGTTAGCAGAGCCTAACAGAAGCAAACTCTCCCTAAAATTCCACCAAGTAAAAGCCTCTTTTTAGTAAGACCCTTGAGTAATTGTACGCAGAATCCAAGAATCATTCTGCTGTGAATAAGAATGACTCTGAAAGAAGGAAGTAAAAACCCTAGGGATCGGCACAAGATCCACAGAGTAGAATCAACAGACCCCAAATACAGTAAGAAAAATGGTCCATATCTGCCTGAGAATGTCCCCAGTTTCCTTATTAAAAGAACAAGAAGTTAATATCAGAATCTCTACCATGTGTATTTACAGTTTGTTGTAGGGACTTCCTGGAGGTCCAGTGGTTAAGAATCTGTACTTCCACTGCAGAGGGAATGGGTTCAACCCCTGGTTAGGGAACTAAGATCTTGCATGCTGTGCAGTGGCGGAGCCAAAAAAAAAATTTATATATATACAGTTGTTGTTTAAGTCTGTAGCAGCAGTTCTCAAAGTGTGGTCTGAGGACTCCTGGGGGTGCCCACTACCCTTTCAGGAGGTGTTTGAGATTCTTTTTTTCCAACCATATATCAGGGTGAGGCCAGATTTTCTGCATATCCTTCAACTGAAACAACATGTAATGATGGATTGAATGCAAAAACAAGTATGAGAATCCAGCTGTTGTCTGTTACACTAGTAGATATTAAAGAAATTTGCAAGTGTGGGAGACATTTATGTCAAGCTGAATAGGTTTATCATTGTTATTTTTAATGGACTTCGTAAATATTTTAAACATTTCTCAGTGTTGCTATCTAATATGGTAAATACCAGCAGGTTTAACCATAAAAGGGGAAGCTCTTTGAAGATGCTCAGTAATATTTAAGAGAATGAAAGTGTTCTGTAACCAAAAACTTTGAGAACAACAACCCTAGAGTTTCTCATTTCACAGTTTGAATCCCCATATTCTCAGATTGTATGTTATTGCTTTGAGAGATGTTTAGAACGTCCCAAGTGAAAGAAACCCCAGCTGTTGCAAGGGGCTCCCAGTGTGACTTGGGAGCCTGAACTGTCAGGATAAATCACGTCTACTTCAGTCAGTCTGCTTTCTTCCTTCAAACCTCCCTGACTCCCAGGTTCTCTCAGTTACATTATCTGTGATCATTTATTATGGCAGATAGGTCCAGATCATCCGTAGGTGATGTCTGTGGACTTGTGGTAATTCAATTTGCAACAGTTATTTGCAACTATTTTTGGAATGCCTTTATTACATCTCACTATTGCATAAAGAATAAAAATTAGGGAAATCCCTGGCAGTCCAGTGGTTGGGGGCCTCTGCGTTTTCACTGCCTTGGCCCAGGTTCGGTCCCTGGTCTGGGAACTGAGACCCTGCTGCCACACGGTGCAGCCAAAAATAAAACTAAATTACATGAAAATTAAATACAAATAACTAGATAAAAATTGAACTCTGTCAGGCAAAAAACATGGACAGGTAATCTCAGCTGTGGAGTTTATCATTAGGATATACGACAGAGGGACTTCCCTGATGGTGCAGTGGTTAAGAATCCGCCTGCCAGTGCAGGAACACGGGTTCAATCCCTGGTCCGGGAAGATCACACATGCCGCGGAGCAACTAAGCTCATGTACCACACCTACTGAGCCTGTGCTCTAGAGCCCATGAGCCACAACTACTGAAGTCCGCGAGCCACAACTACTGAAGTCCGTGAGCCACAGCTACTGAATCCTGCACGCCTAGAGCCGGTGCTCCACAGCAAGAGAAGCCACTGCAATGAGAAGCCCGCGCACAGCAACGAAGAGTAACCCCCTCTTGCTGCAACTAAAGAAAGCCCACACACAGCAACCAGGACCCAACACAGCCAAAAATAAATAAATAAATGTATTTTAAAAATAAATAAATATCATCTCCCTTTGGCAACAGATACTTTTGGTTGTCACTTGAGATTAAAAATGACATTTTTGTAAAATGGAAAAAAAAAAAAAACAACCCCTACATTTCAGCTGAATATGTACCCACTCAGTGTTCCTGTATAGTCTCTTCTTTTTGTACACGTTGTTCTCTGCCTAGAATGCTGTTTCTCTACTATCAGATTTAGCAACGGTCTCATCCTTAAAGGTTCAGCATATGAAGCTGCCTTCATATAAACAGGATAGGAGTGATGACCCCTATTTTACAGGCAAGAGCTTGAAGCTTGGATGCATTTGATGTCTTGCGATGACTTGCCCAAAACATGCTATTAGTGATATCAGGATTAGATCTCAGGCCTCTTGACTCTCCACTAGATCAATGCTTACTTTAAAGTTTAGCAGAGAACCATGTGAACTTAATATAAGTGCCAAATCTGCCCTTGCTTTAAGGATTACAACCTGATGTACTGTTAAAGGCAATACAAAGAAACAAAGTACAGTGATACAGATGTGATATTTTTATTAAAATTCAACTATTCTCTTGCTTAAGTCATGGTGGCATGGAAAAGTTAACATCCAAAAAACATTTCAAGGGACTTCTCTAGCAGTCCAGTGGTTAAGACTCTGTACTTCCACTGCAGGGGGCACAGGTTCAATCCCTGATCAGGGAACTAAGATTCTGCATGCGGCATGGCCAAAACAAAAAAACTTCCAAAAACCATTTCAAAAGTATGAAAACAGTTCAAAGATTAGATAAGAATTTCTCTGTTTAAAAAAGATACATTAGGGCTTCCCTGGTGGCGCAGTGGTTGAGAGTCCGCCTGCCGATGCAGGGGACGCGGGTTCGTGCCCCGGTCCAGGAGGATCCCACATGCCGCGGAGCGGCTGGGCCTGTGAGCCATGGCCGCTGAGCCTGCGCATCTGGAGCCTGTGCTCCGCAACGGGAGAGGCCACAACAGTGAGAGGCCTGCGTACCACACACACACACACACACACACATACAAAATATATATATATATTAGAGTTAGTCATGAACAAAAATTCTGAAAGGCAAAAACATAAGGTGTTTAGATATCAGGAATAAATATGCTTCAAAGAATATGGCTATTAGTTTTCTATTTTAAAAATATTTAGGAGGACATTTGAGAGTGAACAAGTATAATGAAACAGAAGGTTAACATTCCATTTTAAGAGTCCATTGTCATCCCACTCTATTCATTGACTTGGGGTGATCAATGGATGTACTTGACAAACTGAGAAGATTCAAGTGTGACTTGACCCTGGGGCTTTGGGCCCACTGCCTGGTGGTCCCAGTGACTCACATCAGCTATGATAATCCGTTTTTCCACAGAGGCCTGTTGCCTTACACTGCATGTGTGTCGCAGCAGATTATAACTCAGGTTTTCCAAGGATGACAATGGGAATAGAAGGGCCATGTTCTCTTCCTGTTACTGCCACCATCACATTCTGTCTCAAGCATGGGCACCAATATCTTTTTTTTTTTTTTTTTTCGCTTGTGGAACTTTAGTTCCCCCGACCAGGGATTGAACCTGGCCTTAGGCAGTGAGAGTGTGGAGTCCTAACCACTGGACCTCCAGGAAGGTCCCACCAGTATCTTCTTTTATGTTACATAGAAATACAGCAACTCAATAAAGCTGAGGGGGAAGAAAAAGAAAGAAACGAAAAGCAGCAACAAGGAGATTATACAGAGTTCTTCTAGAAAAATTGAGGTTATAAAAGACAGTAACTCTTAATAATACCAACAGCTGCAACAATAAGATTTTACCCCATCCCATCTGATACCTTTCTAGAAAACGAAACAAACAAAACAACAACAACAAAAATAAGAGTTTACTCATTGGGGTAAATACATAAAGTGGCTTATTATTTTTTTTCCAAAAGGTGTTTTTCCAGCTCGTCTATGTTATTGTCTTTCCCTTAATGAAATCTGACTGATTCTATGTTTTTTCAGTTCATAAGACTCAGCTCTGTTCATTTACAACTTCTATCTTACATTCTACTCAATCTCTTCTCCTCACCTGCCCATCAAGCTCCTTAGACCCTGGGCCCTATATCTGGGTCTCTCCGTCTCAGCTCTGTTGACACTTGGGAGGGCTGTCCCATGCATGCATTGTTGAATGTTCAACAGCATACTTGGCTTCTACCCACTAGAAGCTAGCAGCACCCTCCCAAAAGTAGTGACAACCAAAAATACCTCCAGGCATTGCCATATGTCCCCTGGAGGGCCAAGTCTCCCCCAGGTGAAAACCATGGCTCAAGAAATTTGGAATGTGTTATGGAAGTTACGATATGTCTGGTTCCCACACAACTCTCCCTGGTGCCAGAATTCCCGTCAAGTAATTGCAGCTGGGGTGGGGTGGGGATTCCCTGGTAGTCCAGTGGTTAGGACTCCGTGCTTCCACTGTGGTAGGCACAGGTTCCATCCCTGGTCGGGGAACTAAGATCCCGTGGCATGGCAAAAAAAAAAAAAATGCAACCTAGCTATCTGTTTCCTTTATTGGTGGAGGGAAGATATAGGGACTGTATTAGTCCATTTTGGCTGCTATAACAAAATACTGTAGACTGGGTAGCTTACAAACAACAGAAATCTATCGTAGTTCTGGAGGCTCAGAATTGGAGAAGAGGGTGCCAGCGTGGTTGGATGAGGGCCCTCTCCCAGGTTGCAGACTTGTCATTGCATCCTCACATGGTGGAAGGGGGCAAGTAAGCTCTCTGAGGCCTCTTTTACAAGGGCACTAATTTCATTCATGAGGTTCTGCCCTCATGACTTAATCACCTCCCAACGGTCTCACCTCCTAACACCATCACCTTGGTGATTGGGGTTTCAACATATGAATTTGATGGGGGACGGGCAGGACACACACATTCAGACCATAGCAAGGGACAAGCCAATTCAGTATTCTAGTAAAATACCTTGCCGTAATAGCTTCCATTTATTGAACAACTCCTATGTGCCTGGAACTGTATTAAGCACTTTCACAGAAATAATAACTCTGTGAAATAGATACTACTTTTTAGTACCCACTTTACCCACGAGAAACTGAGTTCAGAGAATACGTGTCATTCAGCCAGAGGCAGAAGAGTTGTAAAAGATGGAAGACATGAATATGAATCTAGAAAATTTGGTACACAGTACTCACCTTCAAATCAGGGTTCAGCTTCTGGGATAAGGACAGATCAACATGGGAAATAGGAGAGATACTAGATCCAGGCAATCTGATCTTAAACGTCACAGAACACTGTTGGGTAGAAGTGAGGTACAAATGACACATGAATAATAGGGAGGTAGCTGGGCAGCATTCAGAGTGCACTCAAAGCAGCAGGATAATGATGAGGGGAGATTTGTTTCTTTTTCCATTTCCAGTAACTACCTCTGCCAGCTCCTCCTGCCCAAGTCACCAGGACAGGTATCCTGCATTCCTTTTACTGGTCCCCATTTTCTCTGCATCATCTTGGGGCTTAGCTGACAGAGCTCCTCAGCTAACTTACTGTCTGATGTTTATGTTAACTGTGGTCTAATATGGAGCTCATCCTTGCCAAGGTAATACATCTACATTTGGACAGTAAAGATCCTTTATTGTTTGGTGAAAGTCAAGACAGCTGGCTTTGAGTCAAAAATATGTGGATTTACGCCCAGCTATGTCACTGTCACTGAGATGTGTGGCCTTGGCAAACCGGGGACTTTCTCTGAGCCTCAGATTCTCTTCCTGTAAATTCAAATGATATCTCCCACCTTACAAGAGTATTTGGTGCCTGTACAAAAACCAGCACCATCACTGAATTCTATGAATTCAGTAACAGTAGTTGGATGGAATCTTAATCCACAGGAGAGGGAATTTCAAGGCATCATTAGTCAGTAAAGACATATTGGGCAAGGAACAAATTCACATTGTTTGGGGATTATATGGGCTAAGTTAGAAAGAAAAATTGAAGGGCTCAGGTTAAATTACACAGTTCTGACAGAATAGGAAAGATAATGTCATTGAAGATGAAAACGGGAGCTCCAGGGAATTCCATGTCAGTCCAGTGGTTAGGACTTGGCACTTTCACTGCTGTGGGCCCGGGTTCAATCCCTGATCGGGGGAACTAAGATCCTGCCAGCCGTGCAGGCAGAAAAAAAACCTGGGCGGGGAGCTCCAAATTTTCTATCACATATTGGCAAAGAGAAGAAACTCATAGCAATATGGGGGAACTCAGCAGGGAACTCGCGTTCAAGCTATTTATAGGTTTTGCCTGACTTTAATTCTGCAATGGTATTAATGATTCTTCTTCGGTTGAGGCTTCTGAATAGCTTACATGAAGAATGAGGACACTTCTAGCGCTCAGAAGTTCCAAATGAATCTTTGCCAGGTGTCCATGCCTGACAGCAACTTTAAACAGTTTATTCCAGGAGTGGGCTCGTGACTTCCATAGTTTTAGGAATTGTTTTTCCACGTGGTTCCTCTAGAGCAGAAGGAGAACTGAAACAAGGAGACATACTGCTGTAATCACCAGGACTGGCCAAGATAGAAGAAGATGGGGGAGTTAATGGATTTGAGCGCTACCTGAAGGTAACTGCAGTGGAAAGTCTATGTCCCTGCAGCAGTGATAGGGGCCTGAGCCCAGGAAGGAGCTGCAGGAGGGACTTGCAGACCCCCAACTCTGCTCCTGTAGCATATGCAGGCATCCTTGCCCTTTAACCGTAGTCCATCTCATAAAAGTCTCCAGGTGTCTGAAGGCTTTCAGATGCCCCGGGTCTTCTAAAGGTTCGTGTGACCATTCCACATGGGTATTTCTTCTTGGGTGTGTGGTTGCCTCATACTCATGAAGTTCACTCAAGATGATCTGAGGATGCCAAGTCAAGACTGTAGCCCAGGACTTCCCTGGTGGCGCAGTGGTTAACAATCCACCTGCCAATGCAGGGAACACGGGTTTGAGTCCTGGTCTGGGAAGATCCCACATGCTGCGGAGCAGCTAGGCCCATGCGCCACAACTACTGAGCCTGTGCTCTAGAGCCCGTGAGCCACAACTGCTGAGCCCGCGAGCCACAACTACTGAAGCCCATGCGCCTAGAGCCCGTGCTCTGCAACAAGAGAAGCCACTGCAATGAGAAGCCTGCACACCGCAACAAAGAGTAGGCCCAGCTCGCCACAACTAGAGAAAGCCCACACGCAGCAGCAAAGACCCAACAGATCCAAAAATAAATAAATAAAATAAATAAATTTATTAAAAAAAAAAGATCGCAGCCCGTAGTACTCCCACATGAATACCAGTGACCAGTAGACACCTCTATCCTGTTCTATTCTGAGTATGTTATCTTTAGTCTGCATGGACTGTAGCACGTTCCTCAACAGCATCCAAACAGTGACAAATTCGTCATATCCTAAGATGCCCCCCAATAACCCGTATGTTAGTACAGTGCAGCCACATCTTTGCTGAATGGGTCAGTGTGATAATGGAACTTGGCTTTATTATGAAATAGGAAAAGCTTGTCTTTCGAGCACTGCGGAACTTTCTGTTTCAGCACCTCCCCCTCCCGCCTCCATGAGAGGTCCCGAGGCCACCCTCAAAGAGGGAGGGAGGAACATTACAAACCCGGAAGGAAGGAGTTGTCTCGCTCAGTGAATAAGGCCGCGCCTTCCTTTCCAGGATTTAAAGCAAAACTCACATGAAAGCAGAATTGAAGCTTCCGAGTTCAGTTTGGGGTTATCCGAACGAGAAAGTTTAAGCTCAAATTGAGGATTTCCTGGGCTGTTAAGCTGTAAACTAGCACCAGTGAAATGAATTTCTCTTCTGTGCACCTAGGTTCTGCATGGCGTTTTCACACGTGACGTCCTGACTTAGACCCTCGGAAAGGGATGGATAATCAACAGGTTCAGACTCTCAAGAAAAAGAATCCAAGCTACTAACTTAATCAGGGGGAGAAGTTATTACAGGCTTTTGCATAATTCATAGAATGTCCAGTAGGGGGGACAACTAGGATTGAAGGCTATGTCCACAGAAAAAATACGTCCGAAATTGTGCCGCCCTACTAGGCTTGTGAAGATGCCTTTGCTACTGCCACTGGCCGCAGACATAGCCTCCTGCACCGTTCCTAGACCTTGGACCCTGCTGTTAGAACCATGACCTCCACACTTCTGGAAGCTGGCTGTAGTAGCCCTACCTAAGACAGGATGGATTCCACACAGGTCAGTCTCTTGGCATCAGTAGTTCCTAGATCAAAATCTTGTGTGGGTAAGTCCAATTGACAGAGCTTAGGCAGGTATCTGGCCAAGTGGGCAGGTGAGAGGACATTGCTGAATGTTACCCTTTTTTCCTGCTGGCACAGACCCAGTTTTGTTCTGATATCTATACTCCATGCCATCCTGTGATTCAGAAAAGGTGGATTCAGCCACCTCAGGAGTTGAATCTAGACCTTTTAGGAATTCTGTTCCCTTGCCCGTGGACTTGTGGTACAATTTTAACCAATGAGATGTGAGGATAAGTCTGTTACAGGGTGTACAGATTCCAAGACACTCAATTCTAACTTTAGGTGAACAAATGAGAAAACAAGGCCCTAAATGTCCTCTGTACCAGACAGAGCTTTGTAGTCCCGTGGGTTTTATCAGTGACCTTCATTCTGTGTGTGTGTGTGTGTGTGTGTGTGCGCGCGCGCGCGCGCAAGCGGGATGCGTTGGAAGAGGGCTGGTCTGCTCTAACGAGGGGATGTGTCACAATAGGAGTCGGGGTGCTTAGCACCACGTTTTCCCCCATTAAGTTCTCTAGTCACGGCACATGGAGAGTTGAGTGTTTCAGGGACCTATGCCAATATCTGGTCTAAAAAACAATTATCGGGACTTCACTGGTGGTCCAGCAGTAAAGAATCCACCTTCCAATGTAGGGAACATGGGTTCCATCCCTGGTCAGGGAACTAAGATCCCACATGGCGCTGTGGGGCAACTAAGCCCGTGTGCCACAACTACTGAGCTCGCGTGCCTCAGCGAGAGACCCGTGTGCCACAAAAACTACAGAGCCCACACGCCCTGGAGCCTGTGTGCCACAACTAGACAGAAAACCCCCACACCACAACTAGAAAGAAGCCCATGCGCCGCAGGGAAGAGCCCACAAGCTGCAATGAAAGATCCCACATGCCTCAAGGAAGATTCCGCGTTCTGCAACTAAGACCTGATGCAGCCAAAAGAAAACAAAAACAAAAGCAAAAAAACCGAAAAGAACCCACAATTATCAACTTCAAAATACCAAAAGAAAGCTATAATATTGAGATTTACAGTTATTTTATTATTCATACAACACAACCAAGGACAACTCCTTTCATTGCCAATTTTAATATTTATGAAGATGTTAATGAAAGTGATTTGAGGGACTTCCCTGGTGGTCCAGTGGTTAAGACTCCTTGCTCCCAATGCGGGGGGTCTGGGTTCGATCCCTGGTCAGGGAACTATTTAGATCCTGCATGCTGCAACTAAAGATCCTGCACATGGCAATGAAATCCCGTGTGCCACAGCTAAGACCCAGAGCAGCCAAATAAATATTAAAAAAATAAAAAAGAAAGTGATTTGAAAGGTCTGGTTTTCTCACCGCACAGGTGTTTCTAAACATATACACTATTTGTAAGGATATCTACAGATAGAGATATTACAGTCAATCAAGTAAATGAGTTATTTGTAGCCACATAATTTCAAAGCAAACTCCTTTCTCAAATGATTCCAACATTAAAGCATATCTTCTGTAGCATGTGAGTGCATTTTTTTTTTTTTTTTTTTTTTTTTTTTGCATTACACGGGCCTCTCACTGTTGTGGCCTCTTCCGTTGCGGGGCACAGGCTCCGGATGCGCAGGCTCAGCGGCCATGGCTCACGGGCCCAGCCGCTCCGCGGCATGTGGGATCTTCCCGGACCGGGGCACGAACCTGCGTCCCCTGCATCGGCAGGCGGACTCTCAACCACTGCGCCACCAGGGAAGCCCTGTGAGTGCATTTTGACATGAGAACTTATGTGGGGTGGGACCCATCAGAAGTGTCCAAAGCCAAGGCCACTTTTGTGGACATGCAACCGGTGCATTAGCACAGGGCCCCTGTTGAGAAGGGCCCTGAGATTGGTTTAATGATCTACTGTTGTTATCTTGGAAGTCTTAATAATTTTTTAAAAATGAACCCAACATTCTCATTTGTCACTGGGCCCTCCAAATTGTGTAGCTGGTCCTGTCCAGAACTTAATAAGATTTTAAAACAGCCCTGGGTGGAGCTGTTCATCATTCCAAAACAATAAGACTACTGCTTCCTTTGCTTTGGCTTGGTTTTAGGTCCTGTGTTTCACTCATTTGAAAAATGTATGAGATTTTATAATTCTTACAGGGTAGCCTAGATTTTAAAAGTTGGGGCTTGAAAAGACAAAACTCCCGTTAACCAAAGACACAGACCAACATCAGAAGGCATGACAAACAGTGCCAAGAATTTACAAAAAATAAAGGGTACATCAAAGTTAAATTCAGACTAATCATTTCAGTAGGTATTGGCGGCCAAATTGCATCCAGGCTGGGAACCAAGAGTGAACAAACATTTACCTCCACAAATTAAATTTTAAGTGGCTGCAAGACATTTTCATCTACTTCGGATAAAGTTTTAATATGGTTGTATCCACAGTCCATCAAAGTACTGTCTAGACAATGGATGGCATTTTCTGTTTGGGGAAACCAGGGGAGGAAAAACCTCAGGGCCACATCCTGCTGATATCCTAGGAGACTCAATGGCAGGATAAGGCCCTGAGCATTCACTTAACCCTCCCCTTTCTTCCCACGCCCTGAGGAGTCAAGGGCCACGTGAGGACACTGCCATTTGTAGACATAAAAGGAAAAGTCAGTCTAGGGACTGGTGAGTGGAGACACACACACCCTAGGAGTCTCCGGTGCTCTTTGGACAGGATGAAGGGAAGGATTGCCAGTGGGAGTGGGGTTGTTCATCATCATCCTCATCAGTTTTATTCTTTAAATAAAACTTATCTTAATTTGCTGGCCAATTCCTTTTTTACCCTAAAAATAATATCTGCTCATCATGTAACATTTAGAAAATATGGAAAAAAATAGAAGAAACCACCCATAATTTCACTTCTTTAAGAAAAACCATTACATCATTAATACTTAGATATCCTTCCTTCTGGTCTCTCTTCCACAATAATGTATATTTTTACACAGATTGAGTAAAATATATGTTCATATTGTACATATATAATTTTGTTTCCTTTTTCCTCTTAAATGGCATGAGACAATCCGGATAAATAAAGTAAAAAATAAGATGGTTGAAATTAATTCTAAATATATCAGTTATTATAATAAGTTAATATTGATTAGTTTTATGAAATAAAAGAAATAAAATGTCATGTGGGACGAATAACAAAAGACAGACCTATACTGTTTACAGGAGACAAAACTAAACCATAAGGACCCATCAAGTTGAAAGGGAAAAAAAAAAAAACATTAATCAGATACCAGGTAATACTAGCTAAAAGAAAGCAACAGCCATAGTCATATTATACAAAATATATTTTATCCCTCAAATAAGATCTGAATGAAAATGCAAGTGTTGCCTATCAAATCTTGTAGGATGCAGAGAAACTGTACTTATCAAGAGTTACATGGTATCTGTATCTGGGGTGTCTGTATTTGGTTATCTGTATCTATTTTGTAACAGTACAGTTGTTCCAAATTCCTTTGTATTCTTGGCATGTAGTTTTTTTTTTCTTTCCATTTTTAAATTTTAACCATTTTTTATTGAAAGATAGTTGATGTACAGTGATATTATATAAGTTACAGGTGTACAATATATTGATGCACAGTTTTAAAGGTTATACTCCATTTATAGTTATTATAAAATATTGGCTGTGTTGCCCATGTTGTGTGTTACATCCTTGTAGCTTATTTTATACCTGATCGTTTGTACCTCTTACTCTCTTAATCCCCTACCCCTATCTCGGCCCCACTTTGTCCCCCTACTGGTAAACACTAGTTCTCTATATCTGTGAGTCTGCTTCTTTTTTGTTATATTCACTAGTTTGTTGTATTTTTTATATTCCACATATAAGTGATATCATACAGTATTTGTCTGACTTATTTCGCTTAGTATAATTGGGCATATGTTCTATTTTGTTTTGAGGGGGGGTCATATGTTCTTACTGCATCCCATCTCACCGGCCCCAGCCTCTCCACACACACATTTTTGATATAGGCATGATCAAAATAATCATATTTGGATAGTTGGCTACAAGATGGTTACAGAAAAGCATATTCCCATTTTTTTCTAAATTAAAGAGATTATTCCCTTTAGACCCTTTGAGTGCATCAAAGGAAACTATTGAAGGAAAGGTAAGTTTCCCTCCCATCCTAGACCCCCTGGTAACCCTTTCCAGAGGCAGCAACTGTTAAGTTTCCACAAACGTGCAAGGATGACGTATGCTACTGTTTTGGGTTTTTCACAGAGGGGACATATATAAGTACTCTTTTCTGTCTGGCACTTTTCATTTCATGATATATTTTGGGTAGCCTGTGATATCAGATAGAGCAGATAGATCTCTACCTCTCTTTTCTGTTTCCCTGGTATTCCATTGTGTCAATGCCCCACATTAATTTAACCAGTCCTCCATTGATGAGCACAACGTATCATTTGCAGCCCTTGCTTTTACAACCAGTTTTGTGATAACATCTTTCTTCAGAGACGTCAACACACAGGCATGATTATATCTTGAAATACGTTGTTGTGTTGAAACACATGTCCATCAAAATGTATATAGACTTCGTTTTTCATAAAATGTCACCAAGTCTTATAAAAATGCCAGTTCCACACCCTAGCCAACACATTTTTTGATCTTTTGCACTCTGTAAGGTGAAAAACTATATATCTCATTGTTTTAATTTGTTTCCCTAATTATGAGCAAGATATTAAGCATCTTTTCTCTGGTTGATAAGCAATTTGCATTTTTCCCTTATGATCAGCCTTCTGGATCTTTTGTTCAATTTTCAATTGGGTTGTTAGTATTTTTCTTACTGATTTATCCAGTATCATTGTAAATGAAAGGAACAGCCCCTTTTATCTACAGCATACCTGCCGCAATTATCTTTTTTTCCTGTCTTGTCATTTATATTTTGATTTTTCTTTATGTGATTTTTGCCATACGACAAACTTCTGTTTTTCGTAAATCTGTTTTAACAGTCTTGTTCTCCATGCTGTGTGGGTTTATGACTTTTAAAGGTCTTCTCTAAGCCAAGATTATTAGAAAGAAATCACCTATGTTTATTTCTAGGACTTTTATAGATTCATTTTTTAAAATATTTAAACCTTTGATTCACATATATATAATATATAATATATATATATTATGGTATAAGGTGTGACATACATATTAATTTTTTTTTTTTTGCTGTACGCGGGCCTCTCACTGTTGTGGGCTCTCCCGTCGCGGAGCACAGGCTCCGGACGCACAGGCTCAGCGGCCATGGCTCACGGGCCCAGCCGCTCCTCGGCATGTGGGATCCTCCCGGACCGGGGCACGAACCCGCGTTCCCTAGCATCGGCAGGCGGACTCTCAACCACTGAGCCACCAGGGAAGCCCCATATTAAATTTTATCTTTTCCAAATAACCTATTACTTCAATACTATTTATTTTCTTTTTTCTTTCTTTCTTTTTTTTTTTTTTTTTGGCTGTACTTTGTAGGGTCTTATTTCCCCAACCAGGGATTGAACTGGGCCCTCAGCAGTGAAAGCTCAGAGTCCTAACCACTGGACCAACAGGGAATTTCCATTCAATGCTATTTATTCAAGAATGTATCCATTCTAGTTTCAATCGCTGCCTTCAGCACAAACTAACTTCCTTCATGTATTGTTGTCCGAAATTGGAGTCTCTTGTATTTTATTAACCATGTTGGTGCTAAACTTTAATTATTTTAGTGTAGGTTTTTGCATTTCTTCTCTGAGGTGTCAACTCATGTTTAGTTCCTTTCTATTTGGTCTTATCCTTACGCACATTTATTCCTTAAGTCCTTAGATTTCTTCTTCGAGCTTTTGTTTCAGACAGGCCATATTTGATTCAATGGATTAGTATTCACCCTAAATTTCATTTTCGATTCCTGACTTGTGCTGTCAGTGATTTCTGATGGAGATTGGCTCTGCAGGGTGAGCCTTACTACTTAGGTAAATAGGTAGGCGACATTGTCCTAGGAGAAAGATTACTTACCTTGGAATTATTTCCATCGTGCAGGGAAGAGTCACTTGACCAGAGTCTCAATTATATAAGCGTATGGTGAGTAGGCCTCCTGTACCACAGTTTGTCTTGCTATAAATTTGACTGCTCAGTTTAGAACAACATAAGTTTCTGTATAAGGTGACTAGCCCCATGTCAGGGAATAATTTAACTAGATTTTTCTCTGTGAGTGGCTTCAGACCTCTGCCATGAAGGAAATGGGGGAAGGTGGGTCTGGTCAGAGAGGCAACAGACTAGGACATTCCAGACACAGCCCTTCAGAAGCTGGACAGTACTATGGAAAGTGATTGGGTCTGTGAGGTAAGACAGTTGATGCCTGTCACTTTTACGCTATGCCATGTACCCAGGCCTGTTTGCGTGTGAGGCAAGCTTGACTTGAAGGAATGCCTCCATACAGAGTCTTTGTACAGTGACTCAGCCCAGCACCAAATCAGCCTCCTCCATCGGTTCTCAGGGCAGAATCTGTTTTAGGATACTTGGTGACACTGATTCCCTAGAGCCAAAATCTCCGTATTTCCACTTTAGGTATGCTGGCCAGCACCAGCTTCCCTCCAGCAGCCAGAGAACTATGTGGCCAGGCAAGCCAGAACAGAGGGCTGAGAGAGAAAGGCCTTCCTCCCAGTGACCTCAACCTAAAGCTTTACTGGAGGATCCCTGGTGCGTGAAAAGGAGGAGGCTGGCAGGGGAGAACCTGGATCTCTTCCGTTAAAGCACTCTGAGGATGACTGGGACACATTACCCCCCAAATCAAAGAGAAACACCTCCACTGCTCTATTAAATATTACACACTGAGAGCCTGTAAAACAGCCTTGGCATTGGGACCCTAAAAAGCAGATGGACAACAACATGGAGGGATTTGGAGGGTATTATGATTAGTGAAGTAAGTCAGACAGAGAAAGGCAAATGCTATACAATATTACTTATATGTGGAATCTAAAAAATAAACAAGTGAATATAACAAATAAGCAGATTCACAGATATACAGAACAAACTAGTGGTTACCAGTGGGGAGAGGGAAGCGGGGGGCAGGGGGATTAAGAGTTACCAACTACTGTGTATAAAATAAGCTACAAGGGGGGAGTTCCCTGGCGGCCCAGTGGTTAAGACTCTGTGCTCCCAACGCAGGGTGCACCGATTTGGTCCCTGGTCGGGGAATTAAGATGCCACACAGTGTGGCGAAAAAATAAAAAAATATTTTTAAAAATTTAAAAAATAAAATAAGCTACAAGGATATATTGTACAGCACAGGGAATATAGCCAGTATTTTTTAAATAACTGTAAATGGACTTTAACCTTTAAAAAATTGTGAATAACTATGTTGCACACTGGAAATATTTAGTAAATAGATATCTCAGTAAAAATTTAAAAAATAAAAAGATAGAGAGATTCTTTTTTCCTTCTTACTTTCAGCAATAACACTTTGGGGCTTCCCTGGTGGCGCAGTGGTTAAGAATCTGCCTGCCAATGCAAGGGATATGGGTTCGAGCCCTGGCCTGGGAAGATCCCACATGCCGTGAAGCAACTAAACCCGTGTGCTACAACTACTGAGCCTGAGCTGTAGAGCCCGCATCCACAACTACTGAGCCCACGTGCTACAACTACTGAAGCCTGCGCCCTAGAGCCCGTGCTCCACAACGAGAAGCCACGACAATGAGAAGCCGGCGTACCGCAACGAAGAGTAGCCCCCACTCACCACAACTAAAGAAAGCTTGTGCACAGCAACGAAGACCCAACACAGCCAAAAATAAATAAATAATAAAAAAAGAAATAACACTTAAAAAAAATCGTGCTTATAGGGGGTCAGAATATGCCACCCCCAAATATGCTACTTTGGCATAAAAGTTATTTTGAACTGGAGGCAAATGAGAATTAATAGATATAGGAAGAAGCCTTCCCGGAGCTTCCCTTATCCAACTAAAAGCAGAAACTTCCAAGAAATGAGGCCAGCCATAAATTCTGTCTCCAGG
Source organism: Aethalodelphis obliquidens (assembly GCF_003676395.1). NCBI lineage: Eukaryota > Metazoa > Chordata > Mammalia > Artiodactyla > Delphinidae > Aethalodelphis > Aethalodelphis obliquidens. The sequence continues at coordinate 14,509,747 of NW_020837959.1, forward strand.
AAGGAAGGTTTAAGGTCCTGTGGAAAGGACTCTCCTAGTGGTCCAGTGGCTAGGACTTCGTGCTCCCAATACAGGGGGCCTGGGTTCGATCCCTGTTCAGGGAACTAGATCCCACATGCTTCAACTAAGAGTTTGCATGCTGCAACTAAAAGATCCCTCGTGCCACAACTAAGCCCTGCCACCGCTGAATAAATAAATACTAAAAAGAAAACGGCCCTGTGGAAGACAGAAAGTGGGCACCACGATTAAAATATTAAAATAACCATCATCTTCCAGTAGTTTCTCCCATATATTTACCTTCCCACAGTTTGCCATCCCTAAAAACCTAACCTGGTTTTCCTTTGTCTTGTCATTTCTCTATAGATCTGTTTTTCTTTAAGATGCTACACATACCCCAAGTTCTAAGGACCCCTTTGAGTTCCTCAGCACTGCATCTCTCTCATATTTATGCATGCTGCACATGTCAATAAACTGTTTTTCTCTTGTCCATCTGCCTTATATCAGTTGGCCTTCCAGTG